>NC_080071.1:51959146-52284473 GCF_949987535.1 Balaenoptera acutorostrata | reverse complement strand
TTAGAGAGATAAATGTTTGGAGCTCAGGGTTCAGAGATGATTTGGGGCCTTAATAGTCTACCAGACTTTGAATTGGCACCCTAAAGGGTTACATTGTAGTAGCGACAATAAATTGGAAATAATATCAGCCCATAAGGGGCTAAAGCACAATTTAGAATCATCTCAATCTGTTCAGATTAAGGTGATCTTGGATTTCTCATACTTCTAGCCTGGCCACTTTTCAGGAGTGAGAGTAAATTTTCTCTCATGAAGAAACTATCAGTTGGGTTCCAATTCAAATTGGTGAGAAAAGAAGCTCTTCAACTCATCTCCTCACATGGACACACCAAAACTACAGCTACATTCAGAATAATTCCTTTTGAAATAAATCTAGAAACCAGCTGAGTGACTTCAACACATTTGGCAAATGAGAAAAAAAAACCCAGATCAAAATAGGTAGGAGAGACTGAGACACCATCTCACCATAAACTCTACCCCCAGAACAGTGACATACAATTGGGAGGGAAATAACAACTCTAAGCTTCTAATTGAGGAGTGAAGAACCCCTACATTTAGTGCCTCAACTTTGAAAACTTCCACCTGAGACAGCTCCTCAAAACACCTAGTTCTGAAAGCCAATGGGACTTGAGTCCACAAGGCCCACAATATTATAATAAACAAAGATGGAGTACTTAATGAGATCCTGAGCAATTACCATACCCCCACCCCCACCCCAGCAGGCTTGGCACAGAGGCAGCAGGCCAAAGCACTCAGTCTTTCCCTGAAAGAGGACTATTTGCATATCTTAAAAGCTATAGCCTGAGGGCTAAATTTGTATTCTTATTTAATACAAATTTAGCAGCACACTGCAATAGTCTCCAGAGATGGGGAGGCTGGCCGGCACCATCTTTGAGCTCTCCCTCTGACCCATTCCAGGTTGCTATTTCCCTGAAAAAAAAAAAACTTGTTCACACATCTGGTACCTTAGCTTTTGTGGCTGCCACCCAGAGGAAACACTCGCCTGGCTTTGGTGGCCAGCAGGACTTGTGTTCACTAGGTCAATGGGACTGTAGCAAACAAAGAAATAGTTTTTAACTGGCTATCCCCCCAGGAATCAGAGCAGAGAGAACAGACAAAGAAGCTCATCTCCCAGTCTTTTCTTGAAAGAGGTCTATTATCATACTTTAGAAGCTGATTCTTGAGGGACCAGCTACCAACCAGGCTGCATCTAGGTGGTGACTGAGATCCTCCCCTTTGGGGTACTAATAGGTCTTGGCATACCCTCAGTAATAGGGAATCACTAATAACAAAGAAGGCTGCTTGGATAATCACAAAGGTTTGAGAGGCCACTAGGAGCTCAGGCCTACTGAATGATAAGGTTTATCTCTTACATAAGATCACTCCTTCACTCCTACACAAGACCACTTCTTTCACCTTGGAAGAGGTAGATGTTTTAGCTAATGCACAGAACCAACACAGAGAATCAAGGGAAAAGAAACAGAGGAATATGCTTCAAGCAAAAGAACAAGATAAAACCCCTGAAAAAGAACTTAATGAAATGGAGATAAAGGACTTACCTGATAAAGAGTTTAAAATTATGGTCATAGAGATTCACTGAGGTCAGGGGAATAACACAAGAACAAAATGAGAATTTCAACAAAGAGATGAAAAATACCAAAGTACCAAACAAATCACAGAGCTGAGGATAAAATAATAGAACTGAAAATTTCAATAGAGGGGTTTGACAGCAGACTAAATGAAGCAAAAGAAAGGATCAGTGAACTCAAAGACAGGGCAGTAGAATTCATTAAATCAGAGGAGCAAAAAGAGAAAAAGGAATGAAAAAGAGAAGTTAGCTTGAGGGATTTATGGGACACCACCAGGAAGACTGATATTCACATTACATTGGTCCCAGAAAGAGAAAAGGGAAGGGATAGAAAGCTTTTTTGAAGAAATAATGGCTGAAAGTTTCCCTAACCTGGGAAAAAAACACAGACATCAAAATCCAGAAAGCCTCCATGTTCCAAGTAAGATGAATCCAAATAGACCCACACTGTGACATACTACAGTTGACCCTAGAACAACATGGATTTGAACTGTGAGAGTCTACTTATATGCAGGGCTTTGTGTTTTTTTCCCAATAAATACATACTAAAGTACTACACAATTTGCAGTCAGTTGAATCTGCAATGTAAAACCTCATACAGAGGGCTAACTGTAAAACTATACACAGATTTTCAACTCTGCAGGGGATCAGCACCCTTAACTCCCATGTTGATCAAGGGTCAGCTGTATAATTAAACTGTCAAAAGTAAAACACAAGGAGAGAATCTTAAAAGCATAAATAGAAAAGGTTACATACAAGAAAACCCCCATAATTCATCTGGAACCAAAAAAAGAAAAAATCACGAATAGCCAAAGCAATCTTGAGAAAGAAGAGCAAAGCTGGAGGGGTCACAATTCCTGATTTCAAACTATGTTACAATGCTACTGTAATCAAAAAAGTATGGTATTAGCATAGAAACAATTCCATGTAACAGTGGAATAGAATGAGAGCCCAGAAATAAACACATGCATGTATGTCAATTAATTTATGACAAAGGAGCCAAGAACATATAATGGAGAAATAATAGTCTGTTCAATAAGTGGTGTTGGGAAAACTGGACAGCCACATGGAAAAATAATAAAACTGGACCCCTATCTTACACCATACACAAAATCAACTCAAAATGGATTAAAGACTTAAATTTAAGACCTGAAACCATAAATCCCCTAGAAGAAAACAAAGAGGTAATCTCCCTGACATTGGTCACAACAATGATTTTTTGGATGTGACACCAAAAGCAAAGGCAACAAAAGCAAAAATAAGCAAGTAGGACTATATCAGAATAAAAAGCTTCTCTGCAGCAACAGAAACCATCAAAAAATGAAAAGGCAACTAAAGAATGGGAGAAAAATTTTACAAAACATACATATGATAAGGGGTTAATATTTTAAATATATAAAGAATTCACACAACCCAATATCAAAAAAAAAAAAAATCGGATATAAAAATGGGTGGAGGAACTGAACATACATTTCCATGTTCATTGTAGCATTATTAATGAGCGTTAACACATGGAAACAACCTGTTTATCACCAGATGAAATAAGAAAATGTGATTGATATATATGTGTACATACACAAAATTGATATATTTTGTGTATGTATACATGCACACATATATAAATACATAAAATGGAAATTATTCAGCCATAAAAAAGGAAATCCTGCCTTTTGCAACAACATGGATGGACCTTGAGAATATTATGCTAAGTGAAATAAGTTAACTGGAGAAAGACAAATACTGTATGACCTCACTTAAACACACATGCACACACACACACACACACACACAACAAAAGCAAACTCATTGATTCAGAGAACAGAACAGATTGGTGGTTACCAGAAATGGGGGTGGGTAGTGAAGTGGGTGAAGGTGGTCGAAAAGTATAAGTTTCCAGTTATAAGATAAATAAGTTCTGGGGTTGTAACATACAGCATGGTTACTATAGTTAACAGTACTCTGTGGTATATTTGAAAGTTAGTAAGAGTAGATCTTAAAAGTTTTCATCGCAAGAGAAAAAAGCTGTAATAATGTGAAGTGATAGATGCTGATCTAAACACTTATGTTTTATATATACATAAATATATATATAAAATCCTTATTTTGTATACTCAAAACTAATCAATGTTAATGTCAATAACATCTCAATAAAACTGGAAAAAGAGACTATCAGGCATCACCTTATATTATCACAAAACTTTTTCATATATAATGTATAAAAGAAAATTTTTAAAAAATAATCAGTCATGAAAAGAAATAAGACAACACAAGGAAACAACCAAGAGAAATAGAAGGTTAACAGAAACAGAAACACAAGACCCATGTAAAAGGGTTATCAAATTTTACTTTAAAATAGCAATGCTTTTTTATGACATAAAAATAGAACAAAAATATGATTGACAATATTTTCAGAAAACAAAAATATGTTATACATATAGTAATTTTAGAACTGAAATCTGTAATGACTCAATAGATTGGTTTAAAGGCAGCTTAAAATATTTAGTGAATTGAAAAAAAGAAACAACACTCAATGTCTTCAGGTAGCAATTAAGTATGTAAAAAATAACATCCATATAGATAATTAGAATGTAAAAGTAAACTTAAGTTGGGTAGATAAATTCAATATACAAAAATCAGGTTTATTTATATATCCTACAACATATATTTATTAAAAGAACACATATCATTTTAAGTAGCAACTAAAAGTACCAAATACAATGGAATACACATACCTAGAGTTGTCCACAGAAAACTATGTAACTTTATTAAAACTTTAAAAAAATACTAAGTAGATAGATGAAGCAAATTCATAGATGAAAAGTCTTACAGAAGTAAAGATGCCATTTTCTCCAAATTGTTCAGTTTGAATGCATTCTGAATTAAAATTCCAGGAAATTCTTTTTTGGCAATTAAGCCGATTCTAAAGTTTATATAAGAAGGCAAAGGACCCAGAATAGCAAAGAAAATATTAAAGAGGAAACAGAGAAGGAGAAGAGAGGACTTGCTACACTGAGTAAGGAGATGTACTATAACATTACAGTAGTGGAGACAGTTTAGTCTTGCTACAAGACTAGACATATACACCAAGGGAATACTGTAGAGAATCCAAAGAAAGACTCATGCAATCTCAACACTTGATTTATGACAAAGATGGACCTTCATAGCAGTGTCCAGATAGAAATCTTTTCAATAAAATATTCTGAGTTAATTGTAATATCACTATAAAAAAATTTAAAAGAAGCTAGACCATTACCTCACAGCATACACAGAATCACTTGCAGGTGAGTTTTGTATCTTATTGTTATCTTTCAAGAGCCTATACAGTTACCATGTGAAAAACCCAGTCTAACCTATTAGATAATGCCAGACCACAGGAAATCAAGATGCCCTATCCCAGCTACAGGCATCCTGTATCAACCAGCTCAAACTGGCAGCTATCTGCAGAAGCATTAGTTAGCTTAACTGAGACCAGAAGAATCACTATGCCCAAAGTTATGGCACTCAAAGTTTCAAGACAAATAAATGGTTGTTGTTTAAGATCAATTTGATTTGCTATGCAGTAAAAGCTGACTAATAATATTAAACATTCATCAGACTGTTTTTTTTTAAAGGTGAAAGTTTAGGATATAAAACAACAATACCTCTTATTCACTGATACTAGAATATAAATTGGTAGAACTTTGGAAAAGTTTTGGACATGTTTTACTAGATATATGCATATATTCATATATATTATGGCACTACTAAATTTGAATACATATATATGCATTCCTGTATGACCTGACAATGCCACTTAGATGTATACCTCCAAAAATGTACACATGTGCACCAAATACTATGCACCAAAATGTTCATAAAGGCAACTCAAATGTTCGTCATAAATTATGGAGTCACATATTATAATACTGTACAAGAAAATAAATGATCTACAGCTATCAAAACACAATATATTTCTCCCATATACATGATTTTGAAAAAAGCAGACAACAGAAGTTATTCTTTACTTACATAAGTTTCAAAAGATAATCAGGGACTTCCCTGGTGGTCCAGTGGTTAAGACTCCACGCTCCCTATGCTGGGGACCCAGGTTTGATACCTAGTCAGGGAACTAGATCCCACGTGCTGCAACAAGACCTGGCACAGCCAAATAAATAAATAAATAAATTTTTAAAAATCAAAACTAACCTAGTTATTTAGAAGTCAGGATAGTGCTTATAGGAAAAATTAGTGTGATATGAATGGATCATGAGGGGGTTTCTGTGATTCTGATAACATTCTCTTTCTTTATGTGGATGGCTGTTTCCATAGATTCACTTTAGAAAAATTATTGAAATGTGCTCTTACAATTTGTGCACTTGAACAGAATCTAGTGAGACTAGATTATTAGAAAGTTTACGTTTATTAGAAAGATAAAGTTTCATCTTACTATAATAATTCTCCTATAATGTGTTATTGATTTAAGAAAGTATTGTTTGTAAACCACCCTCTAGAAATTTAGACCATAAAAATACTTTTTATACCTCAATAAGCTCTGCTAGTGTTTCACCCTACTTTCACATTTGGAAGTTTTCACTGTTTTTTCTTGATTTAGATTCTTCCATCATTGTTTCTCCAGAAAAATCATCTTTATTAATATAATCGCACCTCCCTCCAAATATGCTCTATACTTTATTAAGTCAGTCATAAATGTTTTAGTGCCTCTGACATGCCAGGCATTTTTCTAGGAACAGACAGATAAAAAGACTTGCCTTCATTGTGCTCACATTCTAGTGAGTGAAATAGATCCAATAAGTATGGCAACACAATCAAGATGTGACTTTTTCATAGCCTTAACATTCTTCTTCTCTCCTTCTTACAGAATGAAGATTATTAGAAGCAGATTATCTTCTTGCTTCTGAAATGCCATAGCATCTATCCCTATGGCATATTGGGTTATTGGTCCCAACTCTATTCTCCCTCTATAATAGGATAATACATCCATGACTACTGTGATGTCAATTGCCTAAGCTTTCTGTGGAAAAGTTAATTCTTCCTACCTCCTTAAACTCTGGGCTTGGTCAGTGTAACATGTTTTGGCTAATGGTATGTAAGTAAATACAGTTTGCTTCATCCCAGTAGAAGCATTAAATAAAACTGCATGGTTAGGCTTCACTTTTCTTGTTCCCAATATGAAAACATGTTTCCTAGATAATGGTTATTACTCCCTTCAATGCTGAAAAAAATTATCATGGTCTTAAGTCCAGCTCAACAGAATCCAGTTAAGCGTAACTAAGCTCTGTTGACCTGCCACGCAAGTGACCCACAATACCTCATGTAATGTGAGCATGTGAGCAACAAATGTTTTTGTTGCATGCCAAGTAGATAAAGAGTTATCTACTTTCTTTTTATAAATTTATTTATTTATTTATTTGGCTGCATTGGGTCTTCGTTGCTGTGCACGGGCTTTCTCTAGTTGTGGCGAGCGGGGGCTACTCTTCGTTGCGGTGTGCAGGCTTCTCATTGTGGTGGCTTCTCTTATTGCAGAGCATGGGTTCTAGGCGCACGGGCTTCAGTAGTTGTGGCACACGGGCTTAGTTGCTCCCCGGTATGTGGGATCTTCCTGTACCAGGGCTCAAACCCGTGTCCCCTGCGTCGGCAGGCGGATTCTAAACCACTGCGCCACCAGGGAAGTCCAAGAGTTATTAACTTTTGCATCAAAAGTTGACTATTTAACATAACATAAGTAACAATCTGAAAAGTAATCTGGAGATATAACTACTGAGGTACGAACCCTATACTCTAATTGAGCTCAAAAATTTTTTAAATATTGGTATTTCTTCTTTAAAATTAAAAAAAAAGTTTTAAATTGTATTGGAGTATAGTTAATTTACAATGTTGTGTTAGTTTCAGGTGTACAGTAAAGTGAATCAGTTATACATATACATATATCTACTCTTTTTTGGATTCTTTTTCCATATAGGCCATTACGGAGTATTGAGTAGAGTTCCCTATGCTATACAGTAGGTCCTTATTAGTTATTAAAAATATTTATTATATGTTGTAATGCCCTTTTATTTCACTTGAGCTACCCAAAAGAAATATTTTAACATTATGTAATCTTTTGATTGCTTTAGATTTCTGAAGTTCTTTTGGAATTTTATGTTGAATATTTGTGTCTGGCTAAGATTAAATACAAAGTTTTCATAAACTTGTTGGAGAACAAATTTTTTCCATAGATATAATTAGTTCTGTGAACTCATTCACTTTATAGGATATAGTTGAAAAGTCATTTTTGGCTTAGCTGTCATTCACTCCTTTAAATCTGTATGTATTTATACAATTTGCATGGTATAAGAAAATCAGAAGCTATCATAACTGACTAGTGGAAACACAAAGAACGCATTTACACAGTTGTAGGTAATATGGTGTTTTTAAAAAAAGCCAGTAGACCAGAAAATCAAAAATCAGAATGTTTCCTTTTAATCTGGTTTTAAGGAATCATGCTGTCGATCACTCTATTGGTGAACTAATACAAAAAAAAGTGAATAATTCATTTTTCTATAACTCAGTACTTATAATCATTCAATCAACGTATTTACCTAGATAGAACACAGACCCATCTAATTTTATTTTATTGTAGCTCTTTTCCTTTGAATCTTCTGTCCTTAAATACAGCCTGTTTTGCAACTGTTCTTTTACCTTTTAGAAACAGTCAACCAGGCTTCACTATGATTCTGATTGCTTGTATTAAGCTTTTCCATGTGATCATGTATCCTGTATAGAGCATAATTCTCTCCAACAGGCACCGCTAATTAAGTTCTGTAATCAAGGACACTGCAGCCAAGAGCTAATTTAAAAATTAAATGCTGGAAACAGAACAACATAATTTACTCTACAATTAAACGATTAGAGATGAAGGAACTGTGGCATATTTTGTCCGTTTTTATGACACTAGAAAATCTTCACAATGAATTTTAACATTTTTCTTTATAACATTGGACCTTTTAGTTTAACTCCATAAGCTTTTTGTCTAAGGTATTTTACATCAGCTAGCTTTAAACTCTGTATATGTAAGTTAAAACTTAAGGTACCCCCTGACAATAGTGTTTTGCAGACATTGTCTATCTTTTACAAATGACATGTTTCCATGCTGATGTGAATTTTCTGGTCCTGTAATAGTGACACCAGAGCATGACACTTGGCTGTGTGTTCCCATTGCAAACTCGCTTTTTTTCCTTTTGTCACATTACATTTTATTTCCTCCTCCCTCAGGCATCAAAGGATGCCTAAACACATCTCTTCAATATATTATGCTGCCTGTCAAAACTGGAAAAAGGCAGGGACTCTCAGGTTCACTGTGTTTGGTTAAAAAAAAAAACAAAAAAAAAAAACTGGTTGTGAATTTTGCTCTTATTTATTTGAGAGAGCTGTCAATGATGTAGTGATAGCCAAAGTTTTAATGTTGGGTTAGTATTATTCTATAGCAAAGGGTAAGTTAAAGTCTTTTCATTGATTGGTCGTATATTGTCTGCAATGATCCTCTTTTTGTGGAAATGAGAGCACAGTAGGAAATGTGAACATTTATTTTATATACCAGTCAGCAACAAGGAATGAGATACGAAATATTCATACTTACATACCAAAATTATTGCAAATAAAAATCTGTCCCCAGACACACCTGATAGTGCCTGTTAAGCTTAAAGTTATTTTGAATATAAGATAGGGTCCTGTATTGTTTACAACAATACAGTTAAAGTTGGGTTATCTAATACTGCCTTAGGACCAGTCTGTCCTTTATAACACTAACATGTAATACTAATAAAGTTTGATTCTAGAAAATGTAAATATCATTAAAATAAACTTATTACTAAACTTTAGTAATCTAGGTAAAGTTAACTTTTGGAAAAAAATAAATAAGCCACACAATCGTTATAAAATGCCTAATCTTAAAATGTGTTACCTATTAGTACTTCAGAAGTATGCATCACTAATTGCTTTATTTATAACCAATTGTATTATATAACCAAATGCTTTTATTTCTTATTAGGTTTAACTTCACTGCGATCTTTATCTTTCTTGCTCATGTGACTTCTACTGGAAAGACTTTATGTTAAGCTTGTGAGCCCCAAAAAGTTTAACTTGAAAACTATTTCATATCCAGATGGTATTCTTTTACTAATTAAAAACATTTTTACTGGGATGTTTATATTTAAATTTATTCCTTTCCAATATTATTTTCCTGACTGAAATTAGCTGAGCCATCACAATACTGGAGGTTTCATTTAATTAATTAATTAATCTTAGTGGCTTAAAATAGACGTGTGTTTCCCACTTGTGACTAAGTGCAAGTGAATACTCAAAAGGATGCCTTCAGGCACCAGCCCACGGGTCCAACATTTCCAATACCTGACTTCCAAGGTCATCAAAGAGAGGAAAGAGACAATGGAGGAAAAAAGTGGATGGAGACATCCACTTTTAAAATTATTTTGGTTTCAAAGTGGCATAACTCAGCATATTCGTTTCATATTGTTACTGTATCAAATTATTACAAACTTTTGACTTAAAACAACACAAATTTATTATCTTGCAGCACTGCAAGTCAGAAGTCCCCACAACCCAAGTGGGGCTGCATTCCTTTCTGGAGGCTATAGAATAAAATCAGTTTTCTAACCCTTTCCTTCTTCTAGAGGCTGCCTGTATTCCTTGTCTCATGGTTCCACTCTATTTTCAAAGCCAGCAACGTTTAGCCAAGCTTTTGTGAAGATACCTTCTTTCTGGTTCTGACTTTTCAGCCTCCTTCCTCCCCATTTAAGAATGCTTGTGATTACATTAGTCCCCACCTGGTTATTCCAGGATACTCTCCTTAAGATCAGCTGATTAGTGATCTTAATTCCACCTGTAACCTTAATTTGCTCTTTGCCATGCAACCTAACATATCCACAAGTCCTAGAAATTAGGATGTAGATATCTTTGTAGGGCCATTATTCTGCTTACCGACTCAGTTTCACTCATATTGGGTTGTTGAAATCTCATAACTTGCACCCATCTGCAGTTCCTGTTCGGGCAACCACTTCCTAACAACAAATCTATACTATATAAAATGGACAGCCAGCTTTCTCTGATACAATTGTTCTATATCCTGTGGGTAAGCCATTACACTCAAACCATCCCATGAAGTGCCCCCAGTGGATATTTGTGACATATTACAAACTCCAAACTCTTAATTTTCTATAATATTATTTTACTCAGGGCACATATGTTCTTTCCCTATCCACTTATGATTCCAGAGGAACCCCACTTCTTACACTTGTGTTTGACATATGTACATTGTTATCTGGAATAAATTCAACATCTTAAAAATTCCCTGCAATCATAACATTGGAGTGTTTTGTTTTGTTTTTCCTCTTTTTTTCCCTCTCTTTCATAAGATATTCTTAATGCCTATTCTGTTTAAAAGACTGTGCTGAGGACCATGCATTATTATTACTGGAGGCTTGTTAGAGTGGTAGAGTGTTGGGGAGGGTATTCTCTAAACTTCTCATTAAGTTCCAGTCTTTGCAGTGGACATTGGACCTGTGTCGGGATAGAAGGCCTTGTCTTGGAAGGGACCTGTGTTGTCTGGGAAGAAACACAGGGGGAGTGTTTCTCTCCCTCCTTCAGAGATAGAGCTTTTTTTCCTTTTTCCTCCTATTAATTTCCCCAGTTGCAGCAGTTATCCTCCACTTTTCCTGGTCTATTTCCAGGAAAAAAGCAGACTAAGGCTCTCCTCTCCCCCTTAGTGAGATACGGAGGCTGCAGCTGGGTGGAGTTCCTTTCCCCTAGCTGTAATATTTCATCACTGCCTTTTGATGACGTCCTTCCCCTACAAAGTAAGGCTTTTGTTTAACAGGAGGAGGGGTCTGGGTGGATTTCATGGTGGTTGTTCTTCCCCTCCCCAGCCAGTACCATAGAAGAACTTTCTGGATTCTTCCCATTCTACTGTGAGAACCTAGTAAGATTCCTGGAGGAAAAGCCTACAAAGTATGAGGACCCCCCCCATCAGTGTGGTCCCCAGGAAAGCTTCTCACTCTCACACTAGCCTACACTCTACTTCGACTAATTTGTCAAAATTGCTGCTTTAATGTCTGGAGAGCTTATAAGGCATTAAGCAGCTTCTAAGTTTTCTTTCTGAACTATCAAATATCTTTCTTTTCATTTCTTTTTTAAAGATTAATTTCTTTATTGGCTATGATGCATTTTTGTCCCTTTTTGAGCCATGCCCTGTGTATAAGACTGGGTTCCCCAGAGAAACAAAATAAAGACGATATATATGTATAAAGAAAGAGATTTAAGATTTCTTATAAGGAATTGGCTCACACGATTTTGGAGGCTGATAACTTCCAAGATGTGTAGTAGGCAAGCTGGAGATTCAGGAGAGCAATGGCGTAGTTCAGCAACTATCTTTCATTAATCTTATTTCCTACTTTTCCTCAATACTATATGTGTTTAATTATTGTAACTTTTATAAATAGTTTTAAGAAGTAATGTGGAAAGTTTTCATTACTTTTTTCTAAAAATCTTATCAGTTTTTAAAAAAAAAATTTACCACCATCTTGAAAATTAACCTCTCAGAAAGCCTTTGAGGTAATTAAATACAAGATCATGTTATATTACTTTATTTAATTCAAGAAATAGTTTATATAACTGAATAATTTTTCAAATAATCATTATAATTTCTGCACATTTATTTTTGAATTATTCTTCATAATTTTTTTCCAATCAAAAAGCACTTTTATTTATTTTTTATAAAGTTTTCTTCTAAGAAACCTACTTTTTATTTATTTTTAAAAAAATTTTTTAAAACATCTTTATTGGAGTATAATTGCTTTACAATGGTGTGTTAGTTTCTGCTTTATAACAAAGTGAATCAGCTATACATATACATATATCCCCATATCTCCTCCCTCTTGCATCTCCCTCCCACCCTCCCTATCCCACTCCTCTAGGTGGTCACAAAGCACTGAGCTGATCTCCCTGTGCTAAGCAGCTGCTTCCCAATAGCAATCTATTTTACATTTGGTAATATATATAAGTCCATGCCACTCTCTCACTTCGTCCCAGCTTACCCTTCCCACTTCCCGTGTCCTCAAGTCCATTCTCTATGTCTGCGTCTTTATTCCTGTCTTGCCCCTAGGCTCTTCAGAACCATATTTTTTTTATATTCCATACATATGTGTTAGCATACGGTATTGGTTTTACTCTTTCGGACTACTTCACTCTGTATGACAGACTCTAGGTCCATCCACCTCACTACAAATAACTCAATTTCATTTCTTTTTATGGCTGAGTAATATTCCATTGTATATATGTGCCACATCTTCTTTATTCATTCATCTGTCGATGGACACTTAGGTTGCTTCCATGTCCCGGCAATTGTAAACAGAGCTGCAATGAACATTGTGGTACATGACTCTTTTTGAATTATGGTTTTCTCACGGTATATGCCCAGTAGTGGGATTGCTGGGTCATATGGTAGTTCTACTTTTAGTTTTTTAAGGAACCTCCATACTGTTCTCCATAGTGGCTGTATCAATTTACATTCCCACCAACAGTGCAAGAGGGTTCCCTTTTCTCCACACCCTCTCCAGCATTTATTGTTTGTAGATTTTCTGATGATGGCCATTCTGACTGGTGTGAGGTGATACCTCACTGTAGTTTTGATTTACATTTCTCTAATGATTAGTGATGTTGAGCATCCTTTCATGTGTTTGTTGGTCAGCTGTATATCTTCTTTGGAGAAATGTCTATTTAGGTCTTCTGCCCATTTTTGGATTGGGTTTTTTGTTTTCTTGATATTGAGCTGCATGAGCTGCTTGTAAATTTTGGAGATTAATCCTTTGTCAGTTGCTTCGTTTGCAAATCTTTTCTCCCATTCTGAGGGTTCCCTTTTTGTCTTGTTTATGGTTTCCTTTGCTGTGCAAAAGCTTTTAAGTTTCATTAGGTCCCATTTGTTTATTTTTGTCTTTATTTCCATTTCTCGAGGAGGTGGGTCAAAAAGGATCTTGCTGTGATGTATGTCATAGAGTGTTCTGCCTATGTTTTCCTCTAAGAGTTTGATAGTGTCTGGCCTTACATTTAGGTCTTTAATCCATTTTGAGCTTATTTTTGTATATGGAGTTAGGGAGTGTTCTAATTTCATTCTTTTACATGTAGCTGTCCAGTTTTCCCAGCACCACTTATTAAAGGGTCTGTCTTTTCTCCACTGTATATTCTTGCCTCATTTATCAAAAATAAGGTGACCATATGTGCGTGGGTTTATCTCTGGGCTTTCTACCCTGTTCCATTGGTTTATATTTCTGTTTTTGTGCCAGGACCATACTGTCTTGATTAACGTAGCTTTGTAGTACAGTCTGAAGTCTGGGATCCTGATTTCTTCATCTCCGTTTTGCTTTCTCAAGATTGCTTTGGCTATTCGGGGCCTTTTGTGTCTCCATACAAATTGTGAAATTTTTTGTTCTAATTCTGTGAAAAATGCCATTGGTAGTTTGATAGGGATTGCATTGAATCTGTAGATTGCTTTGAGTAGTAGAGTCATTTTCACAATGTTGCTTCTTCCAATCCTAGAACATGGTATATCTCTCCATCTGTTTGTATCATCTTTAATTTCTTTCATCAGTGTCTTATAGTTTTCTGCATACAGGTCTTTTGTCTCCCTAGGTAGGTTTATTCCTAGGTATTTTATTCTTTTTGTTGCAATGGTAAATGGGAGTGTTTTCTTAATTTCTCTTTCAGATTTTTCATCATTAGTGTATAGGAATGCAAGAGATTTCTGTGCATTAGTTTTGTATCCTGCTACTTTACCGATTTCATTGATTAGCTCTAGTAGTTTTCTGGTATAGTCTTTAGGATTCTCTATGTATAGTATCATGTCATCTGCAAACAGTGACAGTTTACTTTAAATATATTTTTTCTATTGTGTGTTTTATATGATTATTTATGTTACATATGAGAGCAAATTTTTATATATTTAATTTATTACTGGATTCTTTACTAACTCTGATATCCATTTTCAATTCACCTTGTTGTATTGAAGGAATACCCATTGCCAAAATGGAGACTAAATTTATGCAACAAGACAGAAAACAGAACATAAAAACTGGAGAGTGAATACAGGTCTAGAAAAAAATTGCAATCATACATATGCTTAGATTTATTATGAATGTCAACAAATTTAATAGAAATGTACAAAAGTATAATACAGTCATACTGCTGTTGCATATAAATTTTAATTTAACCTTAATGTTTTCAAAACTTTGTTCTATTTTCTTGAAATTGAAATCTGAATTATATGGAAAATTTTATAACTTAGGAAAAAGTAACTGTTCTGTGAGAATTTTTATTTCATAATATTTAATTACTTTAAAATTACTGTATCTTATCAACAAAGTGATCCATGAAAGATCACTCTCCTTGTTTCCATACTCATTGTTTTCTATGATCCCTACACATTTAGTTGTACTTTCAGACCAACACTGTCATTTTTTTCTTTCTGCATCTTGCCAAGTAATTTAAGAATTTAATATAAACTCAGGATTTCATAAAATTAAATAGCTTATCCTCTAGCTCTCCTGTAGAGCTCCTACACCACAGGCTTCATCAGGCAATACTGTATAAAATGATGCCACAGCATTGATCTGACTTGTTTGACTTACAGAACTCTCACTATTCATCTTGAATAATACAGTATTTAATCAATAATTAAAATCTAACATTTTATTAATGTCTAAACTAGTTCATTAATGAAATAACTCAGAAAAAGACAAATACTGTATGATATCAGTTAGATGTGGAATCTAAAAAATAATACAAATGAATGTAAATGAAAAACAGAAAAAGACTCATAGATACAGAAAACAAACTTGTGGTTATAAAAGGGGAGAGGGAAGGGGGGAGGAACAAATAAACGGTATGGGATTAACAGATACAAACTGCTATGTATAAAATAGATAAGCAACAAGGATATATTGTATAGCACAGGGAATTATAGCCATTACCTTGTAATAACTTACAAGTATAACCTGCAAAAATACTGAATTACTCTGCTTTACACCTGAAACTAATATAATATTGTAAATCAAATATACTTCAATATAAATAAATAAATAAACTAGTTCATATTATGAATTGGTTTATAAATATCTTTTGGAAAATCATAGCTGACAGTCAATTTGTTTGCTATAGATTTGACTACCTTTGATAGACTGAGATTTTATATTATTTAGTTCATGACACTTTGCAAATACTCATGATTTTCTAAATAACATATTGATCATTTTATCTTTAGATCTTGCTATGGACTGAATGTTTTTTGTCCCCCCAAAAACATATGTGTGGAAGCCTAAATCCCCAATGTGATGGTATCTGGAGATGGGACCTTTAGGAGGTGATTAGGTCATGAGGGTGGAGCCCTTATGAATGGGATTAGTGCCATTATAAGAAGGAATAGGAGAAAGATGTTCCTCGCACGTGAGGATACAGCAAGTAGACTGCAGTCTGTGAAGCAGTAAGGGAATACTCACCAGACACCAGATCTGCTGCCGTCTTGATTTAGGAATTCCAGCCTCTAGAACTGTGAGAAATAGATGTTTGTTGTTTAAGCCACCCAGTCTATGGCATTCTGTTATAGCAACCTGAACTAAGAAGAGTTAGACTATTACAGTCACATGACCATCTTAATATATTTTTCATTCCAAACATCAAAAATTTAAAGAATAAAAGTTTTGTAAAAAATCAAAAGGCATGAAACAATTAAATATTTTAAAACTTCCCATTTTTACTTAGCTTATGTCACATTTCTGTCTTAAAATATAATAGTAATCAATACACATATACTCACATTCAAAGTGAAAATCATTGTCTAGGTTAGTAATTTGGAGTAAAATTTATAAAGAAAATCCAAATAACACACTACAGTCTGTACTTGTCATATGTAAGACAACCAGGACAATTTGAAATAGAAAGCCTCGATGTTGAATTCTATTAAAATGGATGCTAGTTCATATTGTTTAAGTTATTCTAAGTTGAAATAGAATAACTGCAGCCCAACTAATGGGTTCACAATCTCTTTGATTTTATTCTCTATTGCTAACTCTCAGTATTAAAATGATAGGAGCTTTCGAGGGTAGAAAAATATTAGGTTTATTGCTTTTCCTTATTGTGTAACTTATTTTGTGGTGCCATTTCCCTCTTTTCCATTATAATATACCATACATAGACACTGTCAGCATTTGACTAAATTTAATAAGAGAATAAGTTAATTTGGAGGCTATTAAAATAATTATTGCACATGGTTTCACACTTTGGGGCCATTTAGCCAAAATAAAATGTAATGACATGGTATTAGCTATTGTGTTCTAGTTGCAATTTTTCTATTTTAATCTCAGTTTGGGTGATTATACAATATATTGCCCAAAGACCTGTCAATCGAAAAAGTCTGTTACTTAATTTTCTGGATGCTATGAGACAATGGGTATATACCAGGGCTCTCCTCGGAAAACTGTAGTGAAAAGCAATACAACTTTTAGTCTCTGCTAACTACTTTCCTCTATACCAGGGGTCAGTAAACTGTTTCTGTAAAGGGCTAGATAATAAATGGTTTAGGCATGGTGGGTAATAAAATCTTTTTTGCAACTATTCCACTCAGGAATTGTAGTGTGAAATCAGCTACAAGCAATATGGAAACAAATTGTCACGTCCGTATTCCAATAAAACTATTTATAAAAATAGATGTTGGATTTTGCCAGTGGCCTGTGGTTTGCCAATGCCTGCCCTAGACCCTATACATTTCGGTCTACTCTATTTTACTCATATCATTTCTTTTACTTTCTCATGGCCTTATTTATTCAACTATGTATTGAACTCTCTCAAAGTCATGCCTTTCATCCAGGTGTCTCCCCTGTATTTTTAACTGTATTCTCAGTATCCTTACTTTGGTGTCTGATAAGCATTCTCAAACTAAATATGTCCAAAATTAAAAACTTGATACGACTTTATTCAAAGCTGATCCTTCCAAAACGGAAATAAATAGAAACAATACCCTTCAGTTGCTAAGGCTAAAAATACTAGAGTTATCCTTTTTCCTTCCTTTTTCTACCAATCCATATCCAATTGACCATCAATTTCTATAGGTTCTACATTTACAGTATATCCAGAATTTCATCTTTCCTCTTCACCTCCTTTCTACCACTCTGGTTTGAATGACTATCTCCTCACCAATGTATTACAATACCTTTCTAATTTTGACAGATCTAATAATAAGTTTAGCACTGAATATTGCCATTTGAAGAATCTGCCAAGTATCAAATGGAAGATATCCAGAAGTAAGTTAGATTTCTGTATGTGATAAAATCTGTCACATATCCTAGAGTGTTTATCACCAGACAGTATGATGATCATTAGATTGATAATTTTTCTTTATACTTTGCTATGTAATTTTCAAAATTGTCCACATAGAACAATTCTTGTTATTGTAATAATGAAAAACATGAATGTGTTTTTTTAATAGAATAAGGGAAACAATAAAAATGAAGACAGTAAATGAGAACTAATCTGTGAGAAAGTGTAGTTATCAAGAGAAGAAGACATAAAGCTGCCGATGCAAGTTTGAGGTAGAGTTATTCTTGAGTTATACTCTCATTTGTTTAAATATTGCAACATCTTTTTAAAATTCTAGTTAGTGTATACATGGAATTTCAAGATATTTTTATTTGAATTATGCTGTTTAAAAAATCACAGCCTTTATCATTTATTGATTTGAGGTTAGATCACATGCACATTAAATACATCTACTAAAATAAAAATTAATCAAATTATAAATCTAGCATTTATATTGGGTTGGCCAAAAAGTTCGTTTGGGTTTTTGGTAGGAAGTTAAGGAAAAAACCTGAATGAACTTTTTGGCCAACGCTACAGTTTTCAATTTCATGATATCTTTCCTTTTTTAATAGATTCCTGCTTTTGCACTGATTTAGAGTAGTTTCTTTCTCTAAGGTACAATTTCTATATTCCTAGGTCACATCATTAAGTTCATTACCTACCCTAATTCTCTAGATTAGTTTCTTACAGAATGTTTCAATATATGATACTTAACTCATCTGAAAAATGCTGAGACTCATTATAGGTTATATGTAATAATAGTATGCTAAGGTAAAGATGAATCAGGTTTAGATATGGATACTGAAATTAAGACCTAACTAGAAGAAAGGGGGGAAGTGACCATTTAAAAAATTTTTAACAGTATAACTATAGCTATTAATAGGAAGAATTTTGCTAAGGAAAAAAATTAATGATTTTATGTTTCACTTTTACCATTTCTACAAACTAATAAATAATTATTTTGTCAAAATGAACAAGGTACAGTAATATTGTTTAGTAATGAAATCTAATAATGCTATCACCTTTTAGGGAAAAAAAGAAATGTTATTTAATTTAAAAAATAAGAGAGAGAAACAGAATGAATCTTGTAAGAATCACTAAATTAGGGTAGAGATGAATGAATGAATTTTAATACATTTTTGCTCAAAGATGGAGGTTAAGAAGACTGAGTGAAAGAATAAAAACCACATAATATAAGCAGTACATTGTTTATACCAATACCCAAATCTAATCTGCAGTGTTATTTGAAAAAATAGATATTCAATTCAAAAATCAGGATGGTTGAGGATGACATTTAAAATAAGTAAAATTTCCATAAAAATGAATCAATTAGCTGTCTAGACATTCACTCACGCCTTCTGCTTAAACCCCATCTCCAGTGATTATGCATGTGACAGTAAGTCACCCACTGATATTTTGGATTGAATGGTTTTTTATTATTATTCTTGTTTAGCCATATTCTTCAAATAGAGTGAATTCTCACCATTTTCATTACAGTTCTGCTGTTTCATTCCTCGATTGATTATTTATTGCCATCATTTTACCTCAGATTATTAATAGATAATATATTGTCAGAGATAGCCTTTTAAGTTTTATTTGACAGGTTATGATGTTTCTTTTGATTATAAATAAAGCCACAAGATAGAGTAATTACAAAAAAAAAAGGCATCTTTATATTGACAAGCTCTTTGGCAGGACAATTCTAGTTACTACACCATATGACTTTCAAGGTAGACAAGCAGGGGGAGGGAGACAAATAAATAACAGGGATGCCTAGGAGATGCCCCAATTATTCTACACTTTAGTTGATATAATATAAGCTTTTAGTTGAAGTTTTGATCTCTTTTAAATTCTAAACTACACATATTTTGATCCAGCCTTGTAAGCCATGGAAGAGAGGTGCTTGTGACATAAAAAGGAGGGTGCAGTTTTAGAAATGTGCTACTTCCTCTTATATCTACTCAGAATTCTGAGAAAACCTCTCTACCAAGCAGTGTAATAATCCTATATCAAAAGCCCAATTTGGAAGCAGACGGTCATTGTGATTCTAAAAGAAGTTTAGTATGACAAATATATTTATAATAAATTAATGGTGAGTTCTAAAAAAATATATGTTTAGTATGAAATCAAAAAAACACTATACACATGGTGTCTTGCATACATCACAGGATCATGAAGTCACAGAGTGGTGTCATTAACAGTAGCAGGGTCTTGAAGTCAGGTACATGAGTATGAATCCCTCTGTTGTCAATGGGAAAGTATGTGATTTGGACACTTTAAAACTTGTTTGAACATCAGTATCTTCACATGGCAGATATAAATAACAGTACTTTATAGTTGAAGATAAGTACCTATAAAATGCTGGGTTCGTTGTAAGAGTAAATAAATATTTGTTTCCTCCACTCTCTGTCACACAATTCTAGTGTCTCACAATTTCATTCCTATGTCATAGATCTAAGTATGTAGCCTTTGATAGCAGAAATCTCTGTGGGAATTAGGCAATGTAATACGCGGGCCAACTTTTGGCTCTACTATTTATTAGCTGTATTATGTTAATATATGAGGGAAGGAACTGCATTTGTTCCTTCATATATGCAGTAAAGATAATAGTACCAGTTTACCAGCTTCTGGATTAACAGCATGTAACATGATTTGCATGGTCCCTGACTTATTAAGTACTAATGTATATCTATTTTTATTACTCTTATTCTCAGAAATTTTGTCCTGCATTTTATTCTCTTTTCAAGCATACATTGCTTTAATGAAGTGAATTATTTCCAGTCTCAGAAAAATTTTTGGAATCTATATTTCTACAGGATTAATCTGTTAATTTGTAAAAAGGGAATCTAAGGCATAGGACCTATTTCAAATGAGTGAAGTTTGTGTGTTTGGTGTCTCTTAGTCATTCCAGGAATGGAGTTTCAGAAAGGATCCAGCTCATCTTCTCTGAAATGATTTATATTTTAAAACCAACCAGTCCAGAGAAGAACACATGAAAAAGAGCCAATCCTTTTTCATTATATGGACCACATGAATTCGATCTTGAGGAAAGTGAAGCAGGGCTAAAATTTCCTGTTTTACCACTGAATCCCACTGAATAGACTTGAAGAGCATGGTTTTTAGTAACGCTTAATCTGACATGTCAAGAAGGGCATATGGAGGAAGAACCCAGGAAGGATGGGCTGCCCTACAGCTGAGACCATTTAAATTAAAATCCATAAGTTAATAACTGTACCCTATGCCCAATGGTACCAAAGATTTACCAATACTAACTGAATTCCTAAGTAGGGTCTTGCCTAGGGTCAGCACCTAACATCTCTGAAGAGCAGGGCTGAGTAGCCTTTCCTAACAAGACAACTCTTTGCATGGGGAACTGGCTGGACACCCCTGTTGTTTTCCAGGTTATTCTCTCTAGGCTTTAAATAAGATTAAAGCAAATTTTAAGGGTGTGTGTATATATACATACATGCATATGTGTCCATTTGTACATGTATGTATATTTCATATATGTATGTATATTTTCTTTCAGGTGATATCAATTTTTACAAATGTCTTCTTATCTCTAATATAAGTCCTGGCCACTCACTCATCCTAAGTGACACACTGAACCTTTATCATAGTCTAGAGGCCCTCCTTTCAAGTTCCCTATGTATAAATATTTAAAGGACAAATTTAATTTGGATCACCAGCATTGTTCTATATAGGCAGGTATACACCAGCATACTTTGTCAAATAATACTGAATGTATTCTAATTGGAATTGGACTTGGTATTCCACCAAGGATAATCTTTTTCACCTAAAAATTGTCAAACTAAAGCTTTAAACAGCATAAACGTGTGACAAGTCATGGACCCATAAATAAATGTGAGACAGTGAGGCATACAGTATAAGGGATATAAGCTAAAGTTTACAATACTTTCCCATCAATTTTAATAAATTATTCACTAGAATTACTCCAAATTATTTATATATACTCAACTGTAAAAGAACAGGTTAAATCACTACACGAAATTGAATAAACCCGTCTGTTCTGTGGTGTTTTTAGTAGGCCTACTAACGGGTGGATGGATCAGTTGCCTGTGTACAAATTAATCCATCAGTTTCCTAGCAGAGAAAGGAGACACCTACACTCTGCTAACATTATTGGGTTCAGAGAACATTTAGGGGCAGTGTTTAAGGAATTGTGGGAAAACAAATAAATGACAGAAAGAAAAGTGAAGTTGCTGAAGACTGCATGTATTTCTCATTATTGTCTACTTATATCCCAACAATGTTCATGTAATTTAACAAAGCTATGAAGGGCAATGACCCTAACCT
Source organism: Balaenoptera acutorostrata (assembly GCF_949987535.1). Classification (NCBI taxonomy): domain Eukaryota; kingdom Metazoa; phylum Chordata; class Mammalia; order Artiodactyla; family Balaenopteridae; genus Balaenoptera; species Balaenoptera acutorostrata. The sequence continues at coordinate 52,262,179 of NC_080071.1, read as the reverse complement.
CATAAATCATTGTATTACTACTTGAAAAACTGCATACAAGAGGACAGCAAGATTTAAGTGGGTTTTTAGATCTTCTTGAATCTGCTATGATTTAATATAAACCAGGCTCTTTAATCTTATTATAGAATAAATACTATGCTCTAGGTTTACTCTTCTGATTCAAACTATGATCTTCCTTGGAGGATTCTTCTCTACCTATGCTGTTTATGAAGGGTAGCAGGGTATCTAATAAGTCTACATGTGCACATGTATTGGAAAAGGTTTAATTTTACTGCCTTTCCCTCTTCCTCTGTTGATATACTCCTCCTTTCTGATTTACAGATACTGAATCTAACACGTAATACATAAAGCAAAAACTAAGATATAATTTATCAACCTGTGCAAACTATTTCAGATACATTCTTTTGTGGTCTAGACAGTCAGCAAACATATCTGTCATTCAATTCTCCTAATACCATAAAAAAAGGAAGAGAGCCATTCTTGTGGGGTTTTATGTACCCTAAAAAAAAAAACGTATATGATAAGGATCTATTCTTTTTTTCCTATTCTACCCAGTGATCACAATAATAACCTGTTACACATAAACGGTACTGTATAGTTTTTCAATTTTTTCATACCTATGCTTTTGATTCCTTTAGCCTTTTTAAAAAAGAAAAGCTAATAATACAACCTCATTTTAAAGATGAAAAAGCACAGGAGAATAAAATAGGTTAACTGACTTATACAGAGCCACATGGCTTTTAAGGGTAGACTAGAGACTAGAAACCTTGTCCTCTACTAACCCAGTACTCATTCAGTGAAAAACACTATCTTACTCAGCACCTTGCCTTATGAAATGGACATTTCATCTCTATATAAGTGAGCCAACTCTTGTATCTGCTGCTTAAAAATCTTCAGTCTTGCTATAGTTACCATAATTAATTGCACATCATAGAAATTAAATAGAAAAATATTAATACTTTTTAGATATAAAATAATAATTATAATCATGGACTAAGTACAGAACACATGCAAGGAGCCAACATTAATTCTTCAAGTTAACTCTCCTTAGATACATAAAAATGACCACATTACACAATTAATGCTGGATTGTTAACTCCATTTTGTTATGGAATAACTGAATTATAGCTCAGTCTATTGAAAAAAATCACAAAGTGATTCTGTTAAGATGAGCTACTATATTGAGAAATAATATAAAATTATATGTGTGGATAAATTTGTTGAATATATGACCTTAGCCATCCAAAATTTAGGAAACTAGTGTTTTTAAGGGATTCTATCTAAATCAGCAGTCCCCAACATTTCTTGCACCAGGGACCGGTTTCATGGAAGACAATTTTTCCACGGACGGGGTGGGCAGCATGGGGAGGGGAGATGGTTCAGGCAGTAATGTGGGCCATGGTTTATGTGGTCATGTGCACAATGGGGAGTGATGGGGAGTGGCAGATGAAGCTTCGCTCACTTGCCTGCCACTCACCACCTACTATGTGGCCCGGTTCCTAACAGGCCACAGACTGGTACCAGTCCGCAGCCCAGGGGCTAGGGACCCTGCATCTAAATTGATCAGCATATACTAATTAATTAAATTCGCATACTTTAAGTTTGAAATTCTGGGAAAGATATGTACATAGTATATATAAAAACCAATTAGACAACATCCACCTGAATTTCTGAGTTGTCTAAAGTATAGCTAAGAATTTGTAGCTTGGCTCTCATTCTAAACAAGACTTGGAAATATTCTAAAATTGTTTATGCCAAAAAGCAAGCAGGACTCCTTTAGTGCAATCACACGGAAAATATAAAAACTTAGCCAGAGTTCTGGATTTTGCTCTGTGGAGTCTGTCCATCCATAAATTAAAGGTTGTACTTTCCAGTATGTATCCATAAAGTGTAAATTTAATCAACATACCCAATATTTGCAACAATGGCATTTCAGAATGATGAGAACACCTTACTTGATTAGGTTAATCTTAAAGAATGCTTCACCCTTAGTCCTCCAAATTCCTACCCTTAGGAAAGCATATTTGCTGTGGAGGTTGTATCTTTAGATTATATTTCTACACAACATAAATGAATGACCTGATCCCATTTATAAAGGATTTCCCTCAGAAATCTCAGAGCTTGTCAAAGTAAAACATAATATTGGCAAAGGTACCGTTGTTTTTTCCAGATTTTTTTTTTTCCAAGCAGATTGTTTTGCTTAGCCAAAGCAAAAGCAAACATACGGCACTAAGAGATATATGAAAAGATGGTATTCTAGAATGCCTGATGATCTTTTTTCCTCTGCCTGCTTGCTGCCACTTTTTCCTGCTATAGGGGTAAGCCTGTGCCTCATGAGCATGAAATACACTTATGGAGAACAAGAAGTTCATCACAAAGACTGATCATAAGAACTGCTACCCTAATTCACAGTTTCAGGCCTTTTCAGTAGTGTCAGCTGTCCCTGGAGACTCCCAACAGTCTGACGTCAAACTCCCCTCCAGGAGCTGTTTTTAGTTCCACTTTGGCTGATTTCATAAAATGTCAAATGCAACAGGCCTGCTGAGGTGAGAAATAATTTAATATTAACAAATTTGTGCTTCATTGGCATTTCCTCCATGTTACTGTTTTACCATTAGGTTTTTATTAATGAGGCTTGGAGTGTCTCCAGGCTTATTATGCAACATTGGAAATGTAAAACTTATTTTCTGGGGTTGTTTGGTGTCCTGACATTCAGACATCAGCCCTCAAGGCAGCAGTAGTAAAATGACTTAAGTGCTATTAAAATGAGTCCAAATAACCACATTTATTCTGTCTTCTTATTAAAAACTATTCCAACCAATATTTTTCTGACAGGCCTATCTTGGCTTGATCCAAAACACTGGAACCCTCTGTGAAGATCAGCAGGCCACAGAAGGCAAAAAGTCTGTTCAGAACTCTGGAATCCAGCAGCCTTGGCCACTGTTTGCTCTGGAATAAAGAGAGAAGCAAATGGTCGCTGGGTTTTCTTACAGAGCATCACTCTGCAAGCACTGAACTGTCTTCCCTAAGTGTACTTTAACAGAACTAGCTCCATGTTTATTACAAAAGATGTGGTGGAAAAACAGCCTCCCTAGGACAAATATTTTGTTCATGATATATAGAATGGTTGACAAGAGTCACCAATCATAATTAGGAGTATTTATTTCACATATGAATCATCAATGAAGATCTATTTATAGTCGTCTCTACTTTGCTCTTTACACAAAACACATAGGAAAAACCCTCCATTTTATATAATTCTTCAGTCTAATAGTTCATTCTAAGATGAGAATTGTCTATAGGGGATAACTGAGTTAACGGCAATCAGCCATGTTTCAAGAGATAACATGAAGCTAAAACTGGAAGCAATGGGCTAAGTTACTATGATTTTCTTGTATTTTCTTAAAGACTTAGATAACCCAGAGCAAGTGAGTTCCTTCAGTGCTTCAGTGTTCTTTATCTGTATAGACAGATCCTTAGGATACCGTATTTTAAGACTGAGGCACAATACACACAGAGAAATGAATCACAGGTGTGAACATTGTTTTGCCTATCACCCCTACTGGGCACTGAGACAGGCACCATGGTGTATTAAGGAGCTATTCTGTGAGCCAAGAGACTTGGCTTGGCTTTCTTCTCCATTGTAGGCCTTGAATAACTCAGCCAAGGCATTTAACTTCTGTTTTCAGTTTCCTTAACTGTAGCATGTTTAAAAGGCCCTAAATGAACATGGAATTCCTCCTGCAATCAATACTTTGTCATTCTAATTAGTTCTTAATAAAGTTTAAAGGAAACTTTTTGAAACTGGTAGGAGCAAATCCTGAGTGTCTATTGCTTGCCTAACCTAGGCTATGACCTAAAAAGTTCACACACTAAATGCAACTCATTTTATAAAATACAGTTAGCTTTAGGACTACTCTATTCTGAAGAAAATCTACTTCCTATGACTGCCTACAGGAATCCCCACTGATCAAATATCTATGAATAATATAAAACTTATTTAAAATAGAGGATGGAAAATATATGTGCTCTGCCTACTTCACCTCCATAAAAACCTACTTCATCACCATGCTGAATGTCAAATTTCTGATGCAGGTCAAATCATGAATTGGAACTTGCCTAAATATAACAATAAATAAAGAAAGGAACAATTAAGTTATCTTGGTTTCTTTTATTAATCTTTCTAATAAATGGATCTATTTCTGGGTGTACTCTGGCCAGAAAAATTACACAATATATCTAGAATTTTATGTAGAAGAGCCTTTTTCCATGACCTCTTTGTCCATGGTTATTTGGATGTACTCAAATAATGTCATCATTTACTATTTCTAATTACTTGTAATAATTTAGTTCCTAGATATCAGTGTGCTGTATTGACACCATCACAATTCACAATCACTAGTATTGAGATTCTATTACATAACCTTTTATTTTATTATCTATTAAGCACAGTACTAAATATGTCTATAGAAAATAGATCAAAGCACTCAGTGGAGAAACTGCAGTAATTGTAAACTTGGACATCCAAGAGTAGAAACAGGATTTAAACAGTTGCAGAATTATCCCAAAACAAAACAATACTGAGTTCTTGAATTTGACTGTTGAATTGTTCAACCTTTATGACTGTCTAATACCTTATGAATATCCTTCTAACCTTTGAGGGAATAGCAAGATTCATAAATTCTGCCTCCATTAAGGAGAAACAGAAAGCCCTGGTCATCACACAGCTAATATAAACCATTTAAGCATATGATTTGAAAGGTAGTGAATGAAGAAGCTGGTTTTGTGTTAGGTATCCATTTGGTGGCAAGAAGAGGAGCAGAAATATCTGGCTTTTGATTTCATCAATGGTCACAAGCTCTGCTCCCAAATGCACAGAAGGCATTGGTGCTGGCATTAATGGCAGTGTGACTAAGTCAATCTCTGGGCTGTAAACATGAGCATCTAGCCACTAGTGGCAGCAAATAAATTTGTGTTGCTGTCCTCACTGCCACTTCTGCAGTGGTTTTGGAAGTTTGTCAGCACTTACCCCGCAGCACTCTTTCCTCCATGTTCCTAACTATTGTGATACCCTACAATACCTTTTCAATAAACTTTTCTGTTTAATCAGCCAGCCTCATCTACTAATATGCCTTATTGATACAAGTGAGTAGAAGTACTATAATTATTTTTCCCCAACATATTAAACTTCACAGAGAAGTTCCCCTGGAATCAGTGCTTAGGTTCAAATCCTAGTGCTGATAATCAATAGGTAAGTGATTTAAGATAATGTCTTCATCTCTCTATGCTTTAATTTCTTCATATGAAAAGTGAGATAATAAACATCTCATGGATTTATTATGATTTATTATGAAGTAATACTGGTTGAGTGTTTAGAATAGTGATTGGGATATACAAAATACTCAATCAAGGTTAGTTAGCTGATAAAATAAAAATGGTAATAACAACAATACATTATGCCAGTCAATAATGGAAATCCATATTTATGTATTTCAATATTCTGACTTTCACAAAAGTAGCTATTATTAAGATTAGATATTTAAATCAAACTTCTTAGGACTATATTATTTTATACCTTTCTTCTCCGTAGCTGTTTTGAGGTTATTTATAAAATTCCCTTTCTTCCAACTACCCCACCAAATATGAGCCTCTTTTCTTTAGGACTTTTGTAGGTTCTGTATTAAAATGGAAAGTAAAAACCTTGTGATGAAGCTTGGTAATATTTTTGGTCCAGCAAGACTTTTTTAAAAATTTAGAAAACAAATAAAATGCACTTATAGATTTGCAGTCAAACTATTTATACATAAAAATGAAATAGAGGGGTGGGATAGGGAGGGTGGGAGGGAGACTCAAGATGGATGGGATATGGGGATATATGTATACATATAGCTGATTCATTTTGTTTTACAGCAGAAACTAACACAACATTGTAAAGCAATTATACTCCAATAAAGATATTAAAACAATGAAATAGATAAGGGAGCACTTGATAATATCTGTGAATCTGAAAATTTAGAGGAACAACAAAACAAAATAAAAAGCAACAAAAATGCACATAAGTATACATTCACATACACAGTACTTAATTTCATTTGCTTCATTATTTAAATAAAAATTACTTATACAGTTCTTATATTACATTTAAATTTTACTGGACGGAATCAAGAGTCTCATATGAAGCATAATCTAGTAGGAAGAGAAGTACTGTGAAATCTGAGTATTTAGTTCTCTATGTCAATATATACTATAAGCTGACATTTTAAATAGATTCTGAAAATACATGGCTTTATTTATAAAATAATTTTTTTCTCCTTAAAATCTACTCAAATTTCTAAGATAGTAAGATCAGTAATTAACCTTAGTCCTAGATATACTTGTATTACTTGTTAAAACCAAGTAATGTTTTGATGCTTGATATAGGTAGCTACTGCTATTAAAATTCCCTTATTTAAAGTAACTCAGTTAACAAATGTCAAAAAAACTTTTTTCTTTTAAGCATTCTGTGTAGTGCATGATACATTTAAATATGTATATGTAAATGAGTGATTAATGTATTCCCTAAACTATTGTAACCAGAACATTTTATGCTATAATTAAAAGAATTACTTATCTGCTATAGTTCAAGTAATGAAACTGTAAGGTAATAGGAATCAGTCTTGTTTTGACAGAAAAAAAAAAAATAGAGTCTCTCGATTATTGCTCACGGCAAAAACATAAGAATGAGTATTGAAGGGCACCTACAAATTGATAGAATATTTCCCCTAAGTATTATTACCTTCCGGGTCACCTGCCTTTTATGTTCTCTGTACTTCATTTTTAGCTTATTTAAGTTTGCAATTCAATAATACTTTATAATTCTTAAGAATTTTGCTTCATGTTAAGCTTCCTTTGTGCTAATATATTTTAATTCAAATAAAGGTGAATTATTTTGAACTTAAAGTAGGAAAGTATTGAGAAATTCATAGCCTGTTCCTTTCCTCAACAAAATTCTTGACTTCATAGACCTCTATAGCCTAATGATATTCATTTTACCATTTAAACTATTAGAATTTCTTGCTCAAATTTTCTTATTTTCTTACTATAAGCAAACTTAAAAAGAGATTCATTCATTCCCAGACAACAAAATCAGCATTGTGAGCCACACTTTTTCATCAAATGAGCTTGAAAAATTCCAAAACTATCAGTGTTTTTTCCTTTACCTCTGAGACTGTATTGTTTAAAGGGAGTATGGCAATACAAAACTTTTAGGTTAAAAGTGAATAATTCTTACTGTGAAATATAAGAGGCTCAAACTGACAGTAACTGTCAAATGTTCCTATTTCTCCTCCCATTTATTTTCTCATTCTATATATCTTCTGTATCAAACAATCATAAGAAGGACAGTCAACTCTAGCCAGACTAGGCAGCAAAAGTTTTTATTGGAAAATGGTTAGGAACTCAAGAACTGATGGCAAACTTAATAGACCAGGCTTTGAAAACAGGTAAAAAAGCAAAAGCTGGTCAGGAAACATTACTAACCATGCTTAATACAAACAGTTTGGCTAGGACTCTGCCCCTACCACTATAGAAGGCTCCTATTGGGCCTTGGTGCTGCATTCACTGAAAACCCCTTCATTTGCTATAAATGAACCCTAACCACGCATGCCTCAAATTCCATATTCAAAGTTTTTTGTGGGAGCAGCTATTTGGCTGAACCCATGTCACATGCCCAAACCTTTGGTCATCAGGGGCAGAAAAATGAAAGTTAGTCTTATTTTCACTACCACTGTGAGAAGCAGGACATCTCATGATAATACACAAATTGAAGAGTATTCCAAAACAAGAAAGAAAGCTGAACTAAGAGCAATCAAAATAAATGCCCATGGTCTTCTTCCATACTGTCTCATCTTTGCCTAAGATTTCAGTTATTACTGAATAACTACTGAATTTGTGTCTCCATCTGAAAACCCATTCCTGGGCTTCAGATTCTTATATTCAAATGCTGATGGATATTTATACTTATATATTTCCATACATCTCAAAAACTAAATATGATGTACACATATCATTGCTCATTGATCCCCCCCTCATTAACCTCCCAAAAAAAGACTGCTCCTCATTTCTTTACTCAGGAAAAAATTCAAACATTCTCCTAATTGCCAAAATCAGGGAGTTATCCTAAAAACTGTCCCCTCTCTTACCTTCCCACTACATAAAATCATTTAGCAAATTGGAATCATTTAGCAAAATTGGCCATTTCTGCATATATTATCAATCAGTTGACATCACTTCCTTCATTCCGGCCTTCAACACTTGCCAATTCAATTGTGGAAAACTCCTGTTTTCTTTGCCTGTAGTATCACTCCTCTCCCATACAATCAATGTGATCTTTCTAAAACTAAAATCAGACAATGCAAATACCTTCTTAAAGGGCTTCAAAAACTTCCTGTGACTTTCATTATAGCTTACAAACTCATTTTCAGGGTTACAGCCTGTAGTGAATTTGACACATGCTTTGTTCTTCAGGCTCGCTTCTATTTTCTTAGCACCCTATAAACCAAATTTATAAAATCATATTGCAACTATATTTTTAATTGTCTGTTATAATCTCTTAATAACAGGATATTAAGAAAAAATAAATGAATGCATTTAATGTGCTCATTAATTGTAAGAAATATGTCACTTTTCAGAAATATCAAAATGTAAGAAAAATATGTGCTTTGTAGCCCAAAACTGCCAATATCTGGAATCCCATGAACACTTGTATTTCCTGTAGCTTCCATGTCTGGGCATGAGCTACTCTGTTTTCCTAGAGGGTCAAATCACCATTGCTCCACTCTTCACTAGCTAACTTTTAATCATCTTTCAAAACTCTACTTAAAAGTTATGTTTTGGAAGGGAGCTTCAAGATGGCGGAAGAGTAAGACGTGGAGATCAGCTTCCTCCCCACAAATACATCACCAATACATCTACATGTGGAACAACTCCTACAGAGCACCTACTGAATGCTGGCAGAAGACCTCAGACTTCCCAAAAGGCAAGGAACTCCCCACGTACCTGGGTAGGGCAAAAGAAGAACCAAAAAACAGAGACAAAAGAATAGGGACAGGACCTGCACCAGTGGGAGGAAACTGTGAAGGAGGAACGGTTTCCACACAGTAGGAAGCCCCTTCGTGGACAGAGACTGCGGGTGGTGGACGGGGGAAGCTTTAGAGTCATGGAGAAGAGCGCAGCAACAGGGGTACGGAGGGCAGAGCGGAGAGATTCCCACACACAGGATCAGTGCCGACCAGCACTCACTAAACCAAGAGGCTTGTCTGCTCACCCGTCGGGGCGGGCGGGGGCTAGGAGCTGAGGCTCGGGCTTCGGAGGTCGGATCCCAGGGAGAGGACTGGGGTTGGCTGCGTGAACACAGCCTGAAGGGGGCTAGTACGCCACGGCTAGCCAGGAGGGAGTCCAGGAAAAGGTATGGAACTGCCAAAGAGGCAAGAGACTTTTTCTTGCCCCTTTGTTTCCTGGTGAGTGGGGAGAGGGGATTAAGAGTGCCACTCAAAGGAGCTCCAGAGACGGGTGCGAGCTGCGGCTATCAGTGCGGACCACAGAGACGGGCATGAGACACTAAGGCTGCTGCTGCCACCACCAAGAAGCCTGTGTGCAAGCGCAGGTCATTCTCCACACCTCCCCTCCCGGGAGTCTGTGCAGCCCACCACTGCCAGGGCCCCGTGATCCAGGGACAACTCCCTCGGGAGAATGCACAGCGCGCCTCAGGCTGGTGCAACATCACGTCGGCCTCTGCTGCCACAGGCTCACCCCACATCCGTTCCCCTCCCTCCCCCCGGCCTGAGTGAGCCAGAGCCCCCGAAGCAGTTGCTCCTTTAACCCCATCCTGGCTGAGCGAAGAACAGATGCCCTCAGGCGACCTACACGCAGAGGCGGGTCCAAATCCAAAGCTGAACCCGAGGAGCTGTGTGAACAAAGAAGAAAAAGGGAAATCTCTCCCAGCAGCCTCAGGAGCAGGGGATTAAATCTCCACACTCAACTTGATGTACCCTGCATCTGTGGAATACCTGAATAGACAACGAATCATCCCAAATTGAGAAGGTGGACTTTGGGAGCAATGATATATTTATATTTTTGCTCCTTTTTCTCTTTTTGTGAGTGTGTATGCATATGCTTTTGTGTGTGATTTTGTCTGTATAGCTTTGCTTTTACCATTTGTCCTAGGGTTCTGTCTGTCCGTTTTTTTTTGTTTGTTTGGTATTTTTTTAGTATACTTTTCAGTGCTTGTTACCATTGGTGAATTTGTTTTTTTGGTTTGATTATTCTCTTCTTTCTTCCTTCCATATTTTTTAATAACTGAAAAAAATTTTTTTAATAATTATTCTTTGTTTTTCATTTTAATAACCTTTATTTTAGTGTATTTTATCATTTTCTTCTTTCTATCTTTTTTTCTCCCTTTTATTCTGAGCCGTGTGGATGACAGGCTTTTGGTGCTCCAGCCAGGCATCAAGACAGTGCCTCTGACGTGGGAGAGCCAAGGTCAGGACATTGGTCCACCAGAGACCTCCCAGCTCTACGTAATATCAAATGGTGAAAATTTCCCAGAGATCTCTATGTCAACACCAAGACCCAGCTCCACTCAAGGACCAGCAAGTTACAGTGCTGGACACCCTATGCCAAACAACTAGCAAGACAGGAACACAACCCAACCCATTAACAGAAAAGCTGCCTAAAGTCATAATAAGGTCACAGACACCCCAAAACACACCACCAGATGTGGACCTGCCAACCAGAAAGACAAGATCCAGCCTCATCCTCCAGAACACAGGCACTAGTCCCCTCTACAAGGAAGCCTACACAACCCACTGAACAAACCTTAGCCACTGGGGGCAGACACCAAAAACAACGGGAACTACGAACCTACAGCCTGCAAAGAGGAGACCCCAAACACAGTAAGTTAAGCAAAATGAGAAGACAAAGAAACACATAGCAGATGAAGGAGCAAGGTTAAAAACCCACCAGACCTAACAAATGAAGAGGAAATAGGCAGTCTACCTGAAAAAGAATTCAGAATAATGATAGTAAAGATGATCCAAAATCTTGGAAATAGAATGGAGAAAATACAAGAAAAGTTTAACAAGGACCTAGAAGAACTAAAAAGCAAACAAACAATCATGAACAACACAATAAATGAAATTGAAAAAGTCTCTAGAAGGGGTCAATAGCAGAATAACTGAGGCAGAAGAACGGATAAGTGACCTGGAAGATAAAATAGTGGAAATAACTACTGCAGAGCAGAATAAAGAAAAAAGAATGAAGAGAATTGAGGACAGTCTCAGAGAACTCTGGGACAATATTAAACACACCAACATTCGAAGTATAGGGGTCCCAGAAGAAGAAGAGAAAAAGAAAGGGACTGAGAAAATATTTGAAGAGACTATAGTTGAAAGCTTCCCAAATACGGGAAAGGAAATAGTTAATCAAGTTCAGGAAGCACAGATAGTCCCATACAGGATAAATCCAAGGAGAAACACACCAAGACACATATTAATCAAACTATCAAAAATTAAATACAAAGAAAAAATATTAAAAGCAGCAAGGGAAAGACAACAAATAACACACAAGGGAATCCCCATAAGGTTAACAGCTGATCTTTCAGCAGAAACTCTGCAAGCCAGAAGGGAGTGGCAGGACATATTTAAAGGGACGAAAGGGAAAAACCTACAACAAAGATTACTCTACCCAGCAAGGATCTCATTCAAATTTGATGGAGAAATTAAAACCTTTAGAGACAAGCAAAAGCTAAGAGAATTCAGCACCACCAAACCAGCTTTACAACAAATGCTAAAGGAACTTCTCTAGGCAGGAAACACATGAGAAGGAAGAGACCTACAATAACAAACCCAAAAGAATTAAGAAAATGGTAATAGGAACATACATATCGATATTTACCTTAAATGTAAATGGATTAAATGCTCCAATCAAAACACACAGACTGGCTGAATGGCTACAAAAATAAGACCCATATATATATACTGTCTACAAAAGACCCACTTCAGACCTAGAGACACATACAGACTGAAAGTGAGGGGATGGAAAAAGATATGCCATGCAAATGGAAATCAAAAGAAAGCTGGAGTAGCAATTCTCATATCAGACAAAATAGACTTTAAAACAAAGACTATTACAAGAGACAAAGAAGGACACTACATAATGATCAAGGGATCAATCCAAGAAGAAGATATAACAATTGTAAACATTCATGCACCCAACATAGGAGCACTTCAATACATAAGGCAAATACTAACAGCCATAAAGGGGAAATTGACAGTAACACAATCATAGTAGGGGACTTTAACACCTCACTTTCACCAATGGACGGATCATCCAAAATGAAAATAAACAAGGAAACACAGCTCTAAATGATACATTAAACAAGATGGACTTAATTGATATTTATAGGACATTGCATCCAAAACAACAGAATACACTTTTTTCTCAAGTGCTCATGGAACATTCTCCAGGATAGATCATATCTTGGGTCACAAATCAAGCCTTGGTATCAAGTATCTTTTCTGACCACAACGCTATGAGACTAGATATCAATTACAGGAAAAGATCTGTAAAAAATACAAACACATGGAGGCTAAACAATACACTACTTAATAACCAAGAGATCACTGAAGAAATCAAAGAGGAAATCAAAAAAATACCTAGAAACAAATGACAATGAAAACACGATGACCCAAAACCTATGGGATGCAGCAAAAGCAGTTCTAAGAGGGAAGTTTATAGCAATACAATCATACCTTAAGAAAAAAGAAACATTTCAAATAAACAACACTTACACCAAAAGCAATTAGAGACAGAAGAACAAAAAAACCCCAAAGTTAGCAGATAGCAGAAGGAAAGAAATCATAAAGATCAGATCAGAAATAAATGAAAAGGAATGAAGGAAATGATAGCAAAGATCAATAAGACTAAAAGCTGGTTCTTTGAGAAGATAAACAAAATCGATAAACCATTAGCTAGACTCATCAAGAAGAAAAGGGAGAAGACTCAAATCAATAGAATTAAAAATGAAAAAGGGGGAGTAACAACTGACACTGCAGAAATACAAAGGATCATGAGAGATTACTACAAGCAACTATATGCCAATAAAATGGACAACCTGGAAGAATTGGACAAATTCTTAGAAATGCACAACCTTCTGAGACTGAACCAGGAAGAAAAAGAAAATATGAACAGACCAATCACAAGCACTGAAATTGTAACTGTGATTAAATATCTTCCAACAAACAAAACCCCAGGACCAGATGGCTTCACAGGCGAATTCTATCAAACATTTAGAGAAGAGCTAACACCTATCCTTCTCAAACTCTTCCAAAATATAGCAGAGGGAGGAACACTCCCAAACTCATTCTACGAGGCCACCATCACCCTGATACCAAAACCAGACAAAGATTTCACAGAAAAAGAAAACTACAGACCAATATCACTGATGAACATAGATGCAAAAATCCTGAACAAAATACTAGCAAACAGAATCCAACAGCACATTAAAAGGACCATACACCATGATCAAGTGGGGTTTATCCCAGGAATGCAAGGATTCTTCAATATACGCAAATCAATCAATGTGATGCACCATATTAACAAATTGAAGGAGGAAAACCATATGATCATCTCAATAGATGCAGAGAAAGTTTTTGACAAAATTCAACACCCATTTATAATAAAAACCCTCTAGAAAGTAAGCATAGAGGGAACTTACCTCAACATAATAAAGGCCATATATGACAAACACACAGCGAACATCATCCTCAATGGTGAAAAACTGAAATCATTTCCACTAAGATCAAGAACAAGATAAGGTTGCACACCCTCATCACTATTATTCAACAAAGTTATGGAAGTTTTAGCCACAGCAATCAGAGAAGAAAAAGAAATAAAAGGAATCCAAATTGGAAAAGAAGAAGTAAAGCTGTCACTGTTTGCAGATAACATGATACTATACATAAAGAATTCTAAAGATGCTACCAGAAAACTACTAGAGCTAATCAATGAATTTGGTAAAGTAGCAGGATACAAAACTAATGCACAGAAACCTCTTGCATTCCTATACACCAATGATGAAAAATCTGAAAGTGAAATTAAGAAAACACTCCCATTTACCATTGCAACAAAAAGAATAAAATACCTAGGAATAAACCTACCTAAGGAGACAAAAGACCTGTATGCAGAAAACTATAAGACACTGATGAAAGAAATTAAAGATGATACAAACAGATGGAGAGATATACCATGTTCTTCGATTGGAATAATCAACATTTTGACAATGACTCAACTACCCAAAGCAAGCTACAGATTCAATGCAGTCCCTATGAAACTACCACTGGCATTTTTCACAGAACTAGAACAAAAAATTTCACAATTTGTATGGAAACACAAAAGACCCCGAATAGCCAAAGCAATCTTGCGAAAGAAACATGGAGCTGGAGAAATCAGGATCCCAGACTTCAGACTATACTACAAAGCTACCTTAATCAAGACAGTATGGTCCTGGCACAAAAACAGAAATATAAACCAATGGAACAGGGTAGAAAGCCCAGAGATAAACCCACGCACATATGGTCACCTTATTTTTGATAAATGAGGCAAGAATATACAGTGGAGAAAAGACAGACCCTTTAATAAGTGGTGCTGGGAAAACTGGACAGCTACATGTAAAAGAATGAAATTAGAACACTCCCTATCACATACACAAAAATAAACTCAAAATGGATTAAAGACGTAAATGTAAGGCCAGACACTATAAAACTCTTAGAGGAAAACATAGGCAGAACACTCTATGACATACATCACAGCAAGATCCTTTTAGACCCACCTCCTCAAGAAATAGAAATAAAGATAAAAATAAACAAATGGGACCTAATGAAACTTAAAAGCTTTTGCACAGCAAAGGAAACCATAAACAAGACCAAAAGACAACCCTCAGAATGGGAGAAAATATTTGCAAACAAAGCAACTGACAAAGGATTAATCTCCAAAATTTACAAGCAGCTCATGCAGCTCAATATAAAGAAAACAAAAAACCCAATCCAAAAATGGGCAGACGACCTAAATAGAGATTTCTCCAAAGAAGATATACAGTTGACCAAAAAACACATAAAAGAATGCTCAACATCATTTATCATTAGAGAAATGAAAACCAAAACTACAATGCGATATCATCTCACACCAATCAGAATGGCCATCATAAAAATATCTACAAACAATAAACACTGGAGTAGGTGTGGAGAAAAGGGAACCCTCATACACTGTTGGTGGGAATGAAAATTGATACAGCCACTATGGAGAACAGTATGGAGGTTCCTTAAAAAACTAAAAATAGAACTACCATACGACCCAGCAATCTCACTACTGGGCATATACCCTGAGAAAACCATAATTCAAAAAGACTTATGTACCACAATGTTCATAGCAGCTCTATTTACAATAGCCAGGACATGGAAGCAACCTAAGTGTCCATCGACAGATGAATGGATAAAGAAGACGTGGCACATATATACAATGGAATATTACTCAGCCATAAAAAGAAATGAAATTGAGTTATTTGTAGTGAGGTGGATGGACCTAGAGTCTGTCATACAGAGTGAAGTAAGTCCGTCAGAAAGAGAAAAACAAATACCGTATGCTAACACATATATATGGAATCTAAAAAAAATAACTTGGTCATGAAGAACCTAGGGGCAAGTCGGGAATAAAGACGCAGACCTACTAGAAAATGGACTTGAGGACACGGGGAGGGGGATGGGTAAGCTGGGACAAAGTGAGAGAGTGGTAGTGTATATATGGACATACATATACACTACCAAATGTAAAATAGATAGCTAGTGGGAAGCAGTCGCATAGCACAGGGAGAACAGCTTGGTGCTTTGTGACCAGCTAGAAGGGTGGGATAGGGAGGGTGTGAGGGAGGGAGACACAAGAGGGAAGACATATGAGGATATATGTGTATGTATAACTGATTCACTTTGTTATAAAGTAAAAACTAACACACCATTGTAAAGCGATTATACTCCAATAAAAATGTTAAAAAAAAGAAAAAAGAAAACAAAAACAAAAACAAAAAAAAACAACAAAAAAAGTTATGTTTTTATGAAGTCTTTTATTGATCAACCATTTAGCAGCCTCCTCAATACCTTAGGACACTCTCAGTAACATTATAATATTCTCATTTAGTACCCTTTGTTGCTTCTGCCTACCTAGTTAAATGCTGTGTTAGGCTGACTAATGGCCCCAAAGATGTCAACGTCCTAATACCCAGAACCTACACATTTTACCTTATATGGTAAAAAGGACATTGCCAACATGATTAAGTTAAGGAATTTGAGATGAGGAGATTATGTTGAATTACTGAAATGGGCCCAATATAATGACAAGGGTTCTTATGAGCAAAAACTAAAAGTATCAAAGTAGTAGGAGATGTGATAAGGGACAAAAGACATTGGAGGAATGAGAGGAAGGGGACACAAACCGAAGATTACAACCACTGGATACTGAAAAAGGCAAGGAAACAGATTCTCCCCTTGGAGCTTTTGGAAAAAATAAAAAATCAGCCCTTGCAAAATCCTTAACTTTAGCCCAGTGTGACTGATTTTGGACTTTTGATTTCCCAAAATGTAAGATAATAAATTTTTTTTATTTTAAGACACTAAGTTTGTGGTAATTTGTTACAGCAAAAAACTAATTTACATGCTGTTTTAAAAAACTAATTTACATGCTGTTTTAAAATCTCTCTTACCATTAAATGCCTTGACGAAAAAAATCATGTATATATCTCTGTATCCCTACACCTAACAGGACAGCTAGCATATTGTAGAGAATAATGTGTTTTTAGATGAATGAATGAATGAATGAATGAGTGAGTGATTTAATATAAGGAATGAAGAGCCACAGATAAATGTTCTGGTTTATAGACGACTTTGGACTTTCAAATTAATTCTGATAAGGACCAATGGTTCTACATGGACTCTACATATTTAATTTGTCGTGAAAATATTATGACCCACTTGAGTTTCCTAAGATTGCAAATATTTGAAGTAAAATATGAATTAAGACTATAACCATAATCTCTGGAATTTTCCTACTTGATACTTGATATTTGTCATAGACTGTGCTCTCCAGAAGCAGAAGCAGAGTTTGGGATACATGAGGCTTATTAGGTATCCCCACATTTGAAGAGAGATATCAGAAAGCAGTATCAGGCTAAGAAAGAAGTCACATTGAGATGCAGCCCTGACAAAATCTCAGGAAAACTACAGGGAATTATGAACTGTGCATTACCTGTGGGAGTGTCCCACATAAGGCCAAAAGAGCAAAGCCTTTGTATCCTGTCTCATTCATTTACAAAATGGGGCTGCTCAGGGAAGTGTGTGACCTGGAGCAAGTTGGTTCTCTGTGATTGAAGGAGACCCTGAAGGAGCTTCAAGGGCATCAGCTGGGTAGCAAGTCCTGCCTTTAATGGGGATCTTGGCATCACATCCTTATTTCTACAACTGTATGCATTATTGCTAGTTGTCTTAGTCCCAGAGAGTGAAGAGTAACTAGACTTCCAAGTATGTCATCATTTTCCTTCTTCACAGTGCATACATAGCACTTCATTTGGGTTGAAATATACTCAATATTTTATTTAAAAATAGATAGGTAAGATATCGAGAATTGGTAGATGTATTGGAGAACTTGCCAGAATTACTAGTAATTCTGATACATGAATAGAACTATAGTACTTTGTCCTTGGTAGAACTGAAGGAATATATGGCTCCTAGCACATGGTGCAATAGAATATGATAAAGAAAGTAAAGACTTGTCTTTTCCCATGCTTCCTACTTCAAAAAATAAAATAAATGAATCCTACAAACTTCATGTGATTTTTAATAAGAAACAAATGAACATAGATACATGTAATAATATAGTCTTCAAACTATGTTCAGTAAATACCTAGAATTTTAATGTAGGCCTAGTAAAGAAAAAGTAATAAATAAAATAAAAATTATTAATGGAAAAGGGTAACAAGGCCATTTTGATATTTTATAAAAAGTAAACAAATGTATGTTAAGTGTCTCAATGTAAATTAATAAAACACATGATGTTTGTCCAAATAATTGCCAAAAACTTAGAACTTTATGAAATTACAAGATGAAAAATATCTGATTGCAAGGATGATAGTGCATGGGGTGAAGAACTGAATAGTTTAAAAAAGTAAAAATGTAAAAAAGAATGGCCAAAAAAATGTAGTCTTGAAAGCATATTACTATTGTCAATTGAGCAATCATTTTTAACATGGCTATAAATACGTATATTTAAAGCCTGTTATTCATTTGATGGAGTGTACAAAATTTAATAATAAAATATTTTCAAAAGATCTATTCAAAACAACAGAGATCTCAATGTGATGCAGTCATAATTTTTAGCTCAATATCTCACATAGTTCCTATTACATAGTAGCTATTCAATAACTGATTAATTTCACACACACACACTTCAGCCTAGATCATAAGGTATTGGATATAAATAATTTTAGATGCTACTGTCACCTGTGTTTAACACTCCTACTCCTATGTAATATAGTTGTTTTTATGCTGCCTTGACCTAGTTTTATGGTTTTGACTAGGTACCAGTCAGATCCCCTTCTTGAACAGCTGATTAACTACTTCCCTTTTGTGCTCTGACACTCAGGGCTACTATGTATCTGCCCTAATCACCCTCGGCCTGGTTATCAGACAATTAGGGACAACCCTTATATGCCAGAGCCCAGGAAATTATTCAAATTAGCCAATCCACAGAGAGTCCTGGACACCTAGCTAAATCCACTCCATTTGTTGTACATAAGCTGCCTCCTACAGCTCCACCTACTTGTTATTGATAACACTGCAGTACCCAGGACAAAACTGGGCATATAGCCTCTGCAAATAATCACATATTGATTGATTTAACAAAATATCTCATTAAACATTATAGTTAAAATTATGTTCTTGTCCATCAGCAGTTAAAGCCTTTTAAAATTTTGGCAATATATTTCTGCATTCATTTTCAGAAAGAGAAAGGATAAAGAATATAATAGCATAAGATGGTCACAATATTACTTAGGCTTGTTTCAAATATAGAATCCCATATAGAACATGAAAGACAACAAATCTGTTAAATAAGCCAGAATATCAAGTCACAGCTTCCTAAGCTATTAGAAACTGTGTGGATCCTCTCTCAGCTGGAAGTAACTAACTCTAGGTGTCATAGCATCCTGCTGACAGCTTAGCTTTTATATGACAGTAGTGATTAAACATTATCCATAAATTTTTTCATTTCATCAAATTGAATCATAATTTTCAAGGCAAATAAAAGATTCATTTGTCACAAATATTCATAGAGCTGTCCTCAAATGATACCATGAGATTAGACTCCTTCAAACTGCACTTGCAGAGAATGGATTCAAAATCTCAATATAATCTATCAAAAATGAAAATTAACTCCTTATTCATCTATCAAGTAATGATAGGAAAATCGTCTATGACCGTCCTTTTGCCAGATTTTCCCGTCCAGACATGCATATAATAAAGTACAACAGTGTTTTTTAAAAAATGTCTCTTTTAAGAACTTAATTCTTTCCTACTGTGAGGTAAAGTAAACAAAGAAAGGAACCTCCTATCCTTTTATATGATTTCATAAGATTTTATTTTTTTCAAAGAAATAAGGTAATAAGAATCATGAAAAACCCAAACCATAGACTGATAGGATTAGAAATAAAAGCTGTGTATAAATAAAAGAAATGAGCCCTTCCAGTCTTTCAAGGTGATAAATGATTGAAATTTTCCTTTGTAACCTCTTGAGAAGCAAATTTAAGGAGCCAATGTCATCATTTTATGTTCAGTTCAATTCTATTTGCTGCAAGACCAAAATAGTGCTGAGAGAAGCCACCTTCAGTCCAAAAGCTACTTAGAATTGATGCATTCATTTTATATCAGAACTTTTTCATTGAATACCTATTATATACCATGTGCTGTGCTAAGCATTACTTGGTGATACAGTCAGGGAATAAAAAAAGCATGGTCTACCTGCTAATTAATTCAACAAAGATTTGTTTAACCAAGCACTTTTATAGGTGCTAGGGATAATGCTTTGAACAAAGTAAACAAATCTTCGTGTATTTCATATTTTAGTCGAGGAGGGAAAGACAGAGAAAAATTGTAACATGGAATGATAAGCACTATGAAGAAAATTGAAGCAAAGTGATAAATCAGAGTTCATTTATTCCTTCACTACTATTTTAACAAACACTTATTAAACACATAATATAAGCAGGTACTTTTTAGGCAAGTGAGGTCCATTAGTTAAAAATAACAAAAGCCCTCATTACATTATATTGTAAGGAGAAAATCAATAATTATAAATAAACAAATATCAATAATATATGATGTTAGAAGGTGAAATGTGTTATGGCAAGTTCCTCACATGCAACATCAAAGGAGGAAAGAAGTTGACCTGGTTAACAAATGAGACAGCCCAAAACATTGGTGCAAGCTCAAAATAGACCTCTGCCACATTTCAGCTCCACCCAGTTTTGGCCCTAGAATCAGCAGCAATTCCTCCTAATGGGCAGAGCTGTGAGAAGTGAACCCAATCATTCACGTTTCATGGAAGTAAAGGTAGCAAGAGATACAGATATATATTGAGTCCTCAATTGTGCCAGTGATTTAGCTCATTGGTCACATGTCTCATATAAAAAAGACTGAAAATCAAGGCTAATAAGTTCTGGGAAGAAGTATGTGGATGATCACAAGGGAATGGGCACAAAGCAAGCAAATATGTGTAATTAATGTTAACTTCCATCAAAGAGAATCCATTTTCATGGAGGATCTCTTCAACAAGGTAGACAAGATGATTACTCAAGTGCTTACACAAAGGGCTCATGACCAGAGTGGTCATAGTGGAAGTGAATAAGGCTATGTATGGCTCTCATAAGATGGCTTTGTCTTCACCAAGACTGACATAGTTTCTACCACTGCTGAATGCCCAGCTTGACAGTAGTAGAGATTGTTGCAGAATCTTCCATCTAGCACTATTTCTTGGGAAGTCCAGTCAGTCATTTGGTGACAGGTCAATTAAATATGACCCCTTCTGCCATGAAGAAGACAGTGATTGTCCCTTTCCAGGAAAAAATTGCATACTCTGGATATGCATTTGCCTTCCTTGTCCATAGTGCATCCATCAACACCACCATCTGTGGGCTTACAAAATGCCTGACATCTCAACAGAATATTTCACGTGACACTGCCTCAGATCAAGGTACCCACTTTATCACAAAAGAGGTATGATGATGAATTAATGACAATAAGATTAACAGGTCTTGTTAATTACATTCTATTACACTGCTGGGATGAAGGCTCAATTAAGGAGCCAGCTCAGATACAAAATCCAAAGTTAATTTCCTCACATATATATATATATAGCATGTGCACTGAACCAACAGCTGATAATTAGGTCTGGGAAGCAAGAAGAAAAAGTAGAATTGCCTTATCACCATTATTCCCAGTTACTCACTTTTAAATTTGTGCTTCCCATCCCACCTTAGACTTTGTCAAGTTAGAAGTGCTACTTTCCAAGTGGAGAAAAGACGTACGACTAATTTGAGCTTCTAATTCTGGTGAAATTAGAAAGTAATGGTGGGCAGTCTACCTTGATAATCATTAGTAGATATAGCTGGTATTATACAATAAGGTCAAAAAGAAATACGTCTGGAACCCAGTGATTTACTGTAATATCTCTTGGCATTTTTGAACCAGTGATAATGATAACTGAAAATGTCAATTATATAAAACACAACCCCATAAGCTCAAAGTAATTTAGGAAGCACAGCCCTTGAAGATCAAGGTCTAGGTCACCCTATCCAGTAAGAACCCACATTATAGCTGAAGGTGACCAGACGGAGTTTCCTTTGATAACACCTTTTAAAGTCTGTGCATTAACTGGTTTGTTTGTTTAAGGATAGAGCAACTAGCAATAAAATTTTGAGATTGGGTTTTTATCCTTATTCTCAGGGAAGAATTAAAAGTGAGTACTGAATATCTTAGCAGAGTATAAGCAGATCTGAATGGCACAAGGGATAAACTGTACCAAATTCAGATTATGCATTAGGCCATCTCTTCTCCCTGGCCTTGCTTTCTGAGTGGAGTGACATCAAATGCCTGGTAATGTTACCATTCTGTGCTCACCTCCAAAAGACTGAGAGGCTCACTGGCTATGCCCTATCAGTGCCTGACTGCTAACCTACACTGAAGCCCTTTCTTTCCACCCCCTGGGTTTCTGATTGTCTCTGAAGTATAAGATTCAAGTTCCTCAGCAGTCACTGTATGTTCAAGGGGGTTAACACTCACTGGGGTTAAGGTGTGAGACGTGTTATACAGATAATATAATTTTTCTCCCTGCATTTCCCAGGACAAACAATCTGGAGAAGAAACCTCTCTGAAGATGTCTGACAAAACAGAGAAATTGCTTGCCCTGAAGTTATAACCTACTGAACAATGCAACAACTCCCTGTATTTGATTTACTTCCTTCCCTGCCTCATTCTCACCCCACCTCCCCCAGGCATCCACCGAATTTGCATGACCAATAAAATTTCTACTGCATGAATTTTATGTCAGGTCAGCTCTTCAGGGAACACAGATTAAGACAACATGTGACAAAATATTTGCCCATATTTACCATCACATACGATGTTACTAACTACAAGAACATTAGAATGCACAAATACCTGGAGAAAAATCAGCATCTATTTCAAAAATTTTAAGAAAACTATGTCTGAAGGCAATGATTTAACACAAGTAGCTGCAGAATGTTCGTTTATGTATTACTCTGTGCAGCATGAATTTTCATATAAAAAGAAGTAAATTAGGTCTTGCACCCATTTTTTAATTAAGCTGTTTTTTTGATATTGAGCCCCATGAGCTGTTTGTGTATTTTGGAGATTAATCCTTTGTCCATTGTTTCATTCGAAAATATTTTCTCCCATTCTGAGGGTTGTCTTTTCATCTTGTTTATGGTTTCCTTTGCTATGCAAAAGTTTTTAAGTTTAATTAGGTCCCATTTGTTTATTTTTGTTTTTATTTTCATTATTCTAGGAGGTGGGTCACAAAAGATCTTGCTGTGGTTTATGTCAAAGAGTGTTTTTCCTATGTTTTCCTCTAAGAGTTTTATAGTGCCTGGTCTTACATTTAGGTCTTTAATCCATTTAGAGTTTATTTTTGTGTATGGTGTTAGGGAGTGTTCTAATTTCATTCTTTTAAGTGTAGCTGTCCAGTTTTCCCAGCATCACTTATTGAAGAGGCTGTCTTTTCTCCATTGTATGTTCTTGCCTCCTTTGTCGTAAATTAGGTGACTATATGTGCGTGGATTTATCTCTGGGCTTTGTATACTGTACCACTGCTCTATAATTCTGTTTTTGTTCCAGTACCAGACTGTCTTGATTACTGTAGGTTTGTAGTATAGTTTGAAGTCAGGGAGCCTGATTCCTCCTATACCCTAAGAAAACCATAATTCAAAAAGAGACATGTACCACAATGTTCATTGCAGCACTATTTACAATAGCCAGACATGGAAACAACCTAAATGTCCATCAACAGATGAATGGATAAAGAAGATGTGGCACATATATACAATGGAATATTACTCAGCCATAAAAAGAAACGAAATTGAGTTATTTGTAGTGAGGTGGATGGACCTGGAGTCTGTCATACAGAGTGAGGTCAGAAAGAGAAAAACAAATACCGTATGCTAATGCATATATATGGAATCTAAAGAAAATGGTACTGATGAACCTAGTGGCAGGGCAGGAATAAAGACGTAGACATAGAGAATGGACTTGAGGACATGGAGGGGGGATGGGGAAGCTGGGGCAAAGTGAGAGTAGCATCGATATATATATACTACCAAATGTAAAATAGGTAGCTAGTGGGAAGCAGCAGCAGAGCACAAGGAGATTAGCTCCGTGCTTTGTGAAGACCTAAAGGGGTCGGAGGGAGGCTCAAGAGGGAGGGAATATGGGGATATATGTACGCATATGGCTGATTCACTTTGTTGTACAACAGAAACTAACACAGTATTGTGAAGCAATTATACTCCAAAAAAGATGTATTTTTTAAAAAAGTAAATTAAATTTACTAATTTTTGCTTCCAAGTTTTCTTGTTCATTAATGAAAACTGAATATTGTGTTGTTAATGTTGACTCTCTTAGCAAAAAAAATTTCTCAACTAAATAACTCCATTTCATTTTTACATGCATCATTATTTATGTGTATCAGATGTTAATTTAAAAACTCAGAAATTTATTTCATAAAAAGTAAAATATTTGACATCACTGTGAATATTATTGCAAATACAGTTAAAAACCTGAGCATAAAATTATTTCTTTTTGTGTTGATAATACAAATACAAATTTTTGTGTAGCACTTATGGTAACAGAACTATTTTTACTAAGTTCCTAAATTAAGACACCGTAATTGGTCGTCATATACACATAACTTAAAATTGCATCCCCGAACAGCTGTAGTTGTGAAAATGTACAAATACCTTATTCTCTATATTATTCTGTGTATTTTACTTACAGTCAAAATAATAAAACCAAACAGTTTTTATGACAAGTCTGATATTTTTTCTCTTCTCAAAAGAAAAAAAGCTTGAAATGACAATATATGCTTTGTCTCCTTACTATCCATTACCAATTGGATTTTTTTAATATACAAAATTTTGAAGAACCAACTTTAAACATACCTAAGTATAGTATGCTGATACTCAATTTACAATAAAATCTTCTAATTTTTATCGCATTTCCAAAATTAATTGAGTGTCTTTAATCAAAATATATCAGGAATGGGGCTTCACAAAATTTAGCTTTGGAAGATTATAAATTTAGCAAATTAAAAATATTAAAAGCATAGCTTACAGACAGAAAGACATTAAAATTCCTACAAAAGTAAAGGAAAAATCAAATAAAATGAGAGTACAAAGAGAGAACAAATTGAAGTCTAAAATTTTGTAAAGTTTTCTTTGGAATATCTCGATCTATGGGAAGAATCCATTGACATTATATCAGAGGCAGATAATACTAATAGAATTGATTGAAGTATTAAAATATGTACTAAATTAACTTACTCCTCATGCTTTTATTAATCTTTGAATAATAAATATAAAGAAGTTTTTAATTTTAATATTCATATATATATGGTACTTTTATTTTTAGAAGAAATTGCATTTTAGAAAATAATTTTTGAATAGGATTATTTTTAGATTCAACAATATAATAAAACCAATTTTTTGTCAGTTAACAAGTATTTCAAAAAATATATACTTCTAGTTACTTTAGTATCCCCTATCATTCTTAAAAGTATATATTTTTGAACATTGAATAGTATGGCCACCATAATTTTAGTGCAGAAAACAAAAACCATGAAAAAATATAAAAATAAACATAATAAATAACTATCAAGTAATGATAAGCCTTTTCAAGGGAAGGGAAGAGAAAAGTTACGATTAGGGTCATTTTAGATTAGTTTGTCACTGAAGATGTCTTAGACAAGGAGATATTTTAGCAAATACACAGGCAAAGTGATGCTGGAGCCACGTGGACATTTGATAGAAGAGCAATTTAGGCAGAAGCAAAATACAGAAAAAAGGACCTAAGTTGAAACTGAGCCTAACATATCTGTAAATTACAAAAAGGCCATTGAGATTGTAGGAGAGCCAGCAAGGAGAGGGTAGTTGGAAAGTACATGATTGTAGGGATAAACTGGGATAGATCATGGAAGGCCTTCTAGGCTCTTGAATGATTTTTTTTCCCTTTCATTCTAACTGGGATAGAAAGTACTGAAAGATTTTGAGGGGTGGAGTAACATGATCTGGTTTATGGTTAGAAACTTTCTTCTGGTTGTTATGTGGAAAACAGATTGCAAAGATTAAAGAAGTGGGGAAAACCATTATACAAAAAGTGGTGAACATAAAACTATAAAAATTAAGAGAGGAAAGGAACTAGCAGATTTGAATGTTCTCTACACACTAAGCACTGTGCTGGGTATTTACATAAATTACCTAATATGTTTAATAGATATGTGTATAAATTAGTTGACTGTAGGAGCATACCACAATTGAAGGTTTCAAATGCATATAAATTAGTCAATCATATATGAAGATAGCACACTAATATACATTTGAAAACAAGTGCTATCTAAAACTTTTGAAATTACTCTTACAAGGATTAAGGTTCAGTACAAAAATTAATGAAATAACATTATCTCAATATGCATATACAAATATGAATAAAGTAGTTATGCTCAACAATAGCATAAGCAAAAGATTATTATAATAAGCTCTATTATCTGAATTAATGAATGGCTCACCTCACTTGATAAGGTCACATTGAGTCCCAATGCATCTCAATATAATTTTATCATTCAGCTCTATCAATCTACTTAATTAATTCTGTATATTTTAACAAGAAATGAAAATTGCAAAAAAGATCAAGGTAAGTTGCCTGTGGGAGTCAGAAATCAAGAAAAACTCTTCCTGATTTAGTATATTCCCAAACTTTATTTTTTTTAATATTTTCCAGTGATTCACCATATAGATATTTAATGGTGGATAAGATATTTAATGTTTCTTTGATATTAATCACCACATTTTATTTCCCAGTTAAGGTTCTTCAAATTTCTTATCTCACAGGGATAGTGATTAATAAAATTACATATGAAATGGCCCCATGTATAAGATCTATGAGGTCCTCACTTGCTAAATATCTACATTTGATTAATGTACTACTCTCTACCTCTGTGAGATGAATATAGATAGTTCCCTAAAAGGAAAATATCTTGCCTTGAAAATAAATTTATGTGCAATTTCTTCAAATCATCCTTGGAGATAGAACCTGGAAGCAAAACATATCGCAATGCCAAATGTGTTCCTCAAGAGGCCAAATAAATTAAATCTTCAGCAGGGAAGCTACATAAAGACTAGATTGCAACAGCCATGTTCTGCAGCCAGATTTAAAGCACTACTTATAGTTACACAAAACTGTGTGGCCCTATCAAATTATTTTATTATTCTCTGCTAATTACCCTAAAACCACTAAACTTTTTGAGGTATTTTTATTTTTCTATTAAACATAAGTAGTTAAAAATAACCATGATTGAAGTCATCATTACCAAATTCTTAGCTATTATATACATTAACAAATCTTTTATTCACCCCAACTAGGGGAAATTGCAGACACAGGTTATGGATTGCATAGGGCAAAGAGGCTGCTGCTTAATGGGAAAAAAAAATGCTCTCTAGGGACCAAATAAATAGTTCTAAAAGAATTCCCACACAGTATATGACTTTTAAAACTTCAATTCCCAAACTGTGTGCCAAAGTACACTGGGGCATCACAATGAACTAATAGGGGCACTGTGGGATATTCTAAAATTTCTAGGAAAATAGAGTGACACCAATTGGATGTTGTGCAAATTACAACCATTAACTTGTTTGGATATGATCACTTAATAAATGGAACTAGTTTTATGTTTTGTTTTTATTTGATTTTTGTCTATAAGTATTTTGGAAAAAAATATTAAGACACTAAAGGTGCCAAGACCTGAGAGATCTGAGGAACCACTGTTTTGTACTGATTTCAGAAAAATGTGTGATGAAACCTCCAACTTGGCCAGTAGCATGCCAGGATCAATTTAAAAAGAGAGAGCTATCGTATTTTTTAAATATATATTCTTTCTATCAAGATACCCAAAATCTATTACTAAACTGTTAGTATGGGCAATAGCAAAATTAAATAACAGACTAGAATTATTAGCAAGTATCAAGAAAGTTAAAAGCAGATACAATTTAGGTAGCTGAATATGGAGAATTAAGCTCTTTCTGTTTCTTAGCCTCTTAAATCCATTGTGTAGCATCCAGTATATCTAAATTATCTGTTCAGATATTAAAACACTCAGGTCTCTCAAGTAAGGAAAAGGCCACAGAAGAAAATGGAGATTAATAAGTGTTAATTTGACTATATATAAAACTGTCTAAAGAGGATTAGTACAGCCTCTGCATTGCCAAATTTTAAGGCAGGATCTTTATTAATCTGTGATAACTTAAACTGTACTTACATATACACAAAATCTCTTATAGAATTTAAAGTGAAAAAGTAGATTCTTTCTTCAAAAAGTGACATAAATGTAAAGTTTACTGTGAACCAAATATTGACATTATTTTGGAACCGAATGAACATTTTATTACTACTAAAAAATAATAATAGCACAATGACTCAATACATGGGATTTCAAATGTTAACCATTATATTCATTCTAAGACTCAACTCATTTTATTTCTGCAAGTTATCTAGCTCATCTTTGTTGCTAATGAAAATTATTTCATTTTATATTATTTTATGTTTCACTAATGAGGAACAACTCATTAAAAACTAGCATATAATTATTTCTGAATTCACATTGTATTTATTATTAGAAGTAATACTAAATTTGCTGATCATGGAAACACTATACTACTTCAGCAAATCATTTGTGAGGCTTAATTTCTGCATTCTTTTTGTTATAGCCTCATATTTGAGAACTTATGATTGATTTTCAAACAAAATTTATTGACAAATGATATGATACTTTCATTTTATGCTAATTAAATGGATACTATAAATGATATTTTGTAACCTCCTTAAACTTTTTCATTATCACTCTAGAATCCTGCTATTTTCAGCATTAAGGGCAAATAATCTGGATGCCAGAAAATTAAACACCTTGAAAAATTATATGAAAATATTAAGATATTTTTGACCACTGAAAAGGCACCTTGCTTTTTTTCATATTAAGTATTGATTAGAAGTATCACACAAAAGTGTACATATGTGATACATAAAAATAAAAATATCATGAAGTTATTATTAACAGCTTTATACAGAAAATTTGAAAATTAAAACCACAAAATCCTAGAAAAAAAACATACTGAAACTAGTACAAAAAATAGAATTTTGAAATATTTCTATAACTATTAACAAATTTGAATCAGTATTTAAATCCACATATTCCCCATTCCATACCAAGAAATCTTCACCAATAAATTCAACAAACAATTAAGGGAGAATTTCTACCAAGTATACACAAATTCTCCAAGATGAGAATAAAATAAGAAAACAATAATTATTTCATTAGGCCAGCATAATTGAGGCTTCATAAATGTAATATATAAATGAGAGGCCATTTCAGAAAGAAAAATCTAAACAAATTTCTCATATATATAGATGTAAAACTCCTAAACAAATTATTTGCAAATTGAATCCAATGACACATGAAAAAAAATAATATATTATGAATATGCTGGTTTTATTCCAGGTATAAGAGACTATCTTCAGATTCAAAAAATGATCAAGGCAATGAGTAACTACCTGTCAGTGATTACTTTAAATATAAATGGACTAAATGCTCCAATCAAAAGATATAGAGTGGCTGAATGGATACAAAAAAAAACAAAACTGACTCATATATATGTTGCCTACAAGAGATTTACTTTAACACAGACTGAAAGTGAGGGGATGAAAAATGGTATTCCATGCAAAGGGAAATGAAAAGAAAGCGAGGTAGCAATACTTATATCAAACAAAACAGACTTTAAAACAAAGACTGTAACAAGAGACAAAGAAGGATATTACATAATGATCAAGGGATCAAATCCAAAAAGAAGTTATAACAATTGTAAATATATATATGCACACAACATGAAGGAAATATCAGTAGACATAAAGGGAGAAATTGACAGTAACACAATAATATTAGGGTATTCTAACACATACATCAAGGGACAGATCATCCAGAGAGAAAATCATCAAGGAAACACTGTCCTTAAATGACACATTAGATCTGATCAACTTAATACATATATATAGAACATTCCATTCAAAAACAGCAGAATATGCTTTTTTTCAAGTGCACATGGAATAATCTCCAGGATAGGTCACATGCTAGGCCACAAAACAAGTCTCAATAAATTTAATAAAACTGAAATCATATCAAGAATTTCTTCTGACCACATGTTACAAGACTAGAAATCAAGTACAAGAAAAAAAAAATGCCCAAAACACAAACACATGGAGTTTAAACAACATACAACTAAACAACTAAGGGATCACTGAAGAAATCAAAGAAGGAATTTTTTTTTTAAATGCTTGGAGACAAATAAAAATGAAAACACAATGATCCAAAATCTATGGGATGCAACAAAAGCAGTTCTAAGAAGGAAGTTTACAGCTTACCTCAGGAAATAAGAAAAATCTCAAATAAACAACCTAACTTTACAACTAAAGGAACTAAGAAAGAACAAACAAAACCCAAACTTAGTAGAAGGAAAGAAATGATAAAGATCAGTGCAGAAATAAATGAAATAAAGACTAAGCAAAACAACAGAAATGATCAAGTGCTGATTCTTTGAAAACATTAAAAGAAAATTGATTACCCTTTACCCAGAGCCATCAAGAAAAAAGAGAGAAGGCCCATGTCAATATAATCAGAAATGAAAAAGAAGTTACAACTGACACCACAGAAATATGAAGAATCATAAAAGATTACTCTGAATAAAAATTTATACACCAATAAAATGAACAACCTAGAAGAAATGGATAAATTCCTAGAAACATAGCATCCCAAGAGTGAAACAGGGAGAAATAGAAAATATGAACAGATCCATTACCAGTAATGAAATTGAATCAGTTAAAAAAAACTCCTAAGACTATAATTACAGGGATCATTTCTATAGTTCCTTACTAGAGAAGTTTCTCTGAACAACGTGTAGACGTGTAGAGCACCTGAAATCACAAGGAAAAACACAAAAGTAAACAAAAAAGACTCCTGACAAACAAAAAACAAAAAAGACTCCTGACAAACAAAAGTCTAGGATCAGATGTCTTCACAGGTGAATTTAAGCGAACATTTAAAGAAAAGTTAACATGTATTCTTCTAGAAATATTCCAAAATTTGCTGAGGAAGGAACACCTCCAACTCATTCTATGAGGCTGACATCACCCAAATACAAAAATCAGACAAAAATATCACACAAAAAAAGAAAGTCACAGGCCCAAATCACTGGTGAACAGAGATTCAAAAATTCTCAACAAAATATTGGCAAACCGAATTCAACAATGCATTAAAAGGATCACACACCATAATCAATTTGGATTCATCCTAGGGATGCAAAGAGGTTCAATATCTAAAAATCAATCAATGTGATACACCACATTAATAAAGTGAAGATTAAAAATCATATGATCATCTCGGGACTTCCCTGGTTGTGCAGTGGTTAAGAATCTGCACTCTCAATGCAGGGGGCCCAGGCTCAATCCCTGGTCAGGGAACTAAATCCCACATGCATGCCGCAACTAACAGTTCACATGCCACTACTAAGGAACTGGAGAGCCACAACTAAGGATCCCGCAAACCACAACTAAGGGGCCCGCATGCCACAACTAAGGAGCTGGCAAGCCGCGACTAAGAAACCCATGAGCCGCAACTAAGAAGCCTGCCTGCCACAACTAAGACCCAGCACAACCAACCAACCAACCAAATAAATAAATAAATAAATAAATAAAAATCATATGACCATCTCAATAGATGCACAACAAACTTTTGACAAAATTCAACAAACATTTATAATAAAAACTCAACAAATGGGTATAGAGGGAATATAACATAATAAAGGCGATATATGACAAGCCCACAGCTAACATCAGACTCAGCAGTACAAACGTGAAAGCACGTCCTCTAAGATCATGAATAAGACAAGGATGCCCACACTCGCTACTTTTATCCAACGCAGTATTGTAAGTCCTAGCTCTAGCAATCAGACAAGAAAAAGAAATAAAAAGAGCCTGAATTGGAAAGGAATAAGTAAAACTATCACTGTATGCAGATGACATAATACTATGAATAGAAAATCCCAAAGACACCACCAAAAAACTACTATCTCATCGATGAATTTGGTAAAGTTGCAGGATGCAAAATTAATACAGAGAAATCTGTTGCATTTCTAGACACTAAAAACAAACTTTCAGAAAAAGAAATTAAGAAAGTAATCACATTTACTGTCACATCAAAAAGAATAAAACACCTAGGAATAAATGTAACTAAGGAGGTAAAATACTTAGAAAACTATAACACACTGATGAAAGAAATTGAAGACCACAAAGATAGATAGAAATATATACTGTGTTCATGGATAGGAAGAATTAATATTGTTAAAATGACCATATTCCCCAAGGCAATATACAGATTCAGTGCAATCCCTATGAAAATACCAATGACATTCTTTACAGAACTGGAACAAATAATTCTAAAATTAAATGGAAACACAAAAAGACCCTGAATAGTCAAAACAATCTTGAGCAAAAACAAAGCTGGAAGTATCATGCTCCCTGAACTCAAAGTATACTACAAAGCTCCAGGCATCAAAACAGTATCTTACTGGCACAAAAACAGATGTATCGATCAATGGAATAGAATAGACAGCCCAGAAATGAACCCACACTTAGATAGGCAATTAATCTATGACAAAGGAGGCAAGAATATACAATGGGGAAAAGACAGTCTCTTCAATAAATGGTATTGGAAAAACTGGACAGCTACATATAAAATAATCAAACTGGACTACTCTCTTACAACAGGCACAAAAATAAACTCCAAATGGATTCAAGACTTAAGTGGAAGACCTGAAACCACAAAACGTCTTAAAGAAAACATAGGCAGTAAGCTCTTTGTCATCAGTACTAGTAATTTTTTTCAGATATGTCTTTTTCAGACAATTCCACTTCTGGGTATAAACCCAAAATAACTGAAAGCAAGGACTCAAAGAGATATTTTTGTGCCAAAGTTCATAGCAGCATTATTTGCAATAGTTAAAAGCTTGAAACAACCCAAGTGTCCGCTGATGGATGAATGGATAAAAAAAAAATGTAGTATATACATACAATATTATTTAGTCTTAATAAGAAGGAAATTCTGACACATTACACAAAGTGAAATGAGAAAATCACAAAAGCACAAATATAATTTCACTTATATGAGGTGCCTACAGTAGAAAAATTCACAGGGACAGAAAATAGAACGCTGGTTTTCAGGGGTTAGAAGGAGGGGGAATGGTGAGTAAGTGTCTAATGGGTAAAGCAGTCAATTTGGAAACATAAAACAAATCCTGGAGATGAATGGTGGTGATGGTTGTATAACAATGTTAATGTACTTAATGCCATAGAATTATACCACTTAAAATTATTAAAATAGTAAATTTTATATTATGTATATTTCATTACAAAAAAAGAGTGCTTCAGGTAGAAAAAGGATGATAACAGATGGATATTTGTATCTATGAAAAGAAATAAAGTCTGCCAAAAATAGTAAAAAATGAAATTAGAGACTTTTTTCTCATTATACTAGCTCTAAGAGATGTGATTGTCTAAAGCAAAAATAAAGCAAAGTATTGTAGAGTTTATAATATAGGTAGAATAAATATTAATAACAACAACTACAAAAAAAGATGGAGTAAGGATTTTAAATGATGGTTTTAAGTTTGTTACATTAAATGGGAAGTAGCATGATATTATTTGGAGGAAAACTGTAATAAACTAAAAATATATATTTTAAACATTAGGGTGACCACTAAAACATAATAAGAGAAGTGTTAACTAATGAGGCAATAATGGTGATAAAATTAAACAACAGAAAATAATTAATTCAAAGAAAAAGGAAAAAAGGGCCAAAAAAAGGGGGGGGGGCAGAAGGAGCATATTGGGACAATTAAAAAATAGCAAAATGGTAGATTTAAAATAAACTATAATATAAATCAAATTACACCCCCAATTAAAAGGAGAAGATTGTTAGATTGTATGGAAAATAAGATATAAATACCTATGGTCAGTGTGAAACCTATTTAAGTGGGTTCTACACTGCTAGTAGAAACATACAGTCTTACAGCCACTTTGGAAATCAGCTCATTAATCATTTAAACCGTTAAAAATATACCTTAAATATGTTCCATAAATTCCATTCCTAGGTATTTATCAAAATTAAATGAAACCATATGTCCATACAAGGATTTGTATATAAATGTTTATAGCACCTTTATTTGCATTGTCCAAAATCTGGAAACAGTCCAAATGCCACATAACAAATTGTGGTAAATATACACAATAGAATACTACTCAGCAAGAAAACAAACAAACTATATATACTCAATAACATGGCTGTATCTCAAAATAATTATATTAACTAAAATAAGACAAAAAAAGAGTACATATGGTTGGTTATACTGTATTATTCCATTTATGTAAAATTCTAAAAAATGCTAACATATCTGCTTTGATAGAAAGCAGATCAGTAACCACTGACCTAGAGGCAGGGGTGGGGTGTGAATGACAAGGGGGCTTTAAGGGTGATTTTTTTTAAAATTTTCATTATGATGGTGATTTCATGGTTCTATGTGTAAGTTAAAACATCAAATTGTACTCTTTCAAAATGTACAGTTTACTGAATATCAGTTATACTTTAATAGAAATAAAACCTTTTTTTGTACAAAGAAAACACCAAAGCCCAGCTCAAACATCAAATTTAACTATTGAACAATTCAAGTGTTATTCAATTTTTTCCAGAAAAATAGGAGAAGAAAAATGTTTTTCAGGTAATCCTATGAGTCTAGATTAATTCTGACACTTAAGCCAAAGGACAGTGCAATAAAGGAGAATACTGGGCAATCTAACTCATGAACATAGAGGAAGAATTCTAAACAACATTTTGAATTATGATGTGTCTTCAAAATTAGAAGAAAATTAGGGAAATGCCTTTACGACATCTGTGTGCAAAAATACAAAAATTCTTACAAATTAAAAGAGAAAAACAACCCAATAGGAAGAACTGGGCAAAAGAATAAGCAAGCATTTCAACAAAAGCAGAGGTATGAATGGCTAAATATAAGAAACAATTCTCAAACATAATAAATGCAAATTAAAAACAGTGAGATTCCACTTAATACCCATTAGCTTGGCAAAAATTATTGTCTGATTATACCCAATGTTGATAGGACGCGGAGCTATATGGACAACAATACACTGATAGTGGTAGTCTAAATAGATACAATTACTTTGGAAAATGCATTATCTTATAAATTTGGACATGCAATGATCCTATGATCTATCAGTTTGCCTTAGTTTATACTGTAGAAAAATTGTTGCACATATGTTTCAAACAACATGTAAAATAAAATTTACAGCTTTATTTTTGTAATAACAAAATCTAGAAATAATAACATGTCTATAGACAAGAGAATCAATAAATAAATTTTAAAAGTATATAATGGAATGCCATACAGAGTGAAAATAAGCAAATTACAGATGCCCAATACCTGACTGAATATTAGGACCATAATATTAAGTGAGAAAAGCAGAGGACAGAACAGTAAAACTAAAATCAATTATTTTATTTTAAAAGCTTAAAACAAATAAAGCTATTGCCAACTACAAATTGGCACTTGCCATTTACCTCTACAAGGATTAAATCATGAGCCGCTGCAGCTGCTGACCTTCAACACACCTTGAAAGGAGTTCAGGGTGGAGATCAGTAATGAGACACTCTGTGCTCTGGGAAGAACTGGCAGAACAGTTCTTCAGATAGTTAGATATTTTCAGAAGAGTTTAAGAGCCCAATTCTTGCATCTCCTCATATCTAGAAAAGCACGAAAATCGTTAACGGTGACATCTGCTCCTCGTGACTAGCAGCAAGCATCTCCCAAAATGTGTGCTTGACTGCACATACCCCCCTTCACTGACATCATATATATAGCACTGACCTTCCCCACTACTTCTTTGGAGCAGTTTCTCAGAACCATCTGAAATGCTGTCTCCCAGGCTATATTCCTCATTTTGCCCCAAATAAAACTTAACTCACAACTCTCATGCTGTGCTTTTTTCTTTCAGTCGACACTATACATTCTTACAAAACATGATAAAACAAAAAAATTTAAAAACAAACAAACAAAAATTCAGGGAAAATGTTGCAATAGGGAACTTCAAACATCAGTGTTCTAGTTATTAAAGAAGATGTTGTATTTGTTGCGGGAAGGGGGACTCCTTCCAGGGCCCAAGAGTGGGCTCTTGTCTAACACTCGGAAATGAACTGTCCAAGGAGACACATGTGCTGACAAAGCAAGAGACTTTATTGGGAAGAGGCGCCTGGGTGGAAAGCAGCAGGGTAAGGGAACCCAGGAGAACCGCTCTGCCATGTGGCCGGCAATCTCGGGTTTTATGGTAATTGGGTTAGCTTCCGGGTTGTCTCTGGCCAATCATTCTGATTCAGGGTCCTTGCTGGTGGCATGCACATCGCTCAGCCAAGATGGATTCCAGCAAGAAGGATTCTGGGAGGTTGGTAGGACATATGGACTACTGTCTCCTCTCTCCTTTTGACCTTTCCTGAATTCTTCTGGTTGGTGGTGTCTTGTTAGTTCTGAGTTCCTTACCAGGACCTCCTGTTGTAAGATAACTCATGGAAGTGGTTACTAAGGTGTCTGGCCAGTGTGGGTGGTTGTGGTCAGTGGTTCCCTTAACATATTCATGGGCAGTATGTTGGTATTATTATTATTATTCATAGTTAACATATTCATTAGAATAATTCTTTAAATTTTAAGTATTTTATAATACAGAGAAACATGCATGTGTATTTTTCTCATTCTGTCTTCACCAATATATTCAGATGTGGTTAATTCCCATATTACTGAAGAAGAAAAAATGCACAGAATCACTCACTCATGTCATGTATCTAATTGGAATCAAATTGAGATTAGTAACTTTTCTAGTCCTTGTATCACTTTGCAGTGAGCATCTTTTTTGAGAAATGGTAGAACATAAGGGAGCAATCTGATAACATGGACATTTCCCTAGACCTCTTTGTGGAATTGGTTCAGTGCCATGGTAGACTCATAAAAGATAGCATTTTAACTAATTTTGGACAGGACCCTTGAACGGGAGCAGAACCTGTCATCCCGAAATATGTTTCTTTGGCATATTCTGGCATAACAGTTATCTTAAATGAATTATTTTTAAGAAACCACAGACACAAGAGAAGTTCTGAAGTTTCTAGTAGAAGTTATTCTTTTGTAAGAGACATTTAAATTTATAAGGAAAATCTCCTTTTGTAAGGACGGCTCCCTCTCTGTGCCAGGAAGAGGAGAAGGACTAAATCTCTTATCACTGGAGAAGGCAACTGACTTAAATCTGCATACGAATCATACCCTTGTTTACTGTGTTTTGCCTGATAATCCCCCATAACTGACTTCCCTCCCAGCCAACATCCTGTTTTGTCTTTAGCCCATTTCAGGGAGTTGCAGTTTTCTGAGGTATCTCTCATATATACAGAAGGTATATATGTGTTAGTAAACTTCTGTTTTTCTCCTGTTATTCTGTCTTTTATTATACGGGGGCCTCAGCCAAGAACCTAGAAGGGTAGAGGGAAAATTATTTTTCCTCTCCTACACTCTTAAACTTAAGTGTTATAAAATAAAATATAATGACTCTGGCACGGTGCATGGGGGTGGGAGTAATATTGAGACAGGAAGCGGCAGGGCACAATCTTTAAAAGCCACTGAGGACAGGATACAAGCTGGTTGAACCAATTAGGTCCAAGATTACTTTACTCAATTTAGAACTTGACTTGTCAAGGATAAATAGAAATCCTAAGTGTCTTTTCTGTAACCATTAGTAAAAAATATTTAGCTATCTAGACAGGTGACCCTGATTTGTATATAAATACTCATAAATATGAAGGAAACCGGCCAGAGTAAATTTCAGGTTCATGTGATCTAGAAAATATTCAGTATTAAGTTAATATCTGGTATTAGCTTAAGCTGGTTGGTTTGATTAATACAGATGTCCTTAAGAGTCATCAGTGTTAAGTATAATACTTCTGTTATAACTAGGTTTACTAGAGGTCAAATAAGATCTTTTTACATCTGTTGCAAATTTGTAAGCAAGAAAAATAACTTGGTATGATAAAATATTTATTAGTGAATTAAATGTAAGTGAGATAAGGGTTTTTGGATGAACTTTTTAGGAATAATTCTATTTTAGGAATGTCTACTTAAGAATAATCTCTCTAGATATTTGGAAATTTACTTGAAATTTTGAGTTGCTCTAAATTAAGTGATGGAAGTTTATTGAATAGCTAAAGTCATTCCCAAATAAAATAAGATACTGAAACATCATTTACTAAACAGAGAAACTAAAGGTATTTAGGACTATTAATAAATATGTTTGGTGCCACCTTGAGATATTCTCTATGAGAAAGCACGTTTTTAGAAATTATTGGTATTTACGTTTACTAATCTACAGACTACTGGTGAAGAAGATAGTTCATAGTTGCTGAAAGAGAGTAGGATGTGTGTTTTGAACAAAAGAAGGTATGAGGAAATTATATACAGTTTCTGGAATTTGGATATGTCCTGGTATAATGCTATAGTTCTAGCTGTTATCTTAAACTGTTTTATGTCACAACAGTAACCCAGCTTCTCATTACACTGTAATCAGATGTATAACCATGCCTTTTAAGTCTTTTGTCATTTATAGACAGTTATTGTTGTACTCTGATGCTGTTACAAAAGTGCTTCAACTTCAAGAAGATTCATAGGAAGGCTACAGAAGCAGTTACAACAGTTCCACATCAAGATGATGGCTATATGAGGATTCCAGCCCTTACCACTCTCTGACTAAAAACGAGAAACTGTCCTGCTCCTGGGGCCCCTAGATCAGGCATCCAAAGATTTTAATCCCTAACAGGCAGGTTCAACGTCCCTACTCAGCCCTGAAGCAACTACAGAAGACAGACCGTTGCCCCTCTGCTTCCCATAAGAATACGGGAGTAAAATCTCTGAGGGGAGAATGAGATGGGAAGGGGGCTGGGCACAACCTCTAAAAGAATGACAGCCATTGAGGACACGATATAAACCGGTTAGACCAGCTAGGTCCATGATGGCAAATGACTGACTTCCACTAGACTTTGAGCCTCAGTATACGCTCATTGTAATACATCAGCAAGCTAAATGACACACCCACAGGCGCCATGACAGTTCTGAGGCCGACCATAAAAGGCCAAAAAGTGGGCGGTGGCCCAATTCCTAGAAATCCCCGCCACTTCCCCAAAATAGTTGGAACAATCCTCCCACTCATTAGCCTATGAAACTACCCACGCCTATAGAAACTGACAACCCAGTGCCCTGGTGTCTCTCTCGCCTTCTGAGATGGCCCACACTCTGTCTGTGGAGTGTGTTTCTCCCAAGGCATCCTGGCTTCTGAGATGGCCCGCACGTATCTCCCTGAATAAACCTGCTTTCACTTTACTATGGCTTGCTCTTGAATTCTTTCCTGTGTGAAGCCAAGAACCCACACTTGGCGGCCTGTCCCAGGGACTCACTTGAAACCTGGGATGTGACCATCCTCTCACGCCTCACTTTCTTTCCTGCAGCATCTTTTCTGGAGCCCAACACGGGGCCTCAAAGGGCATAATCTTGATCTGGCTATTGGGCTATGGCTCCCCTCTCGAGGGTGGCTGGGACTTGTCTTGAGCAGCATAGATTTAAGTAGCCCCTCAGGTGGCGGCTGAAGCCGCCTGCAGGATCTCACAGAAACGAGTTCTCTGGCCATGAAGGAGCCCACCGAGGCCAAGGCTTTTCTCCCCTTGATCTTTCTCATTCTCCTATAGCTCTATCTCTTTGGACTCCAGAAGATCCACCCAGAGACCACTGGACATCCAGATTAAGACCACACAGCAAGTAATTGACAACTTGGTTGGGTGAGTTCCCCCTGTGGCTCCTCGAGTCCAATTCCCTCTCCCTACTTGTTCTTAGTCTCAGTCCAGTTCTGGGATGCCAGAACTGTGGCGGGGGCCCAAATTGGGGGACTCCGTGAGTCCTCCTCTAGATTTGTGGCCCAGCCCTCCCCGAGTGTTCTCAGGGCTCACAGCCTCATTGCACCCCTGAGCAGACGTTGTGGGCAAGCACTTCCCTTGAGAGGGTCACAGTTCCTTCCCCACCTAGGAAGCTTCGCAGCTGTGTACCTCCCTAGTCCCACTCAGTCTTCGTTCTTACTTTAACCCCCTCGTTGACTGATACTGAGCCTGGTGTCGTGCTCCCTCTTAGGGGTCACATCTAATGGGGAGCCCAGACACCCCTGAGCCGAAGTGTGGGCGAGCACTTCTCTTGTGGGGGTCGCAGGCAGACTTTATCAACCCCTGAATGGAAGTAGTGGGCAAGCACCCTTCTCAGCAGGCTTACGAATCTCTCTTAGGAAGCATCGTGGCTGTACACCTTCCTACCTCTTTTTCCCCCAGGGATTTATACCCCAGATGTTGCACCCCTGACTGGAAGTGTGGGTGAGCACTTCCCTCGTGGGGGGTCGCAGGCGGACTTTATCAACCCCTGAGTGGAGGCAATGGGCAAGCACCTTTCTCGGCTTCTCAGCAGGCTTAGAATCTCTTGCCTGGGAAGCATCATGGCTGTACTCCTTCCCTCCTGTCCTGGATTTCTCTTACATCCTCCTTCTCTCCTGATTCTTGGACTGTCTATTGATCCTTGAGCCTCTCTGCCAGCTTTGCATTGCCTCTTTCACTTCTGTGGAGCGGTAGCCCTCCTCAACATCACAAGGACCATATCCTGAGGGGAGCTTTTGCCTTGTATTGTTATCACTGCCTTGTAGCCTCCAGCAAGGCAGCTCTGTTTCTCTTTCTTTTGTTTCAGTGATAAAGATAATCTGTTTAGTTGGTTCAGGACCAAGGTCTCCTCCCTCCCTCTCTGAAGGATTTAGGCTGTGGGACTCCAGCTGCTTTTTCTCCCACTCACTCTTGTTCCTTTCTTTGACCAATCCAAGGGGCCTCCTCAGGCTTACCAAGCAGGCAGATTTCAGGTGCTCACAGGGACCCCACTGTTGACACTGTGAGACCACCAGGACAAATAACTACCATCTGGACAGGATCCATCAGACCCCCGTCTTGTCAAGACACCCTAATTTTAAAAAGGGGGCAACTACAAGCATGCCAAACGACTCTCCACTAGGATGCATATTAGCTAATTGGGGAAAATTTAGACAGGATGGTTTAAGAAAAAATATTAATTTTCTTTTGCAATACTGCATGGCTTCAATACAAACTAGGGGACCAAGAGATCTGGCTAGAAAATGGGTCACTGAATTACAATACCATCTTGTAGTTGAACCTATTTTGTAAAAGGGAAGGGGGGAAGTCCTATACATCCAAATGTTCATGACCCTATTCAAAAATCCAGGTCTGTAAGAACTTCTGCCAGGCATGCTTGGCTCATATCCCTTCAAAGTGACTTCTTCCCCCACAGGAGCATGAAGTCTTAGATGATCCCCTTACGAGGCCACC
Source organism: Balaenoptera acutorostrata (assembly GCF_949987535.1). Classification (NCBI taxonomy): domain Eukaryota; kingdom Metazoa; phylum Chordata; class Mammalia; order Artiodactyla; family Balaenopteridae; genus Balaenoptera; species Balaenoptera acutorostrata. Next base: position 52,220,704 of record NC_080071.1, on the reverse strand, counting down.
TCCCCAAGATCCACAACTTGGAACTCCTTCCTCCCCCAATTCTGAGGGGGGGGGGCATGTTCCAGACCATTTATCCCTAATGCCCCATCTGGGGAGCTAGAGACCCCAGACCCCCATAAATCAGCCCTTGGATTTCGCCTTTGGAGTATTTAACAGTAGATACAGGGTTGAAAAGGCAAAAAAGATTCAAAGACAACAGCTAACAGCACAATTACTAGAGGCAGCCCGAACCCCTGCACCACCTCAGGGTCACCCTCCCTTGCGAAGACTCATGGTGAGGACAGGATCCAGGAAGCCTGGATCAGAGCTACTGTCTTGCCAAGAAAATATGTGTTTTAAGTGTGGCCAAGTGGGCCACTGGAAGAATGAATGCTTCCTGTATAGGAAAAGTCCACCGGGACCCGGCCTGATATACAAACGACAGGGCCACTGGAAGCGGGACTGCCCCCAGTCCCAAAGGGGAGTGGGGGCTCCCAAACAAATGATGGCCGAAAAGACTGAAGACTGACAGGGCCTGGGACCCTCCCTGGCTCTCAAAGGACACCTGGTCATTTCTCCAGAGGAGCCTCGGGTAACCCTTGATGTGGCAAGTAGGAAAGTTATTTCCTTATTAGATATGGGGGCCACCTACTCTGTGCTGACTTATTGCCCTGGACGTTGTTCTCCCAATTCTGTATAACAGGGATTGATGGAAAGCCCAAAACCAAGCGATTCGCCCCTCCCCTCAACTGCTTGCTAGGAAATTTTACCTTTGCACATCAGTTTCTGCTCATGCCTGAGTACCCCATCCCCTTGTTGTGAACAGACTTGCTTACTAAATTCCAGAAAAGAGCCCAAGCTGGAGACCCTCACAGAGATGGCACCCACCAATAAAAATAATTGCTCTTGGCAGGAGGAATCTACCTCAGTCCCAAGCCAGAGGAGATCTCCATTCTACCCTATCTAAGTTTTTAAACTATGGGCTGTTAATCTGGTTCACAGTGCTAGAACTAGGTCACTTTCTTCTGCATTCCCCTGCACCAAGACTCTCAATATCTCTTTGCCTTTGAGTGGACAAATCCAGACACTGTAATGCCATGAATGCCTCCACTCTGTGTGCTTATAAAATTCAAGCTGAGGGTGCCTACAGGATAGGAATGAAATGGACAAAAAGTTGGGCTAAAAATTGTCCAGGTACTTTTAGAAATGGGATCACATGAGGCTGTAGGCAAGCCTCCTCAGATCGAATGCACGATTGAGGGCCATAATTTTAAAATTTCTTAAACCCAGGGAGGATCCCCAAAAGTGTTTGTAAATAGAGTACAAAATGGGAGGCCACTGGTCTGATTAAACTAACCATACCTGATAGGAATTTTTAGGGAGGCCTTCTCCCCTAAGCTAAATGAGGGAAAGTAAAACATTCCAACATAGGTAAATGAGTATGGCAGTCCTTCAGTATTATTGAGGTAGCCACCCAATCCTTTAAAGATGAAAATGAAAAAAAAAAAAAAAAAAACCAAAAACTGTTCTTGTTTTACAAATCTAGTCTTTACAGGACCAGAGGTGTGGCTCTAAAAATAATCCAAAGCCCACCAATCCTTTTACCACTTCCAAAACCTTCCCTATTTATCTTAAGAGGCTTGTAAGTATTAAACAAAGGGAGAACAAAATCATCCTAGGAGGAATTTGCCTATGTCTTGAGATGCAAATACCCTACCTGGTCTTCTCTGGAACCCTTATCTCTGCCATCTTTTCAAAATGCAAATTTTGAAAATTAGTAAAGACTCTGGAGTGTGTTTTTCCCTTGGCCTCTCACCTTCAGAGATAGCCCACATTCTGTGGAGTGTGTTTCTCGCATTGGCCTCTTGCCTTCTGAGATGGCCGGCACCCTGTCTATGGAGTGTATATCTCCCTGAATAAATCTGCTTTCACTTTACTATGGCTTGCTCTTAAATTCTTTAGAGTGCAAAGCCAAGAACACTTGGAGGTCTCTCCCAGGGACTCGCCTGAGACCTGAGACGTGACCATCCTCTCAGGCCCCACCTCTCTTTCCTGCAATAATATAGACTTGGTTCCATTTAGCTCCACATGTGGACAGGTTCATGAGCCATTCCTCCCAAACCATCATCATTCCATTGGCAAAAAGGCCCACTCTTTTTCTTACTTAACATTATTCTTACACTTTAAAAGTGTTGGTGGCAGTTTGGTAGAAATGGAGTTTTGTCTATATAAGGCAAGTTGAATCTGGATGGAGCAAACCTCTCAAGACGTATATGAGTGTCATCCTTATTGAACAGTCAATAGAGAATATGCTCAGTGCTCATGAAGGAATGAATGCTGAAAGAAAAGCCAATAACCCAGGAACACTTCGTAGAGGTATAGCATGATGTTCAACAAAAGGAAACTAAATAGTTTGTGTTCACTGACTTGACAACCATGCAATTCACAGGCTAGGGAAAACAATGGTTCTTGCAAAAATGGTGGTTGACAGTCTCTGTGATTGCTCACTTAATTATGTACAGCAAGGTCCTACTGGGATTGGTTGCCTCTTTTCACACCCTACAAATCTCTGGCCTTCATTATGTTCTCTTACTTTCCACCTCAAATTCAAGCCCCAGGAATTCCTTTTCAATATCAAAGGTAGGAGCTTTACTCCTACTCATAATGTAGTCTCCTTTTGCACTCACATTTCTGCCATGCCACTTATTTCCTAGGCAATAAGCAAATAATGTTCTTACTTGGGTCACTGCAGGAAAACCAACTAATAAAAGAAAATACTAAACATAATTATTTGGACTATCCCTTCACATTACGATCTAAGATTTCAACAAGTATTTTATTTATAATCGTAGCTGTTTCACTAACTGTTCATAGCAGAACAGGTAGTAAGGGGCTTTTGCTGAATAAATTGAAACCATAATGGGATTTTTCTGGATAGTTTGAGATATCTCTTTAAATGTAACTTTATTCCTAAAATGATAATAATCACTTTTTAGTTCATTTTACTTAATATTGACATTATTTTGTAAATAATAGCACTCTATTGACTTTGTAATAGTAGTATCTACCTAATAAAAAGATGATTTAAACATGAGGAAAAAAGAAGCTAATATGCTTTCATATATGATATCATATTGTATTTTACCCTTAAAACAAAGTAAAATGAGCCTTATTTCATATATAAAGACTTCAAACCCCATATAGTATAAATAACATAAAAACATACATTCAAGGTAAGAGCTAATAAGTGGCAAAATTAAGTGACTGATTGATTCTGAAGACCATACACTTATCACTCTACAACACTACTTATAACATAGGGCTAGGTATGAAAGAAGAGAAATAAATGTCTATTGCTTGATTATTGTTTTATATTACAAGCTTGAAACATTCCATCCTTATGCACAAAGTAGAACTATTCCTGTAACTAAATTCTAAATCTCTTTAAAAAAGTATAGCAATTAAGGTTCAATGAACAATGCAGACTCTAACAATAAATAACAGTTTTTTTAATTGGTTTTTATATTTGCAGTGATATTTAAGTACTATAGTAGTTATCATTCTAATTCACAGTAATTACATTGTTTTACTATACTTCTTGAAGTACTTCATGCAGGTGATTGTTTCTGCAATTTTGTTTTATACAAATTAACTTACAACTTATTTTGAAATGTAAATTAATGCTACTAAAGCCACAGATTTACACTTAACACAATGTTTAAACATGTGTTTTAAGTGGTACTATCTCTGATAAAATACAGCCTAATTTTCAACTTTTCCCTGCAATATTTCTGAAAGAAAATTAACCAAATATCAATTGAAATGTTCTTTTATATCCTTTAAAAATATGTGATTAATATTAATTTTAACTCTGAGTTTTTAAATGACTCCAGAGAAAGTGGATATTGTTACAGCAAAAACAGCTCTAACAGCTGTTAAAATTTTACCTGGTAAAATGTCCACTTGAATTCACCTCTTCAAAGATAATTTCAGTAGTGCTGAACTATATACAACTAACAGGTGACTATTTAAAAAATTAAAGTTGTACCATAGCTTAAAGAAAACTTTTTTGAATTAGGAGTTAAATTCAAATTAGTCAAGTGTCCCCTGTGATTAATTAGAAGAAGATTTGGAAGTGCTAATTGTGCCACTAGGGAATCTTTAAAGATGTTTCTGCACTTGCTTTGAAGTTTTGTCAAACAAAGGGACATGGAAAATATTTGTATGTGTGATGCCTATATATATATAAGCACTATCACAATTTTGAAAGATATTATAATAAAAGGAGCACAGCTATGATTCTATCTAAACCTAATCACATTACTCCTAGAAATCTAATTTTTAAAGTATATTTCCATTATTTTATTGTAAACTAAGTATACCAATTTAAATCACTATTAAGTTATTTAAGATTCTTTATAATTTAGGGATATGTCTAAATCAGCTTTATTAAGGAAATAATTGTTGAAGGGCTATGCTTTGAGATCCATGTTGTTCTACTGTATAAATTAGCATGGGGAGATGTTATTTGGTAATACAAAAATATAAAAGCTGATGTTCTAAGAGGCTGGATATTAAAAAGTATACGTATAGTTGTAAAAATGATATAAAAAAAAACAAGATGGACATGTAAACTGTATTGTTTGTTTTCCTACTAACAAATGAGGACTGAACTCAGGATTTCTCCTGCTTAACCTTACTACACTGAAATCCATCATTGATTTATTGTAAGATCCTAGGAACTATAATTTCCAGAATCCTTTTTGGGGTAAAGTTAAAGAAAATCCCAGGTGAATCTTTCTTATGCTCCTGGTTAGTTCCCTCAGAGTAAAACAGGTATATAAAAATACTTACACCATTTTATTTGTAGCATATATTCATTCACTTTGTGAACTAAGCCCTTCGGTTTTCCTAACTACACAACAGAATTTTTAAAGCTAAATGTAAAGGTATTGGCAAACAAGCTGGTCTTCATTCAGGAGAATTTTATTAGTTTCCTATTAGAGCTATAATGAATTTCCACAATTAAACGATTTATAACAACAAAAATTTACTATGTTATAGTTTTGGAAGTTAGAAGTCTAAAATGGGTCCCTAGGGATGTATACTTTCTGAAGGCTTTAGTGGGACATCCATTTCCTTGCCTTTTTTAGCTTCTAGAGGCTACCTACATTCCTTGACTCTTGCCTCTTCCTCAGTCTTCACAGTCAACAGGGTAGCATCTTTTCTCCTCTCTGACCTCCTGCCTCCCTTTTAGAAGAAGCCTTGTAATTACATCAGGCCTACCTGATATAATCTCCCTATCTCAAGATCCTTAACTTAATCATATCTGTAAACTGCCTTTTGCCATGTAAGTTAACATATTCACAGATTCTGAGGATTCAGTTATGGACATCCTTGGTGGGACTGTTCAGCCTACCTCAAGAGTCATTAAAATTATTTAAAAAGAAATAGTTGCTGCTATTTTCCATGACCATTACATGACATTGCCCATTAGCAACAGCTCTAATACAAACTTGAGCTTATAAATTCAAACTGTCAAATATGTAACTTTTGATTTTGTCCTTATATTAAAAATTTTATTTTCTTCCTCTATGATGCTTAAATACACATAGAATTTCTCTCCATTGCAGTAGTTACAGCTATATCTTTAGGGTGCTCCTCCACCAAGTTCTATTATTGAAGTTCATCCTCGCTAAAAAACCAATATTTAAAGTCAGAAGATCTCAGAGACTCTACAAATTTGGCTGAAATTTATCCAAATAGGTAAACTTGATTTTTCTCATTTGTTGATAAATGTGAACACATACCTTCTTCGGATGAATGTACCCAAATGATCGTTTCCTCTAACATTCCCTTTTCCTCCTCTGAGCTGATCTTCCTCTGAGCTGATCTACCTCTTTTTGCTACTTTAGCATCTTGGACTTACCTCCAATGATATTATTATCCTAATGTATTTAAGCTTTTGCACCCTTATTGAATAGATTGTTAGCTTTATAACATATTATGTCTTATTTTTGTTTCCTTATAGCTTTTATAGTGCCTGGTACATAGTTGGTCCTAAATAAATATCATTGGAACAAAACTGAACTAAATATTTTTAGATATAAAAATGTCCTAATAGATTTTTATAAAACAAGGAAAACACTGACTCTTAAATCTAATAAAGATAATACAAAAAAATAAAACTATAAACCAATATGGTGAATAAATATTGATGCAAAAGTATTACAGAGTATCATAAAAGAAAACACAATGTCACATTAATTAAATAATACAGAATAATCAAGTGATGTTAAATCCAATAATTCAAATTTGACTCAATATCAGGAAATCCATTAATATCATATAGCATATTAATGGATCTAAGTGGAAAAACAAGGAATATACTTATTGCCATAGCTGCTGAAATTATTTCAACAATATTTTAACAAACACTTCTGATATTATTAAAATCCAAAAATAAAAAAATTGAGAGATCTTTTATTACTAGTCAATATCTTACATGCATAGAAAACACTAGAGACATTTTCACTAAAATTAAAAAAGGCTGACTCCTATTTCTGCTACTGTTCAACATTGTACTAGAGGTATTAGTCAATGCAATTAGACAGGAAAAAAAAAAGTTCACACATTGCTGGTGGAAATGAAAAGTGGCAAATCTGCTGTGGAGGAGAATTTAGCAATACCAAACAAACCTCATATGAACTTAACTTTGGACCCAGAAATCCCACTTACAGGGAGTCTGAAGGTATACCTCCAACAATAAAAATTTAATAAGGAGAAATAATGCAGGCTTATAGCCTTGTTCACAGTTTCAAAATACTGCAAAATATTAGGAACAAGCAAAATACCTATATATGGAAGAGTAATTAACTATAATATATTCACAAAAGGCTATCCTATGTAGTGTACAATAGAAGAAGGGAATCTCTGTGAACTGACATAAAGTTATTACAGGAATATACTGATAAATAAAAAATGGGGAGGGGGAAAAGCAATAAATAATCCAGAGTATGTTACCTTTCATATAAGAAGAAAGAGTATATAAAAATATTTTTGACTTATTTTTGTCAAAGAAATTACATGTGCAGGAAATAAGAAATGAGATTTAATACTTATATAAAATGAGAATGAGGTAAAAAGGAAGTGGGATTTGTGCAATGCAGCTAAAGCAGTGCTTTTATAATTTTAATTTATAAAAGCTTTTTAAAATTTGTAGCATTAAATTTTTACAGAAGAAAGGTCTCAAATTCTAAATCCTGAATTTTAATCTTCTAACTTAAGAAAATAGAAAAAGAAGAGCAAAATTATCCTGCAGAATTGTGCAGTGAGATATTAATATGAGTATTATTTCAAGATTTCTTAAAGTTTTTATAAAATCTTTTCCTCAAAAATTTCATGAATAAAAGTTTATTTTTTATTATGCCATCTTTTAAATGTCCTTAAAATTAGTTGGCTTAACTAAATGTAATAATTACCCTGCATATTTTCTTTGAAATTACTTAGTTACATTGAATTTTTTACCATTTTCCTAAATTTTGTTTTTCCTGTACTATCTTGATACTAAAGTGCAAAGAATCAAGTATTTTTCTAAATAGCATTGCCATTAATATTCATATGTATTTGTATTTAAAGATCATATCTTAATTCAATCAAAAATATCAAAACTATATAGAAATGTCTTTGATATATCACTATTAAAAACCTATATTAAAGTCATTCCTAATTTTGATATATATTTGTAAGTATCAGGATATTTTATTTTTCACTTGTAAAGAAAAATTAAATCAAAGAGGGGGCACATGCCTGAAACTTCTGAAGAGATTTTGCCAAAACATTTTCCTCATCTTCCTTTTTCATAAAACCATACTGTCTTCTAAAAATAAAACAAAAGGAAACTCCATTCCAGAATGGTAAATACATGTTTGTTGATTTTTTCCTAAATTCCAGTATTTCAGTTTTGATTATGTATGTATGTACATATATATGTATGTATTTAATAGTATCACTTATTTTGTTTTATAAGCTGAAGTTAAAGTCTCAAGTCATATTTTAGTATCCATATAATCACTAAATATATTTAGTTTATCCATATGAAACTAAGATAGTCACATTAACATCAGATTAAATTAAATTATGTTAATAGTACATATTTAATTGACTTTAAAAGTAATATGTATTATTAAAAAAATGTAACTTTATCATTGCCTTGAAGTTTATAGTAACTATTTCCTCTAGTCTTGTTATTCTTATATTCTTTAAAACAAAACTTTTCAAATATTTTGCAGATTATTTTTTAGTGGATAGCAAACTCTTCATTTTCTTTTACCCTTTACTGTCACTGATGTTTTGTTAAATTTCTCATTATTCTAAATAAACTCAATTACTTTCAACCATCCAGCCTTGCTCTTTACTACCCTTCTCACACCCTTTATGTGGGGCATGCTGTCAGAAAAATAATGCTAGTTGACAATAGTGCTATTTATAAGGTTTTAATTTGTATTTAAAACTAGCATTCATATTTACAACTTTTTCAAGGAAATAAATTAATACTTTGGAAACTGGAATTGCCCCTTTATGCATTTACCTCTTTTATACATTCTGCTACCTGTTTCTTATTCAAGGACTAGTTACTGTTAGAGATGTCTGAAAAATGAAAGGGTAATACTTTTAACTTGACTCCTGAGAGTGTAATGATTTTTAGCAATGTTCATGTTTCAGGCATTTGACAGTATATACAGTGTCACTTGTTTCTTTAAAGGGATGTTATTATACAAGTGTTTCTTACTTCATTCTTTAAACACCTCCATATTATTTTTATTAGACATGTTTGCAAAATAAGCACACTGTTATTGTATAGGTAAGTACAGGACCTGAAAAATCTTCCCCTCCCATACATATTAATAATATCCCTTTAGAAATGTCACAGTCATTGGAGTTGTTAGAATTGCTCAGACCTCTCTTTTCTTGATGCTTTATTTATTTAGCTAGTCAGTAAATCTTCAGAGGATGGCAGTGGTCAGTTACAGTACAGTAGCCTATTCCCTTTAGCTAAGATGCATTCTGGGAATAATTAATCTACAAACTATGCAATTTTGGAAAAGCTAATTAACCCCAGTATACAAAAATAATCTTAAATGAAAATGGAAAAGTGGGATAATGACAGTATATATTCCTTGGTTAGAATGAATAATATATATTCTTTGGTTTGTTACGTGGATTAAATTATTTCATATTAGCATAGTACTATACATCTGGTTTTTTGTTTTTGTTTGTCATTTATTTATTTTTTAAATTGAAATACAGTTGATATGGACTATTATGTTAGTTTCAGGTGTATAACATATTGATTTGGCATTTAAATACATTACAAAATTATAACCACAGTAAGTCTAGTAACCACTGTCCCCATGCAAAGTTATTACATTATTGACCAAATTTCTTATGCTATATATGACATCTCCATGACTTATTTATTTTATAACTGGAAGTTGTACCTCTTCATCTCCTTCATCCATTTTGCTGATCCCCCACACCCACTTCTCCTTTGGCAACCACCCATTTGTTCTCTGTATCTATGAGTCTGTTTTCCTTTTGCTATGCTCACTCATTCGTTTTGTTTTTTAGATTCCACGTATAAGTGAGATCATATGGTATTTGTCTTTTTCTTCCATCATGTGATTGCTCTAGGTAGGGCAGCCTCCCCATGTGGATGGCTATGCCACCTAGCAGCATGTGATTGCTGCAGGCTCGCTGGTGGGTGGAGCAAGTTGCTCTGCTAATAGGCCAGAGGGAGGATTCCAAAATGGCACTTGCCAGTGTTGATGTCAACATGGTAGAATGAGACCCCCAAAAATGGCTTCTGCCAGCTCCTCCATCTCCAGGGGGAGTCAACAGCTGCCTCCAGCCTCTATGGGAGGCTCTCCAAGATCAGCAAATGGATCTGACCCAGTCTCCTTTCAGACTACTGTCTCTGTGCTGGGACTTGGAGAATGTGAGATTTTGCACACATGCTTTAAGAGTGGACTCTCTGTTTCCTAGCCCTCCAGCTTTCCCAAATATAAGCCCCACTGGTTTTCAAAGCCAGACATTCTGAATGCTCGTCTTCCTGGTGCAGGATCCCCAGGCTGGGGACCCAATGTGGGCCGCAAGCACCTTGCTTCTTGTGGAGGACCTCCATAGTTGTGATAGCATTCTTATTTGTGGGTCACCAACCTGAAGGTGTGGGTCATGACTAGACCACAACTCTGCCCCTCCTATCTGTCTCATCGTGGTTCCTTCTTTATGTCTTTAGTTGTGAAAAATATTTTTCTGCTAGTCTTCAGGTTGTTCTCACAGATGGTTGCTCTGTAAGTAGTTGTAATTTTGGTGTGCTCATGGGAGGAGGTGTGTTCAGGATCTTCCTGCTCCAGTATCTTGATTTTGCCCCTCCTATTTGCTTTTTAATTAAATAAGTTTTAGAAGCTATACAATTGTGAGTTATATATTTTTTCCTAAACGTTGTCTGCAATGTTCTACCCTCAGGACACAACATGCACTTTCTTCTGTTAACTTAAATATTAGCTCTGCAGAGAGCTCTTTAACCAACCTATGTAAATTAGGTAGCCTTTAACTAGCTTTGCGTTTATGTGTGTTATGTGTAAACATATGATATCAGTTCTTTTCTATATATACCTATGAGTAAAATTGCTGGGCCATATGGTAACTCTGTTTCACAATTCAAGGAAGTGCCACATAGTTTTCCAAAGCAGCTGCACCATTTTATATTCCCATCAGCAATGAAAGAGAGTTCCAATTTCACCACATTCTCATCAGCATTTGTTATCGTCCATCTTTTTTATTAAAGCAATACTAATTGGTGTAAAAAAGTATTTCATTGTAGCTTTTATTTGCATTTTCCTAAGAATAATGATGTTGAACATACTTTCTTGTGCTTGTAGGTCATTAGCATAACTACTTCAGAGAGGTGTGTATTCAAATCCTTTGTCCATTTTCAGTTGGGTCATTTGTTTTATTATGGAGTTGTAAGAATTCTTTATGTATTCTGAATACTTTTATACTATTTATGCTCTACTAATACTTTTTCCCATTCTGTTAACTGTGTTTTCACTTGCTTAATGGTATAATTTGCAGTATAAAGGTTTTAAATTTTTATGTAGTCCAATTTATCTATTTTCCTTTCTTTTTTTTTTTATTCTTTGCTTGTGCTTTTGCTGTCATATCTAAGAAACCATTGCCTAACCTAGGGTCACAAGCATTCACTCCTACAATTTCTTCTAAGAGTTTCATAGTTGTAGCTCTTAAATTTGGGTCCATAATCCATTTTGAATGAATGTTTGTAGATGGCATAAGGAAGAGTTCCAATTTCATTCTTTTCCACATGGATATTTGGATGTCCTAGCACCATTTGTTGAAAAATTTGTTGTTGCCTCATCAAATTGTCTCAGCAATCTTAGATATATGAGTGTATTTTTAGAGTTTCAATTCTACTCCATTGATCTGTATGTTTATCCTTATGCCACACTACACTATCTTTATTAGTGTAGCTGTGTAGTAAGTTCTGAAATTGGAGACGTTGAGTCCTCCAAACTTGTTTTTTGTTTTTTTTTCCAAACTTGTTTTTTAAAGACTGTTTTAGATATTCTGGCCCCTTTCATTTCCACATAAATTTTAGGACTTGCTTGTCAATTTCTGCAAAATACAAGTTGGACTTTTGATAGAAATTAAGTTGAATCTATAGATCAATGAACACAAATATTTCTTTTATTAAACCCAGGATTTTGAGCAAAACAATCCTATCTCATAATATGGCAGTAATGTCAATAGTGATTTTTATAGTTTTGTTCTATTTTATTTGTGTTTCTGGTATAATATAATTGTATGAGTGTTCTACCAAAGGAATATATTTTATGTCCGTACACATTAAACATATTTAAAATAAAAATATGAGAGTATTTTATAAAAGTGCAAAACTGAGAATCATTGAGGATTTATTTGTCTTTAAAAAGGTACATATATACAATGGAATATTACTCAGCCATTAAAAGGAATGAAACTGGGTCATTTGTAGAGATGTGGATGGACCTAGAGACTGTCATACAGAGTGAAGTAAGTCAGAAAGAGAAAAACAAATATCATATATTAACACATACATGCAGAATCTAGAAAAATGGTACAGATGAACCTATTTGCAAAGCAGAAATAGAGACACAGATGTAGAAAACAAATGTATGGACACTAAGGGGGGAGGGGGGTGGGATGAATTGGGAGATTGGGATTGACATGTATACACTACTACATAAAAAACAGATAACTAATGAGAACTTGCTGTATAGCTCAGGGAACCCTACTCAATGCTCTGTGGTGACCTAAATGGGAAGGAAATCCAAAAAAGAGGGGATATATGTATATATATAGCTGATTCACTTCGCTGTACAGCAGAAATTAACACAACATTGTAAAGCAACCATACCCCAATTTAAAAAATAGGCAGTTAAAAACAAAAAGGCATCATTCAGGCCTAAGAAACATTATTTTGGGAAGTAAAAGGTCACTTCTAATTGAAGGAATTGAGAAAAAAGTCAGTGGAAAAGAAAACGTGTTATATGTTCAGGAAGAAATGGCCTGATTTTTATGTGAAGTTTGGAGAGTCTGTTTCCAGGTAAATTACAGGGATGAAAAAATATGAAGCACAGAGTAAGATGGCAGACTAGGAAGCTCCAAGCTCTTGTTTGCCTACAAGAAGAAACATCAAAACAAACAAACAGGGACTTCCCTGGTGGTCCAGTGGTAAAGAATCTGCCTTACAATGCAGGGGACACGGGTTCGATCCCTGGTCAGGGAACTAAGATCCCACATGCTGTGGGGCAACTAAACCCATGCGCTACAACTACAAAGCCCAAGTGCCCTGAAGCCTGCATGCCACAACTAGAGAAGAGAAAACCTGCATTCCACAACTAGAGAGAAGCCCACATGCCTCAACGAAGATCCCATGTGCTGCAGCTAAGACCCAACACAGCCAAAAATAAATTAAATAAATAAATAAATAATAAATAAATCTTTAAAAACAAACAAAAACACCACCTGTCTGAATCAACTTTGTTGGAGCTCTAGCAAACAAAAGTTTATAGAAAGTAAGAGAATATCCAATTAAGAAAAAGCCATCTTCAGAATGATAGAAAACTTGTGAAATTTTATTCATCTACCCCCAACCCCCAACCAACCTCAGTGGCAGTCTTGGTCTTGGTCCTAAATGGTGGCAGCCCAGGGTCCCCAGTTCCCTCCCTCCAAAAAGGAGGGAACAAAGCAGACTTTGTTTGCAAATTATTGTGTACATCTGTTCTAACCTGTCTGGAGGATACCTGGAGGATGGACTTGCTCATCTCTAACTCACAAAATTCAAATGCAGGTAGGAAAGCTGGTGGGGATTGCTTGTAAGTGTTATAAGGGGACTATAAACCCACAGACTCCTGGACAAGAGATGCCGGGTACAGACATACAGTAGACCACCTAGGCCTGGAAAAGAAGCTTTGGTGAAACTCTGGGAAAGGTGAACAACCCAAATGTACGCCAATAAAGACGGAGGGAAGGAAGGAAGGAGGGAGGGAGGGAGGAAGGAAAGAAGGAAGGATGGAAGGACAACCAATGATACAAAATTACCACCAGAAAAACAGCTCTATCTATTTTGACTCTGCAGTCTAAAATATATAAAGTGCTATATAGAAAGATTTTTTTTAAAGTGAAACAAAATTTCCTGTCTTCTCCCACAACGCCAACTCCTATAACCTTCATGATTTGCTTAAACTCCAGCAAAGGTATTGCTGTTTGTCTTTCACATTTGCCTAAGGTGTCCCCTTAGGTGACTATGAAGTGATGAAAAGTCTATTGCTCTATCTCTTCCCTTTACAACACGGAGTATCATTAAATGTAAACTATTACAAATTGCAATCTTTTAACACTATTGAAGATGCATTTCTGAGGTATTTACCAGTTCTGCAGCAATAAGTCAAGACTAGAATATCACAGTTACTTCCATAAAATACTAATGTTGCATCTTATGGGGAGAAAAGGATGCCAAGGAACTATTTTGAAAGGCTATTTTATCCTGTTTCTATGAGTTTTATTATTTTCATAATTATACCAAACTAGTAAAAACAATTTATAAATTAGCAAGGGATGATCATAATTTTCACAATAAATATAGCAGTCTTATACTATCAAATTTAATGAAAGAACTTAAGGAGAAAGCAGCAGCATGCATGATAGTTCATAAATGAGAAAATATTCATCCAGAAGAAAGAATATCTGCATGTTAGAGCAATTTGGTGCCAAAACATAAATAAACGTTACTTCCTTTTTCTTCAGCATATAGAAAAATGAGTGGGTTTACTCTTCTTCCCATTAGGAAAGAAGAAGAGTAAACTTAGGATACAAAGAACCTAGTTTCTCAAATTTTCAATTTATAATAGCTCACTTCAAAGAGTCATTTCAGAAAATAAATTAGACAAAAACAGAGAAAGTTCAAAAGAAATATGACTTTGCCATCTCAATTTTGAAAATGTTAATGATCTGCATATACTATATGCATTTACTTCTTGGATAAAGCCACTGGTTAACAGGCACTAGGCAAATTTTAAAGTTGTAAAAGAATATTTTTTCCAAGATGGTTTTTAGTATAATAGACAATATGAAAATAAAGTGTGTTTATAAATATAGGCTTAAAGCCCTTTAGTCATGGAGAAGCATGTGATTTGACTCTAGATCATTCAGTGGTAGACTGAACTTGTAGACCTGGGTACCTGTAACCTTGCAAGGGCCCCTTGAATCAATATCAAGTTTTTCAAGGAAACAACGGAGGAGTGTAGAAAGTAAGATCAGGGCTTCCCTGGTGGCCCAGGGGTTAAGAATCCGCCTGCCAATGCAAGGGACACTGGTTTGAGCCCTGGTCCAGGAAGATCCCACATGCCGCGGAGCAACTAAGTCCGTGCACCACAACTACTGAGCCTGAGCTCCAGAGCCTTCGAGCCACAGCTACTGAAGCCCATGTGCCTAGAGCCTGTGCTCCGCAACAAGAGAAGCCACCACAATGAGAAGCCCGCGCACAGCAACGAAGACCCAACATAGCCATAAATAAATAAATTAATAAATTAATAAATTAATAAATAAATTAATTTTAAAAAATAAAAAGGGAAATCTCTTTAAAAAAATAAAAAAAGAAAGTAAGATCAGCAAAGTACTCTTGTGCTGCTACAAGAAACATGAACTAATATGACATGAAAACAGAGTTTAAGGAAAGATTCAATTGAATAAGTATTGAGAGATATCTGTATGTACAATAAAAAATATGCTTACTTCTAAGTACACAGAGATATATTACATTTTCTCATAATTTCAAGTTCGCAGCTGGTAGAAGTGACAAACATGTCATTGGAATGTATTGCAGTATGTTGTGACATTGTTATAAGTGCAAAAATAGAAGTACGTATCCCAGGTACAGAGATAGTGTGAAAGAGAACATTGACTCTTCTAGGGGAAAGAAGGGGGAGATAAAGTCTTTCTTAGTGAATGATTAAAAAGATTAGTTTCTAAAAATGTAATTGTGTATGGGAAGGAAATATAGACTAGTGAAGAGAAAGAGTAAGTATTGTAGCAAACAGTATGGTTTGCCCAGGAAAATATAATACCACTAGCATTGTTGTAGTGTAAAGTGAGGGAGAGGAAATGGCAGGAGGTGAGGAAGAGACTGAATGGGGTCAGCACATGAATTTATGCGTATGACATGTGAAAGCCTGGGACTTTATCTCTTAAATAAAAGGGAAGCAATAGAGACTTAAAGAGAGACGATATATAATTAGAACTGCTGTTCATAAAGTTACTTTGCAGGTTGGGTAAGGAAGGGACTAAATTGCTGAGACTGAAACAGGGAAAGGAAGTAAGTGGCTACTGCAATATTCCAGTAGATATATGGAGAAAGTTTCTATCAGGTAGTGCTACAGATAAAAAGAGAAAAAGGCAGCCAATGGAAATACAGTAACTTGGAAGAAAAAAAGAACAGGACTTAGCTTATACAGAAGTATGTAAGAAAAAGGAAGATGTAAAGGATTAATTTCAGGTTTCAGAATTTGAAGTGTGGGAGATGATGTTATCAATGAAAATACAGGATGTATCAATGGAATACAAGAGGACAGTCTGGACTCAGTAGGATTTAGTAAGTTTATATTGGAGCATATTGAGTTTTGGGTTAGTGGAGGCATAAAAATGCCAATGTCCAGTGGTCATTTAAATAAGTCCAGGGTCCTCAAGGAGATTAAATTAAACAACATGTTGGTTAGGGTGTATAAGACATTACTAGCCAATAAATTACTCAATCATTACATGTTTGTAGAGGTAAAATTATTGCTATAAAGCAAAATAAAGATAGTGGTCGGGGCTTCCCTGGTGGCGCAGTGGTTAAGAGTCTGCCTGCCAATGCAGGGGACACGGGTTCGAGCCCTGGTCTGGGAAGATCCCACATGCCACGGAGCAACTGGGCCCGTGAGCCACAATTACTGAGCCTGCGCGTCTGGAGCCTGTGCTCCGCGACAAGAGAGGCGGCGATGGTGAGAGGCCCGCGCACCGCGATGAAGAGTGGTCCCCACTTGCCGCAACTAGAGAAAGCCCTCGCACAGAAACGAAGACTCAACA
Source organism: Balaenoptera acutorostrata (assembly GCF_949987535.1). Taxonomy (NCBI): domain Eukaryota; kingdom Metazoa; phylum Chordata; class Mammalia; order Artiodactyla; family Balaenopteridae; genus Balaenoptera; species Balaenoptera acutorostrata. The sequence continues at coordinate 52,204,039 of NC_080071.1, read as the reverse complement.
CAGTCATAAATAAATAAATAAAAGAACATGAATTTCTTTAAAAAAAAAAAAAAAAGATAGTGGTTACTTCTAGGATAAAGGGAGGGGTGCAATGTCAGGAAAAGACACCAACAAGTGCTTCTGAGTCTCTGACATTGTTCTATTTCTTGGCTTACGTTACAGATTACACAGGTGTTTTCTTTATAGATGTGTGTTGCAATGTATATTTATGTTTATGCATTTTTCAGCTTGTGCATTACATTTGTCATGAAGAAAAGTTTTAAAGGTAAAGTTAGAATTATACTATTTTCTGGTGACTCATGGGTTGGTGGCCTTTATATTTCAGGAGTTTAATGGACTAGTTTCCTCCTGAGACACATTGTAAATTTATATATTGATGTTCATTTGCAGGTACAAGTTTTTATATATAATTTCTAATGGTGTAAATACGATTTTGTTTATTTGTTTGGTGTGTAAAGACTACTGGAATCTAGAAAATACTATGATGGATATAAAGAAAATATTTGAAGAAAGACATTATGTAAGTGTATTAATTAATAAGCTTAGTGGAAAAGCAATAAAAATATTATTCAATGCCCAGATATGTAAAGATGATGATAGGTAGGTAGGTAGGTAGATAGATAGATAGATAGATAGATATAGATAGATAGATAGATAGACAGATGATAGATAAAAAGTGAACCTATATTCACTGGTGATTCTTCTCAAATGTAGGTTGAATTCAACTAAGTCTCTAAAGATCAAGTCTTAGTAATGCTAACAAGCCAAACTCAGTGATCTCAGAAGCAAAAAATAATTGATGACAGGCTAATTACTAACAGATTGTTCTTACTGATGTGAAGAAAATCTAAATCTAAGACAGAATTTCTGAGTTTACAGTAAAATATAAAAGTGTGTGATTTAAGTCATGGCAGAAGGAAATGGTGGATTATGTAAGTACAAGGGAGGGTGCTTTTCTGTCATGTAATTTCACCATTAAAAATACCCAGAATTAAACAGTCATTGAAGGGGCTGCTCTTGGGAAGAGGATTTGACATTGATTAAGATGGTTCTCTTAGTCTGAGGGATTTAGCACTAAGCCATTAACAGCCAAATTTCCCAGCAACTGAGGTAATATGCTTTAGATCTGAGAGGAGCCTTCCAGCTCCACTACAATCGATGAAACCTGATTTCTGATTCAAAAATAAACACTTGAATAAACAAAGCAGACCAATGCATGACATTTTAAATATATTCTTAAGGTTAACATGGTGATACTTATTTTTCTATATCTCAGGAGTTGCTTTGCTAACGTACTGAATTCTAAAGATCTTTTTAGAGTATTATGTTCTCTATGGTTTCAGATATTATCGGTTTGTTACTATTTTCCAATTGCATTTGTAAGGCCCAAACTCTTTCTCTTTCTTATTAAAGTGGCATAAATACCATTAAATTGATGAAACAGCTAAGTGCAAAAATGAGGGTGATTCTTTTGCCCTCTGCAATAACCTCCCTTATGCTAGATTTCTGATTTGTTGGCCTTTATTGACAGAAGAAAATACATTTTGTGAGCATGTCAGCTAAAGATAGCATTTATAGCTCCTAAATAATTAGGTATTGATTAATTTCACCAGGAATATATGGGCCATTTTTTCAAACTTGCCCATTCTTAAAGATCATATAATTTCAGCTAGAGAAATCATAAAACAGAGCCTCAATTCTTAATAGCTAGCTCCTATTGTCTATCTTCCATAATTTTATGTGTGAGATGCAACTGCCCCAAGGAGCAAATGGATAATAGCTTCGGTTCTGTTAAACTTCTTAAATCTTCATTCTTATATAGGTAAAGTTAGAAGAAAAGGTTGCCAGCTTCTTTCTCCAAACTTTAAGTTTATATAGTTAGAGATGAATATACACATTGACAAAGGTCTAACATCCAAGTAAGCTATGATAGGCTACATGCCACTAGGAAAAAATAACAGCAGATCCCAAATACTGGTACTCTCAAATGGGAGAGGTAAATATTTTTTAGCAGACATTCATAAGGTCAGTGCCATGGTCAGAAGTTGACGGTCATACCCCTGCTTGAGTAATATCCTTTTCATCATTATGGTGGGTATTAGAGAGGAAATTATACTTTATTCTATCTTTTGGATATTTCTACCTTTAGACACATTAAGAACCATATTAAGAACATTTTGGTGATATACAGACATAGACATATACAGAGTAATAGATGTAAATCTACAGATACACAAATAACGACTAGTGCAAGACATAGATATAGTAGCCACCTGCTAAAAACAACCATAAATTTCTATTATATCAGGTAATGTTTGGCATGTTAGTGGTTAAAATGTTGGCTGAATCTTCAAAGATTTCTGTACTCTGGAAAGATTAATATAAAGCTGGTTTCTCTCCACTGCAAAACAAAACAAACAAAAAAAGGGGAACCACTCCCCTAAATTTATCTACGCAGCAATCAGTTAAAAAGATAATTATAGTCTCCCAACTCAAGAAATTGTTTTAGTTGTTTTTAACACAGACAATCCTGTTATTAATAAGTCAAGCAATTTTGAGGTATATAAAGTTAATAATCACTCCTTCCTTTCTTCCAATTCTTAAAGTGGCCAATGGGACATATCTTTCCATCTGTTTTACTATGTTAACATAAAAAATTATAGAATTAGTAATAAGTCATGCAATTTTGAGGTATATAAAGTTAATAATCACTCCTTCCCCTCTTCCAATTCTTAAAGTGGCCAATGGCCATATCTTTCCATCTGTTTTTCTATGTTAACATAAAAAATGATAGATTATAGATATCTATCTCTCTCTATATAGGTATAGTATATGTTTATATAGAGACATTTATACATACATATGCATATGTTGCTCTTTCTTAAGAAAAGTATAATCATATTATATGTGTTTGTGCATATATATATGTGTGTATATATATGTGTGTATATATATGTGTGTATATATATGTATGTGTATATATATATATATATATATATACATATATATACACACAACTGGAATAAGGGGGCTTGGGAAGTTATTGTTTTGATGTGCCTGAGTCACGTTTGATTCCCATGGCACAAAACTGTACCAGCCAATGTATTGTCTTATTTTATATTACCCCAGAACCTTAAGGTATATGGCTTCTGGAGGTGGAGGGATGCAAAAAAGTCCTGGTGAACCTTAACTCCATTCTACATTACAAGAGTAATTTCTAACATAAAAGATAGATTTTTGGTGTACTTGAACCCATCAAAGTACCAATGTTTTCTCCTTGTTTATGCACAGCAGAACTTCTACATGCATGTTACTATTTGCACATAGGTGCATCCTTGACTGATGAATTAACCTAGAAGACATTACTGAGTTGGACATCCATTCTTTCCTTTATAATGATCCAATGGCCAGTATCAAAGCTGCTGGTCAGACAGACTGTGAAAAAGTGTATCAGCCTGGCCCTGATGGTGACTGAGTGTGATTCTAGAAAGGCAACCTCTCCAGACTGACACAGCCCTGTGCCAAGGTCCATGACTTGTTGAGTGAAACACAGGCTCAATTTCAATCCCTTGGTTAGGTGCCCTTCTGTACAGCAGAGCCTACCCCAATGTGCACATCAACACTGATCAGACTGATTCCCTGGGGGAATAATTAGGAGGACAGCATATCTGGAGTATTATTTGCCTTCCACATCTCCAAATGGGTAAATTATTAAGAGGAGCTTATTTGTCCTTCTAAATTAAAGTTAATGTAGTCAGAAACTGCCTAAGGTTGTTCCCTTCCTTCCTCATTTTTCCTTTTTTTTCTTTTCTTTTTGCAAGGGGGGAGTCTGCTTATTCTATTTGCCTTTATCTCTGATTAAAATTTTTATATTTTTCATGTATGAATATTTCATATATAGTAAAATGACTTGTTTTAACTGTATTACCAAATTTCAATGTCATTATTTAAAGTTTTAAGAATTCTATATATAGGTGTGTTTGAATTCAGTATTATTCACTGTACAGTATAGAAAAATAATGAAATGTTAAGCTTCAGTTCAGAATTAAATATGCTTTGATAAATACAGCATGCACTACATGATGTATGGTACAATAAAGTTAAGGTATTGTTTGTGAATCATTTTATATTTTACATTACCTAAACATTTTCAAAGTCAAAACTTGGAGTATTCTTCATATTTTCCCTGCATTAAGTTTTCCACTGCCTTTGAAAATTCACTTAAATTTCATAGTATGAATTAAACAAGGGACCATTTCAATTTCTTTTAAAAAATTTATTATGAGTTTGGAACTGCCTCTTCCTAATATTCTGTTGCATTCTTTGAGGGTGACAGAAGTCTAATAAGGTACAAATGTGGAACATAAGTGAAAATAATAAGTTACAGATATACTATAAGGTATTTGTTCACACACGTTTAAGGTGACATTGAACAGAGCCATACTCTTCAATTTTCAAAGTGCTGTGTACTCAAACAATGTGAAATGATACTTTCCTGATGTATTTCTACTTATGTTTTATCCTAGTTAAATTGCTATAAATAAAGGGGCTTTGGGTGCATTTGTAGCAATTGTCAGCAACTGAGTAATTTCTATGACTAAATTCATTAAAATATATAGAATAAATTTGGTTTAAGAGTGAATTTATTGAATTTACTTATATAGTTTTATCGCTTTCTTGAGATTAATTTCAGTACAGAGATAATTAGGTCAAAATTCACACTAATTGTTAAATTTCCTTTGTTCTCTGTGATTAACTGCTTTAACTGAAATTTCACAAATAATTACCAATATGTGAATATTCTCTATTGTACTGACAAACATACACTATATTTGTATTTTTAAATGATTATATTTTCTTCATGAATCACTAGTATTTCACCCTATTGTGTTAGCATAGAATTGTTTAAAACTCAGCAAGGGGGGATTGTAGACAAAGAATAAGAACATGGCAAAGCTCAAGAGCTAAATCCAGAAAAAAGGCAAGAACACAGCTGGGCTAGGTAGCAAACCAGCATCAAAACTGTACATCACTGCAACCACTGGACACCTCCAGAGCCATCAGACAGACCACCACACTAGATGATCACCACCACTGCTATGTCATTACACTCTCTTTGCCTGCATTTTTGTATCACTTGCTCAAGAGCAAAAGTCTCAGATATGAACATGTGATTGCCTGAACATAGGAAGAGTGATTTTGTTTTGATATCTAGCTTGTAGTAAAAGGGGAGACATTTTCCCTTTTGTTTTCATATGTTGGGAATAAAAATAACACCTTCTTCCTCAGCTTGATTTCAGAACCAATAGGAATATAGACAAAGTTTTCAAACAGATGGAGGTTAAATATTGGTAATCATGATTTAATTGTGTGGCAACAATGGAATTTTAAATGCTTCACTCTAGAAACAGACATATTTGCCCACCTATGAAAGATCAGATCCACCTGCTACCACATGACAGAGAGTGGAAAAAAATGTGTGCTCTTTGCAAGTAAAAACTCTTAAAGGGAGATTGAGGAAGGGGCTAAATTATGCATTATGCTTAGTAAAATACCTATCAGTTGTTTTAGACCTCCTAAATCTTTTCTCAGTTAAATTTTTTCATGTCATTTAATTAAACATCCAATATTCCCTTCCTTAGTAGAATCTACCTAATTATTTAGCCATTTTTTCATAACTTCTTTTGAACTTTTCCACTTGAATTATATTTAGCATTATATTACTATGAAAGAATGTCTCCACATACACAGATGGTCCTGCTGAATTCAGGACTAAACATGATTTCTTCAAATTGTTTAGCTGAATTTTTCACTTTTCTTATAAGAGTGCTTCATGTATTTATTTAACGAACCTTATACAGTGCTTATTATGTGTCAGACGTAATGTGTAAATACACTCCAATGTTAACTCATTTCTCCCTCAAAACAACCCTATTATGTAGATTCTATTATTATTTTCATTTTCAGTTCAGGAACTTGAGGTACAGAGGGTTAAACTGATATGGCACAAGGGCAGAATTCAAAATGGTGATCTAGGCCTGGAGTCCAAATTCCTAAACACTTTGCTATGCTGCCTAAAATTTTATGAATTTTAATAAAGAAGATAAGTGTACTATCTGTGTTTACCACTTTCCTATTCATATACAAAGTGAAGTGATGCTCTGTTTCAGAAAGAACTTTAACTTTCTTAGTTAAAATGCACCTAGAGTCTCAAACCATAATTTTTCTTTTCTTTAGTGTAGGGAGTTAGCTACAAATTTGGATTTAAATTCATTTGGCTGCCAGACTAACAATGACTCTTATCTGGGCTTTTCTCATTCTTATTCTTCTTGCCCCTTGGCCATGCCTAATCGATCCACATAGAGAAAACTGACCAAACCTGGATCAATGGGATTATCTACTTTGGGAATTTGAAAATTGAAAAGGAGATGCACAGAGAGAGAATCGTTTGTTGGAGGTGAATTATTTCACAAGAGAAACACAGACAGAATGTTCACTAGCTCCCCTGAGTTTCCCTGAATACTCTTTCCTTAATCCTATTTCATTCCACATTTAAGGAATTAGGGCTATTACAATAAGTAAAAAATGCTCTAAATCTCAATTACTACCAAATTAGAATAAAAAATACTTTCTTAGAGAAACTACAGAGATTAATGCTAGCATCAAACACTTAACACATGCAAGTATGTTATCTTTCATTATGTTCAATTTTCCATCTTAACAAATAACAAAGACATCCAGATATGAGAAATGCTTCCTTAAATTTAATCAAGTGAGGAATCTGATAGGGATTTTCTGTTCCAGTTGTAGTTTTCTTGCTGGAGTCCTAATATCTGCAATGCACTTTTTCTTCCAAAGGCATTTTTCTACCATCTGATACATAAGGACTACCAGAAGCAGTTGCTTTTGCCTGATGAAAACACCAATACCCTTGCCATCCTGTTCTTTGGGTACCTCACTCTTGTCTCCATACCACATGAGCCCTGATTGCCTCACTGATACAAAGGACATCATAGTAGTCTACAAATTTGATGACCTTTTAGCTCAGAACACGTGGAAGGGAGACAGTAGTAATTATCTTTACATGTCTTAATAAGAGATGTGTGACAGAGGATTGAGGAAAATAAAACTCACTTAAGTATGTAATATTCTAGGATCCCAAATATAACCTAATAATAATAAACTTTTGCTGCACACTGAATACCCTATTGTTAAGAAGGAAAACTATCAGATGGGCCACTCTGAATTGGGAAGGCACACTTTCTATACTTGAATATGTCTTCTATTTACCAGGTAACTGCAAAGCTGCAACACTTTAGTGAAACATAGAATAAGAGAATAGCCCCCACCTGGTTCAGTTCATGGCACAAGTCCCTCTGACAGTGGCCATTATGAGCAGGAGAAGCCAATGAAATTTGAAATTTCTGCAGCAGATATGAGTACTATATGGAAGCAAATTTCAGTAGGATACGCCGCCTCTGGATTTTTGATATAGAGTTAGCAGACATTTCATCCCAGCAAGCAACTATTCTCCCTTTGAGAAACCGTTATCAGTGGGCTACCAGGCTCTAGTGAAGATAAAATGAGAGGGTGAGCTACCAAGTGACCCTGCAAACTGTTTCACCTCCATAACCAGTTTGTGTCATCCATTTAAGTCATATCATTGTATTTTCTCAACGGCCCAACCTCCAGTGTTAGCACTGAATTTTGCTCTCAGCATGATCAAGTCTTGAAGGCACAGATGTGTTGTATGAACAATTTGCTCACATTAGCAACGTCCATGCTCTTATCAAATTGCTGATCTTACTTAAATGCATAGCTATGGACTCAAAGAGAATTCTCTATGATCACTTAACAGAAGATGATCTGTTTAACAAGTGCTGTGTCTTTACCACCTAAACAGTACCAGACACACAGTGAGTTCTCAATATATATTTGCTGAATGAATCAATATGCGAACAAATCTCAATTTCATAATTTAAATAGTCCCTTCAAGTAACCGTGTCGCCTATGGTAAATTCTCCAGAGTTTTTATTCCTTCTCCTCGGTACTCTTTATTATGAATTCTGGCCCTCTCTTCTACCTCTGCCCTCCTCTCCTTCCCACAATCTGCAAGCTCAGAAAGACTAGGCTTAGGGCTTCTTACTTTTTCTACATGTATTTTTTTTCTTTCGGATTCCAGGGTTATGACTAAATCATGCTGGTGTACAGGGGTATAAGGAGAGAAAAAACAATTTATACATAAGGAAATAAAAATTAGAGGTATGGAAAGAGGGTAAGGAACTGTCCACAGTAGCCTTTCATTCTCTGAATATTAGAAACTACATAGAGTGGTTGAGTCTGTTTTCATTCTTAGATAATTATGAGATGGTAAGAACAAATAAAGAGGTTCTGTAGACTATAGTATACTCAGGTAGTGTATTACTGAATCATTTACAGTATGAGGTGAACTTCACTGGCCTTTTTCAATCAGAATTAAGAGTGATGCCACAGTGGATAATGTCCAAGGCATAAGGGTATCATTAGGATAAGTTTTACTGCTATTTTATCAGTCATCCAATCATGAAATCTCTACTCACTATCTTTAAACTATTTACAAATGTCAATCTTGCTGTCTAGGGAATGGCTTGTTATGAAGTATTCACTGTAACTGTCACATTTAACTGCCAATGACAGTAAAATGAAAGCCTGCCTTAATTACTGTCTTGTCTCATTTCTCGTTTGCCATGTCTCTTTCTAGGAAGGTAAATTATAGAGTCTCTAATCTCGAAATAGTATATGAAATGTAAGGTGATTATTGAGAATTCAGAGAAATACCCAAATATTTTGAAATCAGTAATATGGGTTAGGGTTAGAAAATTGGGGAGTATGGATTTAGTGAGGTCACACTGGTAACTACTGATTGTTATTTTGATACAAATAACATTGGATAATGTCTATTGATGTTCAAAGGAAAACAATTTAAAGGAAAATTAAAGCATAAAAGAAATTCAAATTCCTGAGGGAAAAACGTTTATCAAAAAATTTATTTAAATAGAAGGGATCTAAAATAGGTCAAATTTTATTTCTGGATGGCTACAAATAGTAAGCCTTCATGAAAACAGTATGAAAAACAGCAATATTATTAAACCATATAAAATGGTTTCCATATAATTAAAAGAATAGATATATGGGAGAGAGGTAAATAACATTCAGTCACCCAGAATTATTTCTTCAACCATTATGACATCAGAAATATGTGTTAGTTACATGGTCTAACCTCTGTGGGGAGCTCAAGAATAATTTCTTTCATTCAAATTCATATTTTTATAGGACTCACAAGCTTTAGGAAAACTGATATGGGTCAATGCCAAGTTTATAAATGGGTCTCCATGCTAGAAGAGGTAGCTTTTAGTGGTAAGTTTAAGGGGATTATAAACAGAACAGCTCAATTATCTTGGCTCACTTGGAACTTTCTCCCTCATGGTATATACTGATCTTTTTGTCCTTTCATGCAGATCTACCTATATGACAGGCCTGGAGGCTCTCCCTCAGGCCCAACCCTCCCCTCACAGCCTTGCACACTCTAATAGGATTAGAAAGTGATCTAAATAAAATAAGAAATCCTCTGCTCACTCCTCCTTAATGAAACGTTGCCCCATGCCTTGGTGGGGTAGGAACATACTTCAACCTTTTTATCCCTCATACTAGTAGAGTAGTAAGATTCTGAGAACTAAAATAAGCATATAAACCTATAATAAAGAAGTCAAAATAGTTACTTGACCTTGCTTTTCACTTATGCAAAAAAGCCATGTAATTTATTTTGAGATGAAAAGATGAATTGATCCAGTCCTCTTTACAGGGAGAAGATAACAGAGTAATTTAGAACTAGAGACTATCAAGTACTACAGAATTTATCCCCTGTGATCCCATGGCAACAAAAGTCTACACATCAAAAATTGATGATTCAGAATCTTTGCCATAAGAACCATCCTTAGTTTGTAAAAACTAGCTTCTTCAACAAATAATAAATGAGATACAACTTAAATAAAATTGGTAATAGAACATGTGAGAAGATAAATATGTAAACTTACAGCTTTGCAATCAGTAACTAATGACAGCCTCTCTGATACTATCTTCCCTTTTTCCTGTAACTTCCCTTATTGTCTCTCTGGTGCCTACAAACCTCTGACTACTTTATGCCTGTGGGTCCTTATTTCTGGGTCCCAAACATAAAGCTATCAGGATCTACTGTCAACTAATTCCTAGTTTTTTAAATTTCTCATAAAATTAGTGCATTTCAGTTTATCCTGTTACGTCTGAGGGTATTTCCTCCTTACAGTTTTTGTTTTTTGTTTTTTTTACTATTTTTGTTAAGAGTTTTATTGAGATACATGTAAAATGAACTCATTTCAAGTGTCCAATTAGATGTATTTTAGTATATTCAAAGAATTGTGCTTCCATCACCAGAATCAATTTTAGAACATTTTCATCATCCCCGAAAGAAATCATTTACTACTTAGCCATCATCCCCCAATTCTCCCATTCCCCCTAGCTCTAGGAAACCACTAATATACTTTCCATCTCTTATAGATTTATCTACTCTGAACATTTCATATGTAAATAGAACCATTCAGTATGTGTTCCTCTGTGACTAGATTCTTTCACTTGGCATGAGGATTTTCAAGGTTTACCATGTTATAGTATGTATCATTACTTCATTTCTTTTTATTGCCGAATAATATTGCACTGTATGGCTACACCACATTTTATTTATCCATTTATCAGTTGCTGGACTGAAGGTTGTTTCCACTTTTTAAGAATGCTATTAAGAATAATGCTTCTATAAACATTTGTTTATAAGTATTCTGTGAACGTACATTTTCATTCGGAGTGGAATCAATGATAACTATGTTTAACTGTTTAAAGAACTGCCAGATGGTTTTCCAAAGCAACTGTACCATTTTACCTTACCAACACTGTATGAGGGCTCCAATTTCCCTACATCCTTACCAATACTTAATAACTCTCTTTTTGATTATTGTCCTGGAGTGTGAAGTGGTATTTCATTTTGTATTTATCACATTTCCCTGATAACCAATGATGTCAAATATCTTTTCTGGTGCTTAATCATATATCTTCTTTGGAGAAATGTCTATTCATATTATTGGGTTTCTATTTGGAGTTGTAATTGTTTTTCATATATTACAGATGCAAGTCCCTTATCAGGTATATGATTTTCAAAAATGTTCTCCAATTCTGTGGGTTGTCTATTCACATTCTGATGGTGCCTTTTCAACACAACAGTTGTTATTTTTGATGATGTTTAGCTTATCTATTTTTGCTCTTATCACTCACTTGTGTTTTGGTATAACTGTTTACTATTTAGTGTAAAAGTAATATGTGATCAATGTGAAATATTTGGAAATCACAGAAAATGTAAAATTTTTAAAAAACACTATTCTTAACTTCACCAATTCAAAGGCAACAACTGTTAATATTTTCTTTAGTTTTTCCAATTGCTTTACGTAGTTGATACTGTTGTATATACACTTTTTTTATGCCTATGTTTTCAATTAATGTTATAGTCAAGGTATTTTCCACTCTTTAATTCTCTTTTAAGCCATGCCTCTTATAATGTTCAGTTGCATTCGTTGACCATAGTTTAACTTAAACATTCCCCTAATGTGATATTGGACATTTAGAAGTTTTCATTGTTTTACTATTTCCATACCTTATTTTATCAATCAAGATTCTTCAAGGTGGAATTACATGTAATGGACTTATAAACATGTCTAAAGCTCTTGCTATAAATTGCCAAATTTATACCTCCAGTGAAGGTATACCAATTTACACTACCACTGGTAGTGACTGACCCATCAGTGTCAATCACTTATATTTACCTGCTTTAAGTCTTAGTAGATGAAAGGCTTTTGTATTTAACATGTGTATTTAAACCTCTCAACGTTTATTCCATATCAGTGATTTTATAAAAATAAATATATTATTTCATAAAAGTAAATAATTGTGCCTTCAAAAGTTGAGCTTGGGCTACTTGAAAGTCTGTATTATCTTTCCTCTGTATTTTAAATACTAGATTCTACTTTTTAACTTCTTGAAGGAAACTGTTTCCTTCATCTGCTAAGTTTTGCTTTTTATGACAGTGTATCATGATAAAAGGAATTTATTTGACAGAAAGAAAAAAATTGTTTTATCTTCTATAGTAGTTCTAATGCCCTCATTAACACTTTGTACAAAACAGTAATGACTTAGTAAATTAAATGGAGAAAAATCCAGTGGAATATATTATTATAGTACATTATAAAAGAAGTTGAATGAGTGACCTGCAGTTCTGAAATATGAGATCTACATTAAAAAACGAAATGACAAGAATGAAAGGCAAGATGCTCTAGATAATATACTATCAAAAATTACCCCCAGAATTTGTTTCATTTAATTTCTTTATAACCTAGGGACAAGAATGGTGTATTACTTATTATTTTAAAAGATTCCTCAATAAACCAGAAAAGTGATGAAGAGTTCTTTTGACCCTGGACTCAGAAATAATTATGACTATATGCACTATCTAGCTTGAAAAGAATCAGGCACTGTTCATGGTCTGTTACTTCTACTATGATATTGGATAATCTATACATACAAGTCAGTGAAGGTCACTCAACCTTAGAATGCTTCAAATGGACTTTTCTTTTTTTAATTAGTTTATTTATTTATTTATTTTAGGCTGTGTTGGGTCTTTGTTGCTGCGCGGGCTTTTCTCTCGTTGCTGCGAGAAGGGGCTACGCTTCATTGCGGTGCGCGGGCTTCTCTTGTTGTGGAGCATGGGCTCTAGGCGCATGGGCTTCAGTAGTTGCGGCATGCAGGCTCAGTAGTTGTGGCTCACGGGCTTAGTTGCTCCGTGGCATGTGGGATCTTCCAGGACCAGGGCTCAAACCCATGTCCCCTGCATTGGCAGGCAGATTCTTAACCACTGCACCACCAGGGAAGCCCTGGACTTAGTCTTTAATGAATAGTCAGGTATGTGTGCTACTTTTATCTACCTGTCTTATACCTACCTAAGTATGAATTCCTGAAAGATGAACATGTTGATTTTATCTGACATTGATAAAGCTTAAAAGAATTCAGTCATTTTGGACTTATAAATATATTTTATTGAGTAGAATATTATGTCGATATTTCACACTGTAGATTTTTGGTATCAAATGAAGCTAGAATCATATTTTATAATTAACTGTCATTTGTTCTGTTATCTTGTTTTGGGCAAGCAATATGCCATGGTTGTAAAAATAATAGAAAATTTTCTATGGTTCCCATAGCATTAATGTGGATGTTAAAAAATGTGAAAACAAACCATGTTGAAATATAGAAGCATATGCTATCACATGAACTTGCAAACACTGTATTATATAATAGATATATTAAGAAAGTCCTTAAATAATAATTTTATGTATTCAACCCACAATTATCTTTATTCCTATGAAATCTGTTTCTCTGTCATTTTCTGTAATTCATCCAGTTCCTCACTGTCAACAAAAACACGAAGGTTTAAAACTGCATCTCCAGATTCTGAGGTTACTACAGGATTTTACACTATGTTTATTACACTTTAGTATACTAGACCTTTATTTCTTTTCTAATAAAGGCAGGAATTATGGTAAATTTTACATTGTGAATACTTTTAATTGATACTGTTGAAAAGAGGTGGTGATGAGGATGGGTAAACCCATCTTTTAAATATCAGAAACAAATGAAACAGCCATGTGCATAACTATCATCCGCACATCAGGGCTCAAGCAATTGTGTTTTATTCTCCAAATGAGCAGAGTGAAGCAAAAAAATACTACATATCAGGATATTTAAATTTAAGCATCAAAATTCTTTCCTGTTGATCTAGTTTATTTTCATTTAGTAATACATCAATAATGAGTTGGATCATTTCCCAATCCTTAGTTACCAAATAGGGGAATAATTTAATCAATAGACTGTGGATGGGAAAAGTGGCCTTAAGATAAAAGAGAGAATGTACTGTGACCTTCATTTGGAGACAATAAATGGTCAACAAGGAGGCTCCTGACCACCGCTGTGATCAGTGTGCACTGTCTGAAGCCATATAAAGCAATGGTGTGACAGGTTAGATAGAGAGCTTCTTATTCTATATACTCTCCCCATGCTCCAGCAGAATAATAATTATAATCAGGGATTAAGAAAATGGGTAAGGAGCACTGGATTGGCAGTCAGACTTCCTAATTTGAATTCTTACTTTAATACTTCCTAAGTCTCTGACTTGGGGAAAGTTATTTAACTTGTCAGTACTCCAGCTTTTTTATTTTTAAAAATGAGAAAAATCATAATAATATTTTATAGGCAGATTGTGAGGATTAGGTTATACATGTAAAATACATGTACCTGGCCCATAATAAGCTCTCATACATGTTAGTCATTTTTGAAATATGAGTCATTTATGGGTTTGCTGCAATCGCATTCAGAGTGTCAGATATAATATAAAATTAAAGATAAGCTTACTAGTAAAACCGATGATTTTCTTAACAAGAGGCAAGCCTAGTGAGAAAAAATATTGGATCAATTAAGAGCCTTTTAAAACTGAGAATTCTGACATGTACATGAAACACTGAGTTTTTCAGGGTAAGCCTTTCTAAGTAATAAAGCTTATATTGACACACTCCCAAGTTATTGATACTAGTTATGTAACTTTTGCAAGAAAAATGAAATAAGATTTTATGTCCCCATTTTGAGGCTGGGTTGAGAATGGAAAGGTAGAAAATGTGACATTTGTGATATTTCACTAAAGAAGAATTGCAATTGGTAGATTTGGTTTTGGCTATGGCAAAAAACAAAAGATTAAGACAATTAAAGTAAACATATATTGGTGTCAGCTCTCAAACTAGAGGTTAAGACTACCTTACATATGCAGCACTTTAGGTATAGCAGGAATCTGGGAATTAACCAAAAGTTGTCTTTTTATATCATTAGAAAATAAAATAACATAACAAATGGCATTGAAAATCAATCAAACTATAAAATATTTTTAAATGGAAGAAAATATTGTTCTTTCTCTATCTCTTTTAGTTTCTTTTTAAACTCAAAATATAATACAAATTGCACATACTCCAGGAAAAAAAAAAATTCATTTGAACTAAAGATTTAAGGTGGCTATTTTATGTAGTTAAATCAAACTAAATCAATAAACAATTTTTATACAACCTCATCCTCCTTTGAATACCACTATTAATCTTGAATTAATTTTCTCATACAATTGTTATAACAAGTAACAACATTATTGGTTTTTATATCCCAAATGCTATTTTTAAAAAGTATAAAAGGCAGGGAGAAATATATTCTCTACAAATCAACATTAAGGAAAGATTAAAGCTATATTTCATTTATACAACCAAATAACAAGATTGACTATTCCTTGTTAGAGTAGAAATAAATCTTCTATAAAGAGTAACACAAAAATAGTAAATTTTGCTTCTTTGTATTCTTTCATCTGTAACTCCTTATATTATAATGTTTAATCACTAGTTTTCATTATTAAAAACTGTGTATGTATACTAAGAAGTCTAAATGCAAGGGGACTATATCCTACCATGGCTTCTGGTCAATACAAACATTTTCCTAAGACTTCACTACTGCATAATATCCATCCTTCTGTCAGCCCTTAAAAATACACTAGGTCCCAGACTCTCTAAACTCATTTATTTTTATGACTTTGTATTGACTTATTTCTAGCAGTTTTCTGCTGCTAGATCTCAACTGCAAGCTCCAGGACTCTATCTTCAGTCTAGTGAGAGAGCTTCATCTCTTTAGAAGGCCTTACTGTAAGTTCAAGTTGCATAGGTTCAAGACGAAGCTCATATTCTTCCTTTTGGTGTAACATTGATCATTATTGAGACCACATGCAAGTCTAACTCCTTTCTACATACACAGTACACTTCACAGTAATTTCTTATTTCTATAGAAATATCTAAGGAATTTACTTTAAAAAAAAAGGTTTTTTTCTTTTTTTACGTTCAGGATTTCTTTCTTTCCTCCTTTCTTTCTTCCTTTTTTTTTTTTTTTTCCTTTTTGCCAGAGTTTCATTTCTTGCTTCTGATTATTTGCTACTTCCCATTCACTGGCCTTCATTTTCATCAGAACTGAGTGAGCTTCAGTCAATAGATGGGGAAGGCCAAATAAGAAAGATTGGAGTCATCAAGCCTCATAGATAGCCTCATCCACCAGAGGGCAGGCAGCAGAAGCAAGAAGAACTACAATCCTGCAGCCTGTGGAACAAAAACCACATTCACAGAAAGATAGACAAGATGAAAAGGCAGAGGGCTATATACCAGATGAAGGAACAAGATAAAACCCCAGAAAAACAACTAAATGAAGTGAAGATAGGCAACCTTCCAGAAAAAGAATTCAGAATGATAGTGAAGATGATCCAGGACCTCGGAAAAAGAATGGAGGCAAAGATCGACAGGTGCAAGAAATGTTTAACAAAGACCTAGAAGAATTAAAGAACAAAGAAACAGAGATGAACAATACAATAACTGAAATGAAAACTACACTAGAAGGAATCAATAGCAGAATAACTGAGGCAGAAGAACGGATAAGTGACCTGGAAGACACAATGGTGGAATTCACTGCTGCAGAACAGAAGAAAGAAAAAAGAATGAAAAGAAATGAAGACAGCCTAAGAGACCTCTGGGACAACATTAAATGCAACAACATTTGCATTACAGGGGTCCCAGAAGGAGAAGAGAGAAAGGACCAGAGAAAATATTTGAAGAGATTATAGTCGAAAACTTCCCTAACATGGGAAAGGAAATAGCCACCCAAGTCCAGGAAGCACAGCGAGTCCCATACATGATAAACCCAAGGAGAAATATGCCAAAACACATAGTAATCAAATTGGCAAAAATTAAAGACAAAGAAACATTATTGAAAGCAGCAAGGGAAAAATGACAAATAACATACAAGGGAACTCCCATAAGGTTAACAGCTGACTTCTCAGCAGAAACTCTACAAGTCAGAAGGGAGTGGCATGATATACTTAAAGTGATGAAAGGGAAGAACCTACAACCAAGATTACTCTACCCGGCAAGGATCTCATTTAGATTTGATGGAGAAATCAAAAGCTTTACAGACAAGCAAAAGCTAAGAGAATTCAGCACCACCAAACCAGCTCTACAACAAATGCGAAAGGAACTTCTCTAGGTGGGAAACACAAGAGAAGAAAAGGACCTACAAAAACAAACCTAAAACAATTAAGAAAATGGTTATAGGAACATACATATCGATAATTACCTTAAATGTGAATGGATTAAATGCTCCAACCAAAAGACACAGGCTCGCTGAATGGATACAAAAACAAGACCCATCTATATGCTGTCTACAAGAGACCCACTTCAGAGCTAGGGACACATACAGACTGAAAGTGAGGGGATGGAAAAAGATATTCCATGCAAATGGAAATCAAAAGAAAGCTGGAGTAGCAATACTCATAGCACATAAAATAGACTTTAAAATAAAGAATGTTACAAGAGACAAGGTAGGACACTACATAATGATCAAGGGATCAATCCAAGAAGAAGATATAACAATTAAAAATATATATGCACCCAACATAGGAGTACCTCAGTACATAAGGCAACTGCTAACAGCTAGAAAAGAGAAAATCAACAGTAACACAATAATAGTGGAGAACTTTAACACCTCACTTACACCAGTGGAAAGATCATCTAAAATGAAAATAAATAAGGAAACACAAGCTTTAAATGACACAGTAGAGCAGATAGATTTAATTGATATTTATAGAACATTCCATCCAAAAACAGCAGATTACACTTTCCTCTCAAGTGTGCACAGAACATTCTCCAGGATAGATCACATCTTGGGTCACAGATCAAGCATCAGTAAATTTAAAAAAATTGAAATCATATCAAGCATCTTTTCTGACCACAACGCTATGAGATTAGAAATGAATTACAGGGAAAAAAAACGTAAAAAACACAAACACATGGAGGCTAAACAATACGTTACTAAATAACCAAGAGATCACTGAACAAAACAAAGAGGAAATCAAAAAATACCTAGAGACAAATGACAATGAAAACACGATGATCCAAAACCTATGGGATGCAGCAAAAGCAGTTCTAAGAGGGAAGTTTATAGCTATACAAGCCTACCTCAAGAAACAAGAAAAATCTCAAGTAAACAATCTAACCTTACACCTAAAGGAAGTAGAGAAAGAAGAACAAACAAAACCGAAGGTTAGCAGAAAGAAAGAAATCATAAAGACCAGAGCAAAAATAAATGAAATAGAAACAAAGAAAACAATAGCAAAGATCAATAAAACTAAAAGCTGGATCTTTGAGAAGATAAGCAAAATTGATAAACCATTAGCCAGACTCATCAAGAAAAAGAGGGAGAGTATACAAATCAATAAAATTAGAAATGAAAAAGGAGAAGTTACAACAGACACCGCAGAAATACAAAGCATCCTAAGAGACTACTACAAGCAACTCTATGCCAATAAAATGGACAACCTGGAAGAAATGGACAAATTCTTAGAAAGGTATAACCTTCCAAGACTGAACCAGGAAGAAATAGAAAATATGAACAGACCAATCACAAGTAATGAAATTGAAACTGTGATTAAAAACCTTCCAACAAACAAAAGTCCAGGACCAGATGGCTTCACAGGTGAATTCTATCAAACATTTAGAGAAGAGCTAACACCTATCCTTCTCAAATTATTCCAAAAACCTTCAGAGGAAGCAACACTTCCAAACTCATTCTATGAAGCCACCATCACCCTGATACCAAATCCAGACAAAGATACAACAAAAAAAGAAAATTACA
Organism: Balaenoptera acutorostrata; assembly: GCF_949987535.1. NCBI lineage: Eukaryota > Metazoa > Chordata > Mammalia > Artiodactyla > Balaenopteridae > Balaenoptera > Balaenoptera acutorostrata. Next base: position 52,185,175 of record NC_080071.1, on the reverse strand, counting down.
GACCAATATCACTGATGAATATAGATGCAAATATCCTCAACCAAATACTAGCAAACAGAATCCAACAACACATTAAAAGGATCATACACCACGATCAAGTGGGATTTATCCCAGGGATGCAAGAATTCTTCAATATATGCAAATCAATCAATGTGATACACCATATTAGCTAACTGAAGAATAAAAACCATATGATCATCACAATAGATGCAGAAAAGGCTTTTGACAAGATTCAACACCCATTTATGATAAAAATTCTCCAGAAAGGGGGCACAGAGGGAACCTACCTCAACATAATGAAAGCCATATACGACAAACCCACAGCAAACATCATTCTCAATGGTAAAAAACTGAAAGCATTTCCTCTAAGATCAGGAACGAGACAAGGATGTCCACTCTCACCACTATTATTCAACATAGTTTTGGAAGTCCTAACCACGGCAATCAGAGAAGAAAAAGAAATAAAAGGAATACAAATTGGAAAAGAAGACGTAAAAGTGTCACTGTTTGCATATAACATGATGCTATACATAGAGAATCCTAAAAATGCCACCAGAAAACTACTAGAGCTAATCAATGACTTTGGTAAAGTTGCAGGATTCAAAATTAATGCACAGAAATCTCTTGCATTTCTATACACTAATGATGAAAAATCTGAAAGAGAAATTGAGAAAACACTCCCATTTACCACTGCTACAAAAAGAATAAAATACCTAGGAATAAACCTACCTAGGGAGACAAAAGACCTGTATGCAGAAAACTATAAGAGACTGATGAAAGAAATTAAAAATGATACCAACAGATGGAGAGGTATACCATGTTCTTGGATTAGAAGAATCAATATTGTGAAAATGACTATACTACCCAAAGCAATCTACAGATTCAAGGCAATCCCTATCAAATTACCAATGGCATTTTTTACAGAACTAGAACAAATCATCTTAAAATTTGTATGGAGACACAAAAGACCCCGAATAGCCAAAGCAGTCTTGAGGGAAAAAAACGGAGCTGGAGGAATCAGACTCCCTGACTTCAGACTATACTACAAAGCTACAGTAATCAAGACAATATGGTACTGGCACAAAAACAGAAATATAGATCAATGGAACAAGATAGAAAGCCAAGAGATAGATAAACCCATGCACCTATGGTCAACTAATCTATGACAAAGGAGGCAAAGATATACAATGGAGAAAAGACAGTCTCTTCAATAAGTGGTGCTGGGAAAACTGACAGCTACATGTAAAAGAATGAAATTAGAACACTCCCTAACACCATACACAAAAATAAACTCAAAATGGATTAGAGACCTAAATGTAAGACCAAACACTATAAAACTCTTAGAGGAAATCATAGGAAGAACACTCTTTGACATAAATCACAGCAAGATCTTTTTTGATCCACCTCCTAATGGAAATAAAAACAAAAATAAACAAATGGGACCTAATGAAACTTCAAAGCTTTTGCACAGCAAAGGAAACCATAAACAAGACGAAAAGACAACCCTCAGAATGGGAGAAAATATTTGCAAACAAATCAACGGACAAAGGATTAATCTCCAAAACATACGATCAGCTCATGCAGCTCAATATTAAAGAAACAAACAACCCAATCCAAAAACGGGCAGAAGACCTAAATGGACATTTCTCCAAAGAAGACATACAGATGGCCAAGAAGCACATGAAAAGCTGCTCAACATCACTAATTATTAGAGACATGCAAATCAAAACTACAATGAGGTATCACCTCACACCAGTTAGAATGGGTATCATCAGAAAATCTACAAACAACAAATGTTGGAGAGGGTGCGGAGAAAAGGGAACCCTCTTGCACTGTTGGTGGGAATGTAAATTGATACAGCCACTATGGAGAACAGTATGGAGGTTGCTTAAAAAACTAAAAATAGAATTACCATATGATCCAGCAATCCCACTATTGGGCATATACCCAGAGAAAACCATAATTCAAAAAGACACATGCACCCCAATGTTCACTGCAGCACTATTTATAATAGGCAGGTCATGGAAGCAACCTAAATGCCCATCCACAGACGAATGGATAAAGAAGTTGTGGTACATATACACAGCCACAGGAATATTACTCAGTCATAAAAAGGAACGAAATTGAGTCATTTGTTGAGACGTGGATGGATCTAGAGACTGTCATACAGAGTGAAGTCAAAAAGAGAAAAACAAATATCGTATATTAACCCATGTACGTGGAACCTAGAAAAATGGTACAGATGAACCGGTTTTCAGGGCAGAGGTTGAGACACAGATGTAGAGAACAAACGTATGAACACCAAGGGGGGAAAACCACAGTGGGGTGGGGATGGTGGTGTGCTGAATGGGCGATTGGGATTGACATGTATACACTGATATGTATAAAATTGATGACTAATAAGAACCTGCAGTATAAAAAACAAACAAACAAAAAACAACTAATACTAAACTTTCTTTGGGTTATTTGTATGGAAATATTTTAATATGTTTCAGATATTATGTGAAATTTCTAAAAATCTTATATGTTGTGATATAATGTTATGTCATAATTCTAGTTATTAATTTAAAATGTGTATCTCAGAAATAACTAAAAAAATAAATATATAAAAAATCAAACTTTCCCTAAAAAAAAATTAAAAAATAAAGACTGGAGTATATACTGTAAATAGGCCAGGTAGTTAATACATAGACTGAAGTATTTAACCACAGGAGTAAGAAGAAGCCATGGCTATTCTGAGGGTGGAAAAAGAGATTCATAGTATAGATACAAATTCCTAGGAAGAAGAACATGGAAGAGAATAAGAACTATCATGGAAAGTTCCAAATAGAACCTAAGCTGTATGAAGTATAAGTTCAAGAGACAGCATTGTCAGGATTGATGTTTATTTATTAGACAGTTGCCAAAGATCTAGAAAGACTGAAAATGGAATTGAAATGCTTGCATAAGGTGCCGGGGACAAGACCACTGGGAGATTAAAATCCATGGAAAAAAATCTGGTCTCTCTTGTGGAAAGACTCAGTGTTATCTGGTAATTGTTGAAAGCACTGGGAGAAGTACGTGGAAGGATATATGACATAAACCCTACTAATAAACTAAGAATAAGGCCCAATTATTGGGGAATTTGAGCACAAGGCTGAAGTTGAACATTATAAATCAAAGCAAAAATGCAGTTATTAAAAAAAACAAGCTAACAAATTTAGAGCAAGCTGAATAATAATAATTATAGTTCTTATTTATTAACTATTTTGAGTCAGGAACTGTACGTACAATATTTCTGACTTTAAAATAGATATTATTGATACTATTTTGCTGAGGCAAAAAGAAAACCAAAAATTACACACAACATAAGCACTGGGCCTGAAATTCAAACCTAGACTTTCTTGAGTTCTAAATCCTCACCATTTTTATTTTAAAATATTACCTCTCATCAAGCAATCAAGTACAGGAGAGTGTGCCTAAGAAATCAGGTACCATGTTTCTAGAAGTTTAAATTTAAAATTAGAATTCTGATAGTGGTTACATATAGCCTAAATTTGGTTTATATTTAGCACCTTAATGCTGTATTACCTAATACAGCAGTTCTGTCCATCCCCTTATCCACATAATAACTAAAACTAGATATTCAAAAGTATAAAATTCCATGCAAGCAAACGTGTTAAGTGTTACCATATTTCCTTTTTGCTAAATCACTTGAACTTCTCACACAGTATCTTTCATAGCTTACCTAAAGTTAAGCTTAAGTCCATGGTCTAGAGTGGTATTGTGTAAAGTCACTCTCATGGAATATTTGTATTTTCCATATAATCTAGAGAAAACAGTTTACTTAGAATTCAGTTTGCTGGCATCAACCCAAATGTTACTGAAATAAAGACATGCTTTTTCATTTGTAAGAAAAAAAATTGTTTAGCTAAAATTCAATTAATTTTTTTCATAATCACTATTCCTAGTTTTGATTTGATCATTATAGAAAAGGATAAAATAAATTATACAATAATTTTTACCCAATAATTGATATACATTTCAAATGCCAACATTTTTGAGCACTGTCTTCCCTTTATCTTTGAGAAGTGGGCATAGCAAGGTTATTCCTTCATCTTGTACATTTCTGTGTGCTAGAGGAAGTGTCATTGAAAAAAAAGTATTGAGGCAACACCTATATTGCCAAATCTTCATGACTTTTTGAGAAGTCAGCTTTGCCCTTAAACAGATTTGAAGAATGAGATAATTATACCAACCTGAAGGCTCACAGTGTAAATTAATCTAGAGAGTGATTAGTCAGGTTCCTTCAGTTAGAATGAACAATAAAATGAACATATATTTTATGGACTAATCATGTTTTAAACCTTATTTTAGTAATGCAAACAAAGAGCAAAGATAGAAGTTCAAAATTTAACTCTTTAAACTGAATGTATATTTTATTAGTCAGGTACTTATTGTTAGAATAAAATAATAGTTGCTACCCTTAATCCCTGAGCAAAAAGTAGCCCTCTCCACATTGAGATGAATGCAAAAGAAAGACAAAGGGGTCTTGAAATAAGTTTATATATTTGTAAAAAATTGTCAGATGATCTGGATTTTTGCAACAACAAATGCTGTTATTGCTCATTCTCTTACATTTGGTCTAATTTTCTTAAAATTGTGAGTCAAAAAGCATTGACCACACAGTCCCTCTTTGTTATCCTTAGTACACTTTAATTTTCTTCTCATCTTAAAATAAAGATTTTACATCAATGAAACTGGATATTTCTTCTTAAACATAACTAAGTTATTCACTATGAATCAGAAATGTCATTCAACTTCTTTCACTATACATATCTAAATATACAAACTTATTCAATATTTGCACTTAGAGTGAATTACTTATGCTGAAATTAGTAAAGAAACATCTTTTCAACATCATATTCTAACAACTCATAATTGTCACCAACATTGTGACATGACCTTTGGTTCGTGACAATGATCCAGTCAGGAGATCAGAGTAGATATGCTTCAAACAGATTTTACTGTTTCCTAAATGAGGTTTCAAAACCTCTTTTCACTTCATGTTGTCTTAAAAATAGTAGACATAGGTCATAACAAATAATCATGCTTCTGTCTGGTTTCATTTACTCAATTAATATAAACAGAGTTTCTTCCAAGTTGAATACATTGTATTAACTTTTATGTAGTATATGGCTTTTTTTCCTCAAAAAATGCATAAACTGTTTTAAAAGAGATGACCATTAAAATTTGCATAGCAATATTCCTCCTTAACAGAAAACAAATACACCTTCATATCACATGAAAGTGTTCATCAATTTCACGTTACTGGACAAAGCCCATTGTATTAGCTATCTACTGCTGTCATAACTTTCCACAAACTTAGTAGTTTAAAAAAGACAGATTTATCATTGTATTTTAATCTTATTTTACTTTTCTAATGTTGAACTGTTACAATCTTCCCAGAAGAGTACTGTTTCTGAGAGATATTAGTAATCCATAAGTATATACATTTTGTACCAGTGATTTGAGCCATTCATTGTGTGGAATGTTTAACAGGACAGTGGAGGAGTGATATAAGAGGTTTAAATGAAATTTGAGAAAATCTGTGAGAAAGAGAACAGCCTCTGACAGTCAGAAGCTGACAAATAGCTATGACTCCATTTTTGCTGTGAGCTATCCTGGCACTCCCAAGTAAATCAAGATGTTCACCGGTTAAAAATAAACAATTTCATGAAACACAATCTGACAAAGTTATTCTTCGACCACAACGGAGCAAGACAAAAGTAAGACCACTCAATAATCAAGTCTAAACAACACTGTACAAACCATGGGAATATCCAAACAACCCCTTATCTTAGTTAAAATGAGTAACTGTTGCTTCTTTACAAATTGCCACTTTAGTCTTGCTCAGTTCCCACCACTTTCTAGACAACAATTAAGATACCAAATAATAGAAGTACCCTTGCTTCTTAGTACTACCTAATGTAAAGCAAAACCTGCTTCCTTGCATCCTGCTCAAAATCAGATAACACAATTCCAAGCCCTATAACATTTTCTTACTGAAAGACCTCATGTTTGACCATAGTGGGCATCTTCCTTTGTTGTAAGGCATCAAGAATTCAATACTGTTCTACTCTGTCTCTACTAATGAGAATGAACGAGAAATTTATGATATGGAGTTCCTTTTCGTAAAACTTATACAGTTCCTCCATCATATTCAGTTTATTTTGGGTTAGATAGACATACAGATTATAGGTAGATAGATGGAAGGATAGATGGTAGATAACAGATAGATGGATACATAGATAGGTAGATAGATAGATAGATAATCTGTTAGAAAATATACCACCACCAAAATTATATTGTTAGCAATTCTGATGAATTTAATTAACAGTATTTAGCATTAGGCCCTGAACATCTCTATAACTAGTTTTATAATATTCACCACAACAATTTTTCATCATCATTTTTCTATACTCAATGTATCTTAATTGTGTTTTTGTTTTATGTGTTGGGTGACTTCAATTAAGCTTATTTAGGCATACATATTTGTTGGCCTTTGATAATGTAATGAATTTCCTGGAAATTTATTCTAACTTCACATTGCACTAATAAAAATGACATAAATTTGCTTAGATTAATGGCTGGCATGCAAAATGCTCTTGCACATCAATGAAAGATGCTGACTTTTACGAAGGAGCTGACAGTCACTATGGAGAACCGTATGGAGGTTCCTTAAAAAACTAAAAATAGAACTACCATATCACCCAGCAATCCCACTACTGGGCATACACCCTGAAAAAGCCATAATTCAAAAGAGTCATGTACCACAATGTTCACTGCAGCACTATTTACAATAGCCAGGACATGGAAGCAACCTAAGTGTCCATCGACAGATGAATGGCTAAAGAAGATGTGGCACATATATACAATGGAGTATTACTCAGCCATAAAAGGAAACGAAATTGAGTTATTTGTAGTGAGGTGGATGGACCAAGTGTCTGTCATACAGAGTGAAGTCAGAAACAAAAACAAATACTTTACGCTAACACATATATATGGAATCTAAAAAAAAAAAAAAAGGTTCTGAAGAACCTAGGGGCAGGACAGGAATAAAGATGCAGATGTAGAGAATGGACTTGAGGACACGGGGAGGGGGAAGGGTAAACTGGGATGAAGTGAGAGAGTGGCATGGACATATACACACTACCAAATGTAAAATAGATAGCTAGTGAGAAGCAGCCACATAGCACAGGGAGGTCAGCTTGGTGCTTTGTGACCACCTAGAAGGGTGGGATAGGGAGGGTGGGAGGGAGATGCAAGAGGGAGGGGATATGGGGATTTATGTATACGTAAAGCTGATTCACTTTGTTATACAGCAGCAACTAACACAACAATGTAAAGCAATAAAGATACTCCAATAAAGATGCTGAAAAAAGAAAAAACAACTTTGTTTTACCTGTGGATTTTTAAGAACTAAGTCTCACCACCCATCTGTTTTTTACCACTAAGTTTTATAAGTCAGGGACTAGCAATGTTGCTTGATTTTTTTAAATGGATTTCATTTTTGCATAATCCAGGATAACAAATAAAATAGTTCTCCTTTATTAACAAGTAATAAAAAAGAATGAACAGGGTCTTTCCTGGTGGCACAGTGGTTAAGAATCCGCCTGCCAATGCAGGGGACACGGGTTCGATCCCTGGTCCAGCAAGATCCCACATGACGCAGAGCAACTAAGCCTGTGAGCCACAACTACTGAGCCCACGTGCCACAACTATTGAAGCCTGCATACCTAGAGCCCGTGCTCCACAACAAGAGAAGCCACCGCAATGAGAAGCCCGAGCACCGCAACAAAGCGTGCCTCCTGCTCACTGCAACTACAGAAAGCCCACATGCAGCAACAAGGACCCAATGCAGCCAAAAATAAAATTAACTAATTAATTAAAGGAAAAGAAAGAGTGAACAGTGTTAGATTCCTTATTTATTTATTTTTTGGCCGCGTTGCGCAGCATGTGGGATCTTAGTCCCGGAACAGCTATCAAACCCACACCCCCTGCAGTGGAAGCGTGGAGTCTTAACCACTGGACCGCCAGGGAAGCCCCTCCTTATTCGTTTTAAAGGAAAACACTAATAATGAAAGATGAGCAAGGGAAAATGCATTAATGTTCAAGGTAATGAGAAAGCAGAAAGGATATGTAGTTGACCCTTAAACAACACGGTGGTTAATTTGAGTATAATTTATAGTTGGTCAGCTATATGCACGGTTCCTCTGCATTTGTGGGTTCAACAAACCACAGACTGTGTAGTACTGTAGTATTTACTACTGAAAAATATCCCCATATAAGTGGGTTGTTCAAAAGTCAACTGTATTTGAGGAAATATTTGGGCTATTTCTCTTTCCTTCCATCAAGAATTATGAGCTTTTGGGCTTCCCTGGTGGCGCAGTGGTTGAGAGTCTGCCTGCCAATGCAGGGGACACGGGTTCGAGCCCTGGTCTGGGAAGATCCCACATGCCGCGGAGTGACTAAGCCCGTGAGCCACAATTGCTGAGCCTGCGCGTCTGGAGCCTGTGCTCCGCAACAAGAGAGGCCGCGATAGTGAGAGGCCCGCGCACCGCGATGAAGAGTGGCCCCCGCTTGCCGCAACTAGAGAAAGCCCTCGCAGACAGACGAAGACCCAACACAGCCATAAATAAATAAATAAATAAAAATTAAAAAAAAAAAAAAAAAAAGAATTATGAGCTTTTAGATGGCAGGGACAAGTTTTTCTAAACTTCAAATAGTATGATGAATTTATTTCAGATAAGGAATGCAGGAAACAGATTGAAGTGCAAAATATGATGAGAAGTGAAATAAATTTTCTATTCATGTTAAAATTCACTATCATTAAATAACTATTCTCTTGTAGGCTTTTCTCGAAAATTAAGGCATTCGTTGAGTTCATATAAAATCTTAGTTATAACATCTGCATATTTATGTTTACTTTTCCATTTTTCTCCCTCTACCTATAGATGCAAGTTCTATCATTGACAAGTTAATGACTGACGCAGTAAGAGGAAGAGAATATACTTTTCCGACAAGGGACTGAATTTGGGGATGGCAAATTGATTTTTCTGGTACTATATTGGATCTGTTACTAATTGTGTGACTTTTTACAATTCACTGAAGATCTATGGGCTTTAGAATCCTTACTTATAAAATGAAAACAAAAATATTTTCAGTGTTGAAGACAATGGGGAAATATACTAAAATATTACATAATGTTATATGATATAGAAGCACAGGCAATATTTTTAACAATAATTTTTCTCAATCTTGTACTTTTTCTACTAAAAATTATACACATTTCAAACATTTCCTCATAATCTGTAACAACAAACTTGTATTTTTCAATGCATCCATGAGTGAATTCTTTACAATGAAAAATAAATCCATATAGGAGAGGAAGAAACTGTGCATAACACATTCTCTTTATTAACACATATATATCACTCAGGATGAGATATGAATTGTTCTTACACAGTAGAAAATTAAAGATATTTATATATTTATCGTTATCAATTTAACGATTCAAATTGGACATTCTTTTCACTTGGGGAAAAGTGAAGGAGTCAAGTAGAGTGGAATTTACACAGGACACAAGAATAGTTTTATGCATGTGAAATACAAGAGTAATCTCTCTCAGAGACCTCAGAATTGAGGAAAGTTAAAATTTGAATGAAGAACATGTATCATTTCCTAATGCTCTTTGGAGAGAGAATAATCTAGTCCTAGTCAATTTTCATTTCATCAGGCATTTAAAAGGAATATATGAAATACTTTGTTGAAAAATATTCATACTTTGGACTTGGCTTTTGCATACAGCTTAAGAAAAGAATAAATCCTTTATTCTTGAGAAGTGGATGTGTAGGGAGATTGAATTTATAGGGAACAAATGGAGGATATCTAGAACTAAATCCTTGGGAAGATATATTCTCACATTAACCAGAACTCTGAAAAATTAACAAAAAATATATAAGTAATATTTAATTGAATTCTTCTAATATCCAGGAGTGAAACAAAAATATTCTGTTTAGTGAAATAAATACTACTCAGAGAATTCCAAGATTCTTGGTGGACATATAAATATTTACTGATAAACAGAGAAAACAGATATATAACTACAGAAAACACAAGTTTTTCTTTTTTTTTAATAAGTGTAACTGCATGAATACTCACTATGCATATATTCAAAAATACAAACTGGACTCCTAACTGTCATTCATTTTATACAAAATTCTTACTCAGCCTAACAAGCATAGGTCAAGACTCCATAAATGAAAAATAAGATTATGGAAATTAAGCCCCACTAATTTGGAGTGGTCAGTCAAAATTAAGGTTATGTGTATATTTTATTTCTCTAAAATATTACACTTACCTCACCAAAAATTATAATTTGGGGGAAGGAGAATGGGATCTACAGTCTTAGATATTATCAAAACTCAGTAAGTCACTATTTAAAATAATGTCATTTGTTTTTTGAAAAAAATTGTTGCAATTTTTTTTCTTTTGGAAAACTTTTTTTCTTGATCAACACATTATTTTCTATTTGAGACAGAAATTGCATTTTTAATATTTTTCACAGTTAGCAGACATTTGGTCCTGTCCAAAATGTCTCTAAGACATTTGGTCTAAACCAAAAAGTTCTTGAAATCTGGTCCCATCCAAAACACCCATGAGCATATTTGATCCATGCCACACGGTTTTGGACAGGACCAAATATCAATATAGGACCTTTTGATGTGGACCAAATGTCTTATGGACATTTCAGACTGAACCATATGTCCTGCAAATGTATTTTATGATATGAAATTTTCTTTGCAGAATGGAAAAGAATAAATAAGAATGTTATATCTTCACACATTTAGAAACATAGTAATTTTTCTGGTATTTTATTAAAATCTTCTTAAAAATTGTTGGCATTTTAAAATTTGTATAGCATTCCCATGTTAAAAAATATATGACATTTGGGCTTCCCTGGTGGTGCAGTGGTTGAGAATCTGCCTGCCAATGCAGGGGACACAGGTTCGAGCCCTCGTCTGGGAAGATCCCACATGCCGCGGAGCAACTAGGCCCGTGAGCCACAACTACTGAGCCTGCGCATCTGGAGCCTGTGCTCCGCAACAAGAGAGGCCGCGATAGTGAGAAGCCCATGCACCGCGATGAGGAGTGGCCCCCACTTGCCGCAACTAGAGCAAGCCCTAGCACAGAAACAAAGACCCAACACAGCTAAAAAAATAATTAATTAATTAAATATATATATATATATATATATATATATATATATATATATAGCATGCAACCATATTTATATGTTATAAAACCCAGATCCAATGCAGAGGTTAAGTACTAGGGGAAGTCTAGACACTGCCTTGATGTCCCTTATCAAAGCTACGAAGTAGATTAAGTACTACAGTGATCTAAACGATAAGGGGAAAGCTACCTGTTATTCCAAAACAGTTCTGCCTTTGATGACTCGTCTTTTTTACCCTACATATGGAAACAAACCCAATATGGGACTCCCTTCAAATTACTGGAATCTAAAGAATGTATTCTTTGTTGAGTGTTCTTTTCTAAGTGCTTTTTTATTTTGCTATGATTCACTCTATTAAATCGCTTAAAGATTAAGAACAGGGTTTTGAGAGTTAGAAACAGAAGCTCTCAATTCCTGGACCTACTACCGAGGAAGTTGTAACCCTGGCAGTTCGCCTGTTTTTTCTGTGTCTACATATTCATGTTTGTAAAAAGAGGATAGTACAGTCTTCTCTCAGTATCCTCAGGGGACTGGTTCCAGGACCTCCACAGACACCAAAATCCACAGGTGCTCAAGTCCCTTATATAAAATGGCATAGTACAGTGGGCCCTCCATATCCACTGGTTCCATGTCCCTGGGTTCTACCAATCAAATTAGACATGTTGTAAAATTGTTATAAATATTAAAAATATATACATACACAAAATGTTCAGGACAATATAACATTATTATAGTATAACATTATTATACTATTATTACTACCACTATTACTACTACCTCAAAAAATTAGAATATGTATTTGTTTGGATGCCCCAGAATCACCCCAAACTTGATTTATTACAAATTAAACTTAATTTCCCCCCAAAGGGCCTCTCTTTCGAACACCTATATTTCTGTCGTTGAACCTACATATCCCCGCTTACTCAAATTTAATATTTCAGTGTCATTTAAAAACTTCTTTTTAATTTGTATGCTTTTATTTTCAATGTTATACATTCATACAGTTCAGTGTCAAACAGATTGATAATGCTTACTAGGGAAAAAAAAAAGCTGCTCTTCTTCCCCTTTTCATATCTACTCTTTTCAAAATCTTTCAGCTATTTACCTTGGAATTTTTGTATATCAAAATAATATGCTTCAGTACTGCTTCTAACCTTTGATGTTTAGGAATTTCCTATTCACTTTTTTACGTGGGAATTGAGGTTTATATCTCTACTCTGTGCCCCCAGCAAACAGACATGCACAGATCTCCTGCCTTCCCATCCACCCAAGATGATGGTGCCCGATTGCTAGATTTCTTCTTATTACACTCACGACTTCACATAGTCTAACAATTTAATCATTTTAAAGACATATCTCCATCCTGTTTATCTTCATCAGACTTGCTTACTACCTAGGCCAAGTCTCCCTTTACCACCATCCTGGGATTTCCTTTTGCCTTTTTCTTGTGTTGTGTCCTTTGTTTCCTATACCCCGTAGTGGTTCTCTCTTGCTTTATTTCCTGGTTTGGGTGGCACCTCTTACAATTGCTAGTGAGAAAGGGTACAGGAGAGAGAGATGAGTCCCAGACCTTGCATATCTGAATATATCATCATACTACTTTAGGTATATAAATCTAGTGGAAATTATTTTCTTTCATTATTCTGAAGTACTGTTCCAAGTTATGATAGTCTCTGATGTAATTCATTGGTTTTTTGTTGCTGTTGTTGTTTAATAAATTTATTTATCTATTTATTTATTTATGGATGCACTGGGTCTTCGTTGCTGTGCACAGGCTGTCTCTAGTTGCGGTGAGCAGGGGCTACTCTTCCTTGAGGTGCATGGGCTTCTCACTGCATTGGCTTCTCTTGTTGTGGAGCATGGGCTCCAGGCACGTGGGCTTCAGTAGTTGTGGCTCACAGGCTCTAGAGCACAGGCTCAGTAGTTGCGGCACACAGGCTTAGTTGCTCCGCAGCATGTGGGGTCTTCTCAGACCAGGGCTCGAACCCATGTCCCCTGCATTGGCAGGTGGACTCTTAACCACTGCGCCACCAGGGAAGTCCCTGTAATTCATTGTTTACCCTCTGTATCTGACATGTTTTTATTTTATTCTGCAGAATCTTTCCAGATCTTTCCCTCAATGTTCTGAAATTTCATGGCAATATGCCTTGTCCTGCTCCCAATTTCATTCATTTTATTGGGTACTCAGTGGGCCCCTTCTAATCTGGAGACATATTCTTCAAGTTTAGGAAATTATCTTGCTTTGTCATTAATGATTTCTTCCTTTCCATTTTATTTGTTCTTTCTATAACTCATATTATTTTGAAATTAATATAAAGCTAACTATTACATCTTTTATTTCCTATTTTCCATATTCTTCTCCCTGGAAGATTTCCTCATTTTATTCTCTAAATGTTTTTGTTTTTAATTTATACATTTCAATTCTAATTCTGAAGAGCACACTTGTATGTTTCAGATATTCTTTTTCAATAGCAACCTATTCTTATTCAGGAATCCAGTAAATTCTCTTATCTATCAAAGATAGTAAAGATTTCATTTATCTATATAATCTTTCTTCCAAGTTGCTTTTCTTGTTGTTCATTAGTTTTGATCTTTGTATTTTATATTAGAAAACTCCCACAGACATAAGATGACCCTCTACTCTCTGTTCGTATTTTAAGGAAGGGACACTGAAAAGTGGGTTGAAAGTTCTGTGCCCAAGAATATGGACTGTCAACTATGGAGTTCAGTAAGGGGTGACCTGGCTGAGCTTAGTCATTGGAGACACACCAATTTAAGTATATTTTTAAGTTATTTCTTCTTGGACTTTTCAGATTTCCCAGAGAAGCCTCTTCCACTCTCCTGCTGAAGGGTGTAAGTCAGGCTGCCAATATTTTGTAAGCCCAAAGGGAAAGAAGACAGGTACATCAACACTTAGAAAGTAAACTCTCATTTAATTCCTCTGATTTTACTACAGTATCCTTGTATTCAATGGTTCTTGGTTTGTTCTAGATTAGAGATCTTATCTTTTATTTTTTTCTACAGTGGTTCTCCACTTTCCACAAATGCAAATGAGTGGAAAGCCACCTATGGTAAGCCATAAAGTCTACACTTAAAAGGTTAATAAGCAATGTTACCTACAAGAGACTGTTACACTTTCAGTTTGGAGAAAGTTTGAATATATAAATAAACATAACAGGTATCTATTTTTTTAAGCAAATCATATTAATAGTGACTGTAAGAGGCATTCTCATTAAAGTGAGATGACCAAGATGCCTTCTATCATTTTTATGGTCAATATTATGGTAAGGTATTAGCCATTACAATAAAACATGAAAAGAAAATGTTGTCCATCAAAAAAAGATGTTGCTTGGTCACAGAAAGAGAAAAATAAGGAACCAAAAAGGCAAATGAAATCAATTTATCTGTAAGTACAGCCAAAGGTACAGAATCTTACCTGGTACTGAACAATTATTAAGAAACACATGAGAGAAAGGCATTTGATTTCAATGAATGTAAAATCTATTTGGGAAACAAAATTTTGTTATACATAAATCAAGTAGAGAATTTTTAAATGGAGTTCAGAGGACTTAGAGAAGTTTTCATAGGATATTGAAGAGATAAGAACTGAAGAGATATATAGCAGTTGGTTATATTACAGGCATAAAGGAAGGCATTCTAGCTAAGAATATGAGCAAAAACAAAGATTCAGAAATAAAAATGAGCACGATTCTGGGGGCAGAAAGGTAACTGGAGTTCTGTACTAAATAGAGTGTTGCAACTAAATAGTGGGATGAAGTTGCATGTATTAGGTATATACAAATTAAGAAGCAGAGTAGATTAGCCTTCATATTGAGGTAACTCTATTTGTCCTTCAGCATGAAAATGATGTAATGAAACTAATGTTTAATCAATATTGATCTATCAGCAATGTGAAGAACAGGTAAGGAAGAATTAATATCAAAGTATTAAAGAGCAAGGTAAGGGAATGCCTGATTAAAAAAAAAGCATCTCTAGTTCTATATGGTATCTCAGAGTCCATCATTCCAATACTCGTTTTGCTACATATTTGAAATTCAGTTTTAAAACTGAGCTATTCTCTTTGGCACATTTCTTGTATCTACTTTTATCTACCTTCTCATTCTCATTAACTGCCCTTATTGTTCATTATCTCAGTTTTATCTTCATCTCGTAATGTAGATTTGATGCCCTACTTAAAACTATGAACTTGGCTCCTCTTGACATTTCTAGTTCCCCTCCCTAATTGTTTTTCTTCTACCCACTCTGACTAGACTAGGAATCCCACTGTCCCACTGCCACCCTTTCAAGAAGAACTCATCTGTTTCAAGCCTACCCTGGACATATGGAAACATCCAAATTGAGGGATTCGGGAAAAAAGACATCAATTTCCTGGAACCAAGTGAATACAAAAGTCATTATAAAAAGGGCTTATCTACTGAGTATTCAAATATGAATTATGAAACGCTCACTACAATTCTTAATGTTTGTGAGGAGGTGTAGAACAAAAGTTAATCTCAAAAAATAATTATGTCATATAAGACATAACATTTATTCACTCAGGGAAAAATATCTGAAAATGAGGATATATAATTATATTGCAGAACATAACACCCTAAAATAAATTGACCTTACTGAAAAAAAAAAACAAAAAAACACACAAAGGTTTAGAGCTTTTTAAAAGGCTTCTCAGGCACTAAAACATAAATTTAGAATACAGATGCCAGATTCCAGATGGTTCATGTAAATGACTGCATAGAATGTGCATGGTGCCTGAAATCTAGGTTTCTGAGCTTTCCAGGTAAGTGTAGCTCTAAACCATTCTTCAACACATAGTGTTTAGTTTTTATAAAGGCAGCTATTATTTCTCCCTTAGAAACAGTATGTTAAAAATAAAGGCATATGTTTTCATTAGACGCATATATGTTCCCATGTTATACAATATGTCAAAGTAATAGGCTCATCTCACTTTACTGTATAGATTTGTAGAATTGTATGTTCTTCCCATTAGAATATAATGATAAGAATAATAGTTTGCATTTTCATAGCATTTGCCATGTGACAAACGCTCTTCTAAATGCTTCATATACATTGACTAATTCAATCCTCACAACAAATTTAAGGAAGTAGGTGACACTGTTACTCTTTTCCAAAGGAAGAAACTGAGAAACAGGGATTAATCAACCCTAAAATCAAAATGCAAAGAAAATCTCCCAAACATTTGGCATCCTTTGTTGTTTTCCAGAAATCTTTGATCTAATTTAAATATACTTTAAATTATTTCAACAGGAACTGAGAGGTTGGGTGGGATGAGGGTACAAACAAGAAGTATTCTCAAATTCTCATCTTAAACCAGAATTCAACAGCATATCTCACTTAAGTCAAGGTAACAGTATGTGTACAGTTCTCTATGTAGGTCAACAGAACTGTCCCCCTTTTCAACACTTCTATGGATTGTTTAGAAGACAATTAGATTTCGAGATGATGACTTGAAACCTGAGTTGCCATACCTAGAAGTTGTGCAATATATAACATAACTTGGATTACAGATCAGTCACATGTTTTTAATCCATTATATGAAATAAAGGATGAATGATGGCTTTATTATGTATATACTAAAACAATTATTTTCAAAGATTAAAGAGGCAAAGGAATATAAAGATATAATAGTGGCTTGAAGCCATGCAATTCACTTAAGATAAACTTTAGAGGTCATTTGTACTATCTGAGTCTATGATCTATGCATTCAATAAATAAGAATATTTAATTTAATTTCACAAATTAAAGGAAATAAAATAATGGATGTTAATGGCAAGTAATTTGCATGCATATAACAATTATAAACCAAATACATAGAGAAGAATTAATTCCAAAACAGATTCTTATGCCTGAAGTCTCAAATATAAAGAAAAATAAAAAAATAATAATTAAAATTCTAGGAATATCATTTTTTGGCTGAAGATTAATTCTCAGCCTACTCACAGAAACAAACGCTATCAACCTTATTGGTAGTTTAAAATATCAGTGCTGGGGGTGGTAGAAGAAAGATGGTCTAATATTACCAAAAATACTCATGAAAAATAAACAGCTTTCAAAAGTGTGGTGCATATCCAGACTTGATGGCAAGAAATAGACCTTCAGTTTAAAATAATACCCAGAATTCAAGAATAAATATATTCTTTACACATGTGACATATTAAGAATACCTGGAAGAATATTAATTCCTTTAACCTAAAATAAAAGTAGGTGTATCCTTCCAAACTTTCTGAACAATCTCCATATTTCACAATTTCAAAAGTCAAAGTTAGCATAATATTTTATTTGTTAAAATAAGTTATACTCATGGATTGAATGGAGTACTCACAAGCACTATAATACCAGGTTCTTTAAATATATTTCTTTTCATTCACTCGTAGATACCAATAAAGCAACTGAAGAAAAAAAAATATCAATAGAAGGGGAGGAAAAATATGAACTTTGACATCTATTTCTTTAATTCTAGGATCCTCAATATGCAATTCTTAAGGAAGTTCTAAACAATGTTTTCAATTCAATACTGAATCTTCTTTTATTATTTAATGAAACCAGAGATCTACAAATGTTTGTTAAAACACATCCTCAGTGCAGGTTTATTATCCAAAATTGACCTGACATTATATTCTTTTTACTACTGTGAATGCAAATTTTTAAATTTCTTTGTCCTCTTCATTTTTTCTATTTCTTTTTATCACTTTCATATTCTGCACATAGTTGTTTACTACATTAATTTTACAAACAAGTGTTGAGCACCATGTACCAAGTCTGAACTAGAATAAAGTGTACTGCTTTCCCTCAAGGAGATCACAGATTAAAGGGTGATCTACACCACTACACCGTTGCTTTCATTCCACCACTACAAAAGGTTGTAGAATGTCACCATGAATATTATTTGTTTTCAGTTAATTTCAAGTGATGGAGACAATCAGAATACCTATTAAATCAGTGATATATTGCCTATTCCTTAAATGGAAGGTTAAAATTCATGAAAACCCAGGACAGATAGTGTCTATGGAAGGTGGAATATAATTTGGGAAAATGGAATCTCAGCTCTAACACATGAGTTACTTCATTGACTCCAGTAGCAATCAAAATTTGGATCCCTATTCTAGTAATCTTGCTTTTAGCACAACTCAGATGCCCACAACATTTTCTCCTGAGAGGGGGGAATCCAGTAAATAAATAGCATCCTTCTTGTGCATACACTTATGATTTAAGGATTTATTTTCAGGAAATTCCTTTGAATCATATTAAGTTGTGAAGAATTTATTACCTCAGCTTATCCAGGGCACTGTAGGAGATTTCATGCTTGCAGAGTCACAGCCAATCCCATATTTTTCAAGAGTCAGACATACCTATGTACTTATGAATTCACTTAGAATCCTCTCTTCTCCTCTAACAGAAGTATATATTTCTTTACTTGGTTTGCATGACCCCTTAAAATTTATCACCATACCGTTGCGAAGTGTCCATTATAATAGTCAAGTTTTAATCAATAAATTATAAAGGTTTTCTTGTCATCTTCATTTATTAGCTCCAACCAGCCTTAAGTCATTTGCGGGCTGCTATCCATGGGAAAAACAGGAAAATATACCTATAGTATACACTACTCACACAATATAATCAACCTTGGATAGCTGCCTCTTGCCTCTTTAATTGCATTAAAAATACCATGTTACAAGCATAGCTATGTCCTCTGAAAAAGTATACCGTGAAAAATTAAATTTTAATAAAAAGCAATTGCTTAATGATTTGTTATTTGGACTTGGGCAGAATTTGTAAGACAACTTGTTTTGAACTGAAGGACAAACTGGTTACTAGAGTTATTCCCATTTCCTCCTTCAAATTGCATTTCACCACTTATATATATACGAATGAATTATTTGGTTAAAAATCCTTTGTCCTGTGGTAAAAATAGATATTGTGAAATAACAGTGAAGAAAAAATTCTAATGCAAGCATTCCAATAGCTGTCTGCATTACACGAAATCATAAAGTTAATCAGTTAAGCAATGACTAAAATCTATCCAAAGAGATCCCATGAAAACGAAAATATTAAAATGAACAATTGGCATATTTGTAATATGGAAACTATTATAAATTATTTAGGTAGAAAATAAGAGTCACAATAATAAAACTATATTTTATACCTTTACAAAATATTTTTAGAGTAAGCTTCAATTTGTTCCTCAAAATATTACCATATACCAAACTTCTGCATTTGATCTCTAATTTGTTGCTGTTTCAAAAAATGTATATGTCTCTGTCAAAAGTTGGTTGTAAATATGTCACTACAACTACAAGTGGCAGTGCTATCTTAACATAAGGGGAAAATTGATTTTGTAATGATCTGAAGTCAATTAAGTCTGAATATCTTATATCTCAAAACAAAGATAACATATTTTGAAGGGTTTTGCTTTGAATTCAGGTTAAAATGGGGGATGGTATTAATATATCTTCTACCATTCAAATTTATAATTTTTTTTTTTTTTAAAGGATTTTTCTTATTTATTTATTTATTTATTTATTTATTTTTGGCTGTGTTGGGTCTTCGGTTCGTGCGAGGGCTTTCTCCAGTTGCGGCAAGCGGGGGCCACTCTTCATCGCGGTGCGGGGACCGCTCTTCATCGCGGTGCGCGGGCCTCTCTCTATCGCGGCCCCTCCCGTCGCGGGGCACAGGCTCCAGACGCGCAGGCTCAGCAATTGTGGCTCACGGGCCCAGCTGCTCCGTGGCATGTGGGATCTTCCCAGACCAGGGCTCGAACCCATGTCCCCTGAATTAGCAGGCAGATTCTCAACCACTGCGCCACCAGGGAAGCCCCCAAATTTATAATTTTTGAAAATTGTTTTTCAACGATCCTGTAGCTACAAATAGGTAACATGCAAATACTGATCTATTCTAATTTTATGCTTTCTGCATTTAGTTTTCTTTTCAACGTTACAGGTCATAGACTTCTTTGAGACTGTGATAAAAATGCTTTTCCCTCATCACCGAAAAGTGCAAACAAGTATATCTTCTCAAAATTTTGTCTGTAATTGATGGCGGTCATGTTGTAGACCATTAGAAGTGTACGCTGATCCATGGAAACTAGGTTAAATATTCCTGTCCTAGAACTTTACGTTTAAGGATATAGCTATCCAGCTCCCACTACAAATTTTTCTTTCATTTATTCAACACAGTCAATAAAAACTTACTGCCTGTCTTCATATCAGTTAGGACTCTCATGGCAGAAAATCCAACTCAGACTCTGAAAAGTCCAAGAATAGGGCAGACTTCAGCCATAATCAGATGCAAGACCTCTAACGTTTACCAGAGTTTTTTCCTCTATATATGTTAAATCCTTTCTTTCCAGGTAGAACTACATTTTTACACAACTCTCTCTTTAAGGTAAAAGGTAGCTTCAGTAGCTTAATACTTCCTATACTCTCATTCTATTTTGATTCCAGAGGGAAAAAGAGAAATGATTTTCCCAGAAGTCACAGCAACATCCGTATGCATCCCACTGGCTCTCGTTATAAAACCATTTATTATGGTTATACTCTGATTTTCCAAGCCTGTGTACCCATCCTTGTTCCTGCATATCCTCAAGATTAGGGACAGAGCCAATTCCATCAGAAACAATTGAGAGAAGGATGTTAACACCTGCAGGTAATCTGGACTATGATTTTCAGAGGAAAGAGTGAATGGATGTGTAAAGTAATAAATAAATAAATATACTTACCTTTACTCTCTGGAATATATGCCCTTAAGTGATAAAAACAAATGAAAGCCCAGACCTCAAAGAGGTCTCTGGTTTATGGACTGAACATCCCACAGATCATAAATAGTACAAAAATAATTAAGCAAACACCTAGATAACAGGCCAGTGAATTCTCGTTTTCACTGCAAAATTTCTGATACTTTCCAACTGGTGATCCTGCCCTCCAGTTCAGACTTTCTCCAAATGTTATTTCTAGTGTCAAGTTTTCATTATAAAGCTAATCCAGATGTCGTTTAAATATAAAACTCTTCCAATCAACATAAACTATTGGAATAAACCTCACCTTTTGAAGCACAGTACTTTTATAGTAACTAATGTTTCATAATCACTCTGTATTTTTTAGACACGGTTATTCTAGAATTAAGTTTATTTAAGGACCTTTATCATCTACCCCTTGCCAAACTCCACAACCTCATCTTTTCTTCATTCACACTTTCTGATAAAATACCAAAATTCTTACAGTTCTGTGACTTACCTCTGAGACTTCCATTCTACCCTTCAAACGTACACTCACAATATTCACTAACTTTTTTATTTGCTTGTCTCTTCAGAAACCCTTACACATGCTTAAACATACCTCCTTTGTAGTTACCTCTACCCTAAGAATAATTCTACTGATGCATGCCACTTCTAAACGTCTTTACCTTTTTTCTGACAGATCCCCCAATTATTGATGGGAAGCTTAAATAATTATGGTCCAAGGCAGTTCATGTTCTGAAACCTCCAATTCTTCCTACTCTGAAAAAATCTTTAACTTTCTGGAAGCCTTAGCCATTGAGCCATTTTATTTCCTCATTTACACCAACACTTTCCGCCCTTTAATTGCCAGTATGTGTTTTGTTGTTACTGAGACCTGTGCTTAAATCACAATTCCTCCTTCAGTAGCTATGTGGTATGCATAACTTTTCTATTTCTTCATCTCTATAATGGAAAAATTATATTTGTTAATCTACAGAATCACTGTAATATTTATATAAAATACTGTATGTGAAAGAAGCATGTAAATAATGGTTGCTTAGTCAATATTAATTTTCATTTCCTCCTCACTCCTATTTGCATCAACTTCACTCTCCATTTGCATCAATTTATTGCCAATCACCTTATATGCTTTCCCCAAGCAACCTCTTTAACGTATTCATGGACAATCGGTCACATCTTACCAATAATGTAAATCTTGATTTTTTAACTTTTTGTGGAGCTCATTTTATTTTTTAGTTTTTTGAAACAACTGTAATTCACTTTTCTAGATAGACCCTGCACTCCATAATTTTTTAAACACTGACAAGCAAAGCTTGAAAAAAAAAGGACTAATCTTGGTGCAGATCCAACAGACAAGCTGTTGGTGAAATATCTTTTTAAATTACATAGCCCAAACTTTGAGCAACGTGCTGCCAATCTACTGCATGATTTTCTTATTGCATATGTAGTACAGAGTATAAAAACAATCAACCAAATCTGAGGCTAGGGGTCAGCTGTCTTGGAGTATAAGGCATGCATATTCTCAGGAAAACTGGTCCACTGAGAGGTAAGCAAGCCCTGGTCATGTGAAAAAAGGAGACTAGTGGAGTAGGAACTTGTCCAGGTAAGAAATACTTGGGAATTTTTGTGCCTGTGTAGTAGTTGTAAAGTATTTGTCATTTCTTACACCCATTATATACACAAATTCAATAAGCAATACAGCCTGGTGCTAACTGTTGGTTCGTCAATCATGAAATAGACAAAGGGATATCAAGGCCCCATTCCTTTCACTGATGCTCAAGTGGAATTAGCCCAATGGGTCTTGCAGATCAGCAATCTTACATAATTCATAGAAATATCCTGAGGGGATTGGAGAAAAAAAAAAAGGACAGCAAACAAGGAAGCAAATATAGATAGCTGGGAAAGCATTATATGTGTATTAATTTCCAGCAATAAAACTAGTAAGGGTTTGCAGCTTTTAATTTGGAGTGGGATATTCCTTAAGAGCCATGACCTTTATTCATTAAATTATTCAACATAATTTTATTGAGTACCAAATATATGCCAAGCATTGTTCTGAGATAATGATCAGATTCTGCCAAGAGTACCTGCCACCTCTTATAATTCTGGTTTAAATATGTGTTTTCTCTCTCTCTCTCTCTCTCTCTCTCTCTCTCTCTCTCTCTCCCTCCCTCTCCCCCCTCTCTTTCTTGCCTCTAAGAAAGTTGCTACCTACAGAGGGCAGGACTGTCATCTGACCCACCATAACCTGAGATTAATTATAATGGACATGAATCAGATAAACCAACTCTGCTCCCATGTTTTATGACTTAGTTTTGGCATTGATCTTATTTTATTTCTAAACACTCACTTTACCCAGTAATCTATTATGTATGTCACTTAATCAACTATTTTACTCCTATGGTCTGATGCTGTGTTCTTTCTCCTAATGATTTGTCTTGTGATTATAAAACCTGGTCCTTTAATAAGGTTAATTAAACTATTCATATTTATTAGGTATGAAGTGACATGTTTGAATGTGTGCATGTGTGTGTGTGCACGTGTGCATGCACACAGCACACCTATGAGTGAATTGCACATTCAGGGAAATGTTGGAAATAATTTACGTCCCTCTACATCATAAATTTACATATTCCCAAAACATCAGTCAGCTAGGGTAATGGTAATAACATGAGCTTTGTTCAGAAAACAGTGCTTCAGTTAAAGTTACAGTCTCACTCCTTACAAACCTATATAACAGAACAAATCATTTAATCTCCCAAAACTCAGTTTCACATCTCTGAAACTTCTTTGGCTAAGATTCTGATAGTCAATGTATTAGTTTCCCAGGACTGGCATAACAAAAACCTCTCTTCTAGCTTGTGGTGATTGCTGGCAATTTTTGCCATTTCTTGGCTTATGGCAGCATAACTCCAATTTCTGCCTCTGTGTTCACATGGCATTCTCCTGTGTACCTGTATCTCTGTGTTCAAATTTCCTTCTTCCTATATTGACATCAGTAATCTTGGATTTAGGGCACATTATAATCTAGTATGACCTCATCTTAACTGTAGTACATCTACAAAGACCCTATTTCTAAATAAGGTCACATTCACAGGCTTGGGGTGACATGAATCCGTGGGGGAAACAACTTGATCCATATAAGATAACACATGAAAAATACAGACTATTGTAACTACATACAGTAGATACCAAATATCGGTATGTATATTTCTTCACCAGCTCCTGGTGAAGAAAGAAAAAAGTCCTACCTCTATCCAATATTCTTTTGGTTTAAACCACAGTCTCCTCTTAAAATAAGATTATTAACATATTGTTACTAGCACCTCTCAGCCTTAAGCATGAATGTTTTTACCAAGATTTTTCTTGAAGAGTTTCTGTAAAGCTAGGGGAAAAAGGAGATGGATTAGGAAATGGAATGGAAACACCAAATCCTAGTCTGCTTCATGACTTTGTACACAGCAGTTATTGGAGAAAACATTTAAAGTGCTGGTTCTCTAGTTCTTTATGTTTTCTTATAGCTGCCACCAGAAGGTTTATAGAATTGCCCTAATATTTGTGTGTATCTCTTTAGACTACAATTTCTTCCAAATCCGCAGTACTTATAAGTAAACTATATATAAATAATACAAACTTCTAAAAATTTTCTCTGAGAAACAACTTGCCAAAGGATGCAATGACAACCTACAAACAGGAAAAAGAATATCTGCAAACTGCTACCTGACAAAGGACTCATATCAAGAATAAAGAACTCTTAAACCTTAACAGTAAAAAGAAAAAGAAATCCAATTAGATAATGGACAAAAGACATGAATAAAAATTTCACAGAAGAAGACATACAGATGGCAAATAAGTACATGCAAAAATGGTCAGCATCATTAGCTATCAGGGAAATGCAAATTAAAATCATGATATCATTTCACTCCTTTCAAAATGGCTAAAATAAAAAATAGTAACAACTCCAAATGCTGCGAGGATAAGGAGACATTAAATCACTCACACACTGCTGGTAGAAATATAAAATGGTAAGGCCTCTCTGGAAACAGTTTAAAAGTTTCTTGGAAAATAAATATACTACTACCATACAATCCAGCAAAACACAATCTCACACATTATTCCAGAGAAGTAAAAATGTGTTTTCATGCAAAAACCTGCACATGAATGCAGGTATGAATGATTAGGAGCTTTATTTGTAATGGCCAAAAACCAGAAACAACACAGACGCCCTTCAAAAGGTGAATGATTAAACAAACTGGTATGATATGGTACATCCATATCATGGAATACTTCTCTGCAATAAAAATGTGTTATTGATAAACACAATAAATTGGATGAATTTCCAGGGAATAATGTAGAGTGAAAAAAGCCAATACTAAATGCTCACACACTGTATGATTCCATTTATGTAACATTATGAATTATACAGTTATAGAAATAGAGAACAGATTAGTGGTCGCCAGAGGTCAGGGTCAGGGGAATTGAGGAGGGAATGGGTATGGCTTTAAAAGGGCAACAAGAAGTATCCTTGTGATGACAGATTGTTTAGTAAGTAGACCAAATCAATGTAAACATCCTGGTTGTGACATTATGGTAATATAGTTTTACAAGACGTTATCACTGGGAGAAACCGGGTAAGAAATACATGGGATATCTCTGTATGATTTCTTACAACTGAATCTGTATCCACATTTATGCCCAAATATTTTAATTAAAATTTTGATTTAAAAAGTCTTGAAAAAGAAATCAGTCTATTTTAGAATATCAAAATAAGGCACTTAACTAGATTAATTTACTTAAATTAGTGTTTCAAAGTTAATCCACCTGCTTTTCAAAGAGAAATTAGCACATCTTTTATAGTTCATTTAAAATCGACACTGCTATCTGAAAAAAATAATTTCTATCTCAACACACTGCATTTTATCAAAAATTTTTTAACTTGTCCATCTCCTCTGACAGGCTGTTTTCAGGAACACTATTTTCTGTATCCTAAATACCTAGAATACTGGCTAACATTTAGTAGAATCACAATGAAATTATACCGAATGACTGAATAAACTATAGGTTGTCAACCTAATATTGCAACCAGAAGTAAATTATTAAATTGATGACTTTGTTAGGAGTACAACAAAAGACAATCATTTAACTGAATAGCATGTCCCCTTTCCCTCCATTATGGCCCTTGCTTGCTTAATATATTCATTAGTTGATTAACTCTTCTTCTCTACACAGTTGGTACACAGTTAGAAGATTCTCCTCATCTCATGTTAATTTAGAGGGCAAATCCACATGGACAACTCAGGATGCAAGAGGACTATAGACTCTACAGTGGCCATGCCATATGTGTGTGTGTGTGTGTGTGTGTGTGTGTGTGTGTGTGTGTGTGTGTGTGTGTGTGTGTGTGTGTGTGTATAAAACTTCCAACATAAAATTGATCAAGTCAGTGCATAGCTGCTAAGTTACCTGAAGTTAGACACATCCCATAACTTTCCATGGATAAGGATAAATGATGACATCCCAAGAATATAATCACTTTTCTAAATAGGTAAAATTGTAGTCTTTATATATTACTAAAATTTCAAAACAGTAGTCCTAATTCTGTTAAGGGAATATGTATGTTTCTGTGTGTATAATATATTATTTTCTTTATAAGCATCTTTCTTAGTTCTAGAAAAATGTCAGAAAAAAATAAGGCCCACGTACTACCTGATTTGGTGCCTAACTTAAAGAATTACTATGACCTCATGTGAGAAAGGATAGTCAGTATGCCTCCTGATAGCACATACACACACACACACACACACACACACACAGAATTGGCCATTAAGCATTTTTATATCTTGGTATTGCAAACAGATTATTTTAACACCAAGCGTTATGTATGAAGGGGGAAATTGTGAAAGGTTTTAAAATGGAACAAAAAATTACTGAGTGTATTCAAAGGAAAATTGTTAGAGCACATCCTTCAAGGTTATCTGATTCTAAGGGGTTTTGCCTTTGTATCATTTTCTTCAAGCTACTTAAAATCCTGTAAGCTGTAGGTAACTGAAAGCAATGCAAATAATTCTTGCTTATAGTCACAGAAATAAAAGTCTGTCCAATAAAGAAACACTTGAGTCCCCCAACCCACCCCATGGAAAAATCCAGTTTTGCATCTATTCGTAAATTTCTACCCTATAAATGACACTGATTTTAAACTTTCCTCTGAATTGATTGTAGCATTTTACTGGTTCTCTCAATCAATAAAATATCTGGCATATGTTCATTTTACATTTATATATAGGTCATGATGTTTTACCTATTCTTTGGAAGTCATATTTTAACAAGTATAAATGAAATTTTATTACATATACAGCTAAAGTATAATAATTACAAACTACATTAGTCCTGCTTTCTGATTTGATATTCAACTATAAGCTTGAGAAGTGTAATTAAAACCACAATATCTCTACACACTCACCAGAATGGCTAAAAACAAACAAATAAAACAACCTGACAATACTGGATATTAGAAAAATGTGTTAGTTCTCATATATTCTTTGCAGGAATATAAAATAGCACAACCAATTTAGAAATAGGCAGTTTCTTATAAAAATAAATATGCATCTACCTAGTAACCTAGCAATGCCATTTTTAAGAATTTATTCAAGGGAAATGACATATAAAAAGATAAGATTGT
The DNA here is from genome assembly GCF_949987535.1 of Balaenoptera acutorostrata. Taxonomy (NCBI): domain Eukaryota; kingdom Metazoa; phylum Chordata; class Mammalia; order Artiodactyla; family Balaenopteridae; genus Balaenoptera; species Balaenoptera acutorostrata. The sequence continues at coordinate 52,157,449 of NC_080071.1, read as the reverse complement.
TCATAGATGCTTTATTCATAATAGCAAAAAGCTGGAACACCCCAGATGTCCATCAATAGGAGACTGCATAAATTATGGCAATTCATACACTGGAATTCTATTCAGCAATAAAAAAGGAACAATCTACTTATACAACAAGGATAAATCTAGAAACATTACGCTGAATGAAAGAAACCAGACACAAGAGTACAAACTGTATTAATTCCCGTTATATAATAAAAGTTTTAGATTGGAACTTGACCATAATGTATCCTTCAACATGACCTGATATTTTTCAATAGGAGAAATGCCTCAGTCTCTGTCTTCTGGATTGAGAATATTATTTCACAACATGAAAATACATTGCACTTGCTTGGGTCTGACATGTGAGTACTCTGAAATAAAATAAGATTTGTTTACATTTGATGTTCATAAATAGCAATTGGTTTTGGCAAGTAAACCTGGAATCTCTAGTACCTGACTAGATTTATCTAGATATAAACAGAATCTCTAACGTGGTAACTTGTACTGTAATTTTTAAATAGGGCATATGAAGAAAAAAGAATGCAGCTCAGCACAATTTTCTTTTGTATCCAAACTGCTCTTGGAGTTTGAATTTTAAAGTATTGAATGGGCAGATCAGAAGGCACATGGAATTATTCCTGAAGTGAATGCTGGTTTCTAGAGGTGCAAAATCACCCATCTTTAAGTTTCTCTGGGCTTGAAGATAGTGGCATCCCAAGTACACATTTAAAATCCTCCCCTCCCTCAGGATACCCTATGGAATAAATCTCCACAAAATAAAACATCCAACACCCAAAGTAGGAAAAGCCTCAAACAAATAACATAAAGTTAAAACAATATTGGTCAGATGAAAATACAATTTGGAAAAAAATACTGGAAGAATTAGCCAGTGTTATGAACAATCTTGCTGCAAATGAGCACAATGTAGTGTGGTGGGTAAATGTGGAGTGAAGTCTAAAGGAGGCTTATAAAGGAGCTTGGCAGGGAGCAGGCTGAAAACTCTCCACCACTCTGGGTCTTTTCTTTCATCATAAAGAGGAAATAAGACAATGTGGGAAATAATTAAAGAAAATACTTAGCTAAGTTGTTCCCCATTCCCTTCTCCCCTGTCCCTGAATCACAACCCTCTAAACGAAGAAAGATGAGATGTGAAAGGAAGCCAACTTTGCATTTATGGAACAGTAGTAATAGTGAAATGAAAATACATGGTGAAGTACAAAATGTCAGTATGCTTCAGGGAGTTGGTCTTACCCATTTTATCAAAAATGTAGCTGGTTTCCATGAAAGCAGTGGGAGGAAGCAGAAGATGTACTGCTCAAAGCTAATCACAGGTATTAATACTTAAGAAATTACAGAAAAAAATTTTCAGACTGCTGCCCAGGATAACATATTCCTCCCCACCTTAACTTTAAATAAATGTAGCTCTCTAGCTCAAGTGCTAACGTGAAACTATAAATGTTTCTCGATAACCAAAGAAGGTATAATCATACTATTATGAAAATGAAGTCATTTAACTTCAGAAATTGTTTATCAAATAATTTAATTTCAAAGAATCCTATTATCTGTGTAGGAATTTGGTGTTTTTTAAATCACTTACAACCAACCACAAGAAAAAGCTAACCCTCAGACTCATCAAATATAGAAACAGAAGATACTAGAACAACCAACATCTGCTGAATTTGAGAAAAAGATATGGTGCCTGAGTTCTGTATCTGACTACATTTATCCATGTGCCAAAGCAACATAAGTATATTTTCAAAGTCTTTCTGCTATACTCTTTTTGATTCATACCATTACCACAGCCTGAAAAGTATGCTACTTATGTGCCCTTCTTCAAAAATTTTATCTGGATTGCAATCTGGCCAAGCAAAATGTGACATATGAAGCAAGTAAGAGCTTATCAAAGTGAATAAATGATCCACTAACACAAACCTAGAAGTAATGACAACCCACAAGCAATAATCTCACCTAGTGACTATGTCCTGCTTTGTAGACACCATTTCCTACTAAAAGGAATCAGAGATCTTTGAGAATACAGCTGACAACAAATCTGGGCAGGAAAAATACAAACATGTTAGATGTAGTTTTTCCAGAAAGCAAGGAAGTACCAACACCCCTCACCTCCCCAATGGATTTATGTCAAAAGAACACAAAAGTCAGCCTGAAGGGGCTCCCACTGGCCAGTGACCGTTCAGGCCCTGTCTCCACAGACCGTGTCCTCTCACTGGAATCAGTGCAGAAGCAGTACACGTTTCCTGTCTTCTGCTTTCTATTCCATGTGCAACTGAAATGAGTGAAACGACAGTTGACTTTAAACTGTCCTTTCTTATTGGCGGTTTTAAACTGCAAAACCATAGAGCCCCGAGTAAAGGAAGTACCCATGCGAGGGACAGTAATAGAACTCCTGGGCCTGCCACATCCCTGGGCACTGGCATCCATTCTCCTGCTTGAGGCTGAGGAGGGGAAAAAAATGAGAGCTATTCTCTCAGGACTGCTTCGGTAAGGTCGCTTTTTTAACTCCCCTGCTGGTTGTGCCTGCGTTCTTTTGGTCTTTTCCATAGAAGGGAGTATGACAAAGATTATTTAGGAATGATGAAGTTTGGGTGTTTGCTTTTTTGTTTGCTTGCTTTGTTTCTTTTTTACTAAATACAGCCCCAAAGTCTGGAATTAATTGTTTGTTCTTAAACCTATTATCAATAAATTATATGCAAGTTTACAACATACTAGGTTGATTATTATTAGTGGTGGTGGTGTTTACATATTCTGTTTTAGTGGAAATATTAGTACAAACACACACACACTAGGAGGAAGATTGTTGGGAAACAAGATACATGGATGATGTTAATATATCACCCCACAGATAACAGGTCAAATGCAAAAGGGGGAAAACTCTTTAACAGTGGTGAGATCTGACAATCATCACCTTAACCAAATGATAAAATTAGCATAATTAACAGTGGAACAACATGACATGTGTTTCTTCATGTGATGCAATATGAAGTATACAACACTAGCTATTATGTATTATGGCAAAAAAATGTTTTACATAAATCCAATCAAGCTTATAAGCTTATTTCTAATTTACAGAAATGCTGAAGATAGAGATCCTAGCAAAACAAAACCTACCACAGGAAACAGGAACGGAGAAGAAAACTTAGAATGCAGGACCTTCTAAAATCCTAAGCATGAGCCACACACCTACAGCATCCCCTGGAAGCTTATTAGCTTTGCACAATTTCAGACCCATTCTGGACTTACTGAATCAGAGTCTACATTTTAACAGATTCCTGGGTAATTCACTGTCCATTAAAATTTTAGGAGCACTGATCTACAAGAGACCCAACTGGGACTCTTTAAAAGTCAGTCTAAGGCCTAGATGGTGAATCTTACCAAACATTTAAGGAAGAAATTATATCAAATCTCTACATGTCTTTCAGAAGATGGAAGCAGAAGGAATACTTCCTAACTCATTATTCTATGAGGACATCATTACCCTAATACCAAAACCAGACAAAGCTATTACAAGAAAACTACAGACCAATATCTCTCATGAACATAGATGCAAAAATCCTCAACAAAATATTAGCAAATCAAATTCAACAACATATAAGAAGAATTATTCACCATGACAAGTGGGATTTATCCCAGTATGCAAGGTTGGTTGAACATTCAAAAATCAATTAATATAATCCATCACATCAACAGGCTAAAAAAAAAAAATCACATGATCATATTAATAGATACAGAAAAAGAATTTGACAAAATCCAATACCCATTCATGATAAAACTCTCAGTAACCTGGGAATAGAGGGGAACTTTCTCAACTTGATAAAGACTATCTACAAAAAAACTACAGCTAATATCACACTTAAAGGTGAGAAATTCAAAGCATTCCCCCTAAGATCAAACACAAGGCAAGGATATCCACTTTCATCACTTCTTTTCAACATTAACAGGAAGTCCTTGATAATACAATAAGGTAAGAAAAGGAAATGGAAGGTATACAGGTTGGGAAGGAAGACAAAACTGTTTATTCACAGAAGACATGATTATCTATGCAGAAAATCTGAAAGAATTGACAAAAAACTCCTAGAAGTAATAAGCAATTATAGCAAGGTTTCAAGAGATCCAGTTAATATATAAAAGTCAACTGGTTTCTTATATTGTCAGGAATGAACAAGTGGAATTTGAAATTTAAAACACAGTACTATTTATATCAGCACCTAAAAAAAGTATACTTAGGTATAACTCTAACAAAATACTTAAATGATCTAGATGAGGAGAACTATAAAACTCTAATGAACAAATCAGAGTACTAAATAAATGGAGCAATATTCCACATTCATGGATAGGAAGACTCAATATTTTCAAGACGTCAGTTCTTCCCAATTTCACGTATAGATTCAATGCAATCCCAATCAAAACACCAGCAACGTATTTTGTGTAATTGGCAAGCCAATTATAAAGTTTTATGGAGAGGCAAAAGACCCAGAAGAGCCAACACAATATTAAAGGAAAATGATAAATCTGGAGGACAGACTATATCCTACTATAAAGCTACAGTGATCAAGACAGTGTGGTATTGGTGAAATAACAGACAAATAGATCAGTGGAACAGAGTAGAAAAGAAATAGCTCCCTATAAATATAGCCAACTGATGTTTGACAAAGAAGCAAAAACAATACAATAAAGACGGTCTCATTAACAAATGGTGCTAGAACATCTGGACATTCACATTTAAAAATAAATCTGCACAGAATCTACAACCTTCACAAAAATTAACTGAAAATGGACCACAGACCAAAAGTAAAATGCAAGTAAATTCATAGAGGATAACATAGGAGAAGACCTAGATGATCTTGTGTATTGTGATGCCTGTTTAAATACAACATAAAAGAGATGATCTGTGAAAGAAAGAATTGATAAGCTGGACTTCATTAAAATTAAAAACTTCTACTCTGTGAAAGACAGTATGAAGAGAATGAGAAGACAAGCCACAGCCTGGGGGAAGGTATTTGCAAAAGACACATCTGATAAAGGACTGTTATACAAGATATACAAAGAACCATTAAAACTCAACAATAAGAAAACAACCCAATTTAAAAAATGGGTCAAAGACCTTAACTGACACCTCACCAAAGGAAATATACAGATGGCAAACACATGAAAAAGGGATCCACATAATATATCATCAGGAAAATGCAAATTGAAATGAAGTTAGAATGGCCAAAAATCTGGAATACTGACAACCTCAAATGCAGGGGGAGTTATGGAGCAACAGACAGGAACTCTCATTCATTTCTGATGGGAATGCAAAATGGTACAGCCGCTTAGGAAGACAGTTTGGTGGTATCTTACAAAACTAAACATACTCTTACCATTATGATACAATAATCATGCTCCTTGGTATTTGTCCAAAAGAGTTGAAAACTTATGTACACACAAAAAAACTGTTCAGAGATGTCCATATTTATAGCAGCTTTATTCATAATTGCCATAACTTGGAAACAATCAAGATGTCCTTTAGTAAGAGAATGGATAAATAATACATGTTACATCCAGACAACAGAATATTATTCAGCACTAAAAAGAAATGAGCTATCAAGCCAAGAAAAAACATGGGGAAATCTTAAATGCATATTACCAAGACAAAGAAGCCAATCAGAGAAGGCTACATACTATATGATTCCAACTATATGACATTCTGGGAAAGGCAAAACCATGGAGATACTGAAAAGAGCAATGGTTTCTGGTGGGGGCGGTATGTGTAGAGAGATGAATAGGCAGAGCACAGAAGATTAGTAGGGCAGAGGAACTACTCTGTAAGATATTATATAATAATGGATATATGTCATTATACATTTGTCCAAACCCATAAAATGTACAACACCAAGAGTGAATCCTAAAGTAATCTATGGACTTTGATTATGATGTATCCATATAGGTTCATCCTTGGTTTAAAAAAAAAAAAAAAAACAAAAAGCACCATTCTAGTGAATGATGATAATGGGGGAGTCTATTCCTGTGTGTAGGTAGGGGGTATATGTGAAATCTCTGTATGTCTCCCTCAATTTTGTTATAAACCTAAAACTGCTCTAAAGAAACAAAGTCTTTAAAAAAATCAGTCTAAAAAAGGTGGGGATTATTTTAAGATACAGAAAAAATCAAGTTTAGTGTTGGAAACAATTTAATCCTGGTTCAAAAAAGTTATAAAGTACAAAATATATTATTGGAACAGTTGAGGCAATTTGACTATAGACTAGAATTTAGATGATGTTATGGAATATTTAATCTTCTTAAGTGTTCTGCTGGTATTGTGGTTATGTAGGGAGAGTGTCTATTATGAGGAGATGCATGTTGTGGTATTTAAGGGTGAATTGTAATATCTGTAACTTACTTTCAAATGGTTCAGCAAAACCTTATTTACAGAGAGAGATAAAGGGAAGATGGTAAAATAATAACAGTTGCAGAATCTACAAAGGGATTATTTATTATACTAGTCTTTTAACTTCCTGAAATGTGTGCTAGTAAGTTGAAGGAAAGTGAATGGAGAAGTCACAGTGTAAAGGGAAAGGCTTCATACACTGAGTACAATTAAAATTAGAATAGGGATGAAATAACTGACTGATATTAAATTGTTAGAATTCTTAAAAGGAAACACTATAGTGTGATAAATTATTTGATACAAATATACTAGGAAACAAACACCAGAACACTTTTTAAAACATAAGGCAGCAATATTTTGAACATTTTAGATGTGGATCAATAATACAACTAATCAATTAAACAACTATTTAAAATAGATGACTCTCATTCCAGTTTAAGAAAGCATGCACTGGTAGGAGTGAGAGGATAGCTTCAAAACCAAGAATCATACTTCCACTTCCCACAAGCCAGAGAATCAGTTCCTTACACCTATTCCCCAAACCCAATGTCACTGCCATTGTAAGAGTAGAATATGATACATCCTTGAGTGTGCTGTGGAGAAAAAAAAGATCAAGAACCACTTAAATAGAGTATAGAACTATATATGGTGATTAAGAAGTGAATATGACTCATTTTTCTGTCAGACAAAAGAAAATATATGATGAATAGGAATATCTTCTTATATTTAATATTTTATATAAATGTCTAAAAATATGAAAATTATTTTAAAGCCCTTCATTTCAACTACTAATTCTCAAAATGAAAAGAAAATATTAAGAAGTTTAGATTTAGTTAAACATAATTAGTATATACTTATTTTATAAAGTTATTAATTTTATTACTGAAAAATATATTACTAATTTATTTTAAAAATAACAATGCAAATACAACTTAAAGTTCTTTTGTGAATGTGTGCTAAAAATAATCTTAAAATCACACCACTAGTAAGTATTAATATAGTGGCATAGTACCATAATTTTACCATTTACTACAGCCTAAGAATACATTGATTTTCTTTATCATAGACTCGTATTGAAGAGCTGTGATGTTTATTCAGTTAAGTTCAGTAGGGCATAGGATGCTTTTCACTTTTCTGATCTAAATACAACAGGAACCATATGCTCAAACTGTGACACACTGTCATTGGGTATTATAATGGCATTCTTCACACCAATATGTTGAAGCCCTGCCTGTTAGTCTTTCCATTGTGAATTATGAATTTAGAGACCTATAATCAATAAAATTATTGTTATTACTTATTTTGATATTATTTTATAAATTATAAACCCCAAAATATAGAATCATGAATTCTATATCTAATACTACAAAAATATATATGTACAAAAATGTAAATATACCTATATACATGCATGTTAAAAATAAATATAAATTTCAATTATATTTAAAAAGGCTGGAGGACAGCATAAAATCAAGTAAAACATATCCATAGATCTCATTTTTTCACTGGCTTCAAGGTCCAACATTACTAAATTATAAAAGGAATATAAAGTTATAAATATCATCCCAAAATACAGATAGATATCACTGAAGTCACCTAGCTATCTGAAAACGAAATTTAGTTATAATCAGGTTGACTCCCTTTCTCAATTTCTGTGGGAAAGCATATATTTCTTCAAGATTAAGAAAAGAAAGAAAGAAGGAAGGAAGGAAGGGAGGGAGGGAGGGAGGGAGGAAGGAAGGAATGGAAAGAGAGGAAGGAAGGAAGGAAGCGGGGAAGGGAGGAAGATAGATGGAAGATAAACAAACATCTTTTTTCCTATTTCCAGGGTTGCCAGCTTCTCACAGTCACATTTTAAACTTTTTGGTGCTTTTAACTTACTGTTTTTTCTTCTTTTCCATTCTACTCAGTAAGGCTTTTTTATTTCTTTGTTTTGTTTTTGTTTTTTTCAGTTTCCCTCTATATTTACCTATACATTTATTGATATAAAGTTTTGTTTGTGCACTAAAATATGTGGTCAAGTGTGGGATTTTACAGTCCAGCCTCTACCTTGATTTTAACCTTCCTTTAGACTCCTGATCATCAAAAGCTACTCAATGAACCACTTGCTCTCAGCTCCAGCCCACTCTCTACTGCTCCCTCCCCATCATTCCTACCTTAGTCTTCTTGTTCACACTTATCCAATGAATTCCTAGATAATTATTGTGTACAACACTTTATTTTATTGTCTTTTAATGAATCCTTCTCTTCTTACAGGAAATGGCACAAGTTATTTTCCTAAACAAAGGAAACGTTTCTCCCATAAAAGGAATTCTGGTGCTAGCTGTTAAATTATTATTGTTGTTGTTGTGACTGCTACTACTACTATCATATTGCTTCCAAACTCAGAGCAAACTAGTTACATTTCTTCTCTCTTATATTTTAGTTTACAGGCAAAGGTGAAGACTGGGAGTAAAAAGATCAAACACCATTTCAAATCAACAGTGCTCAACTTTAGCATTTGAAAGCCTGGCTTCAAATAAATACACAAAAAATTCTTGACCACTCCTTCTTTAAGTGTTATGCTTTTAAAGATACAAAAAGGAATTCATTTTCTAAGTCGTCAGAATTATATAAAAGGGATGTACTTTTTACCTAAGAGTTTGTGTGCTTAGTATTTTTCCTAACTCAGAAAGAAAAGAAAAACATGAGATTTTTCTTATAAAAATATAAACAGTATCAAATTGTTGAATTGTCAGAAATTACCTAATTCAGATGTTCTCAACAGCTGCGGTATCATGCCCTAGACCTGGTGTACTATAAACTTCTGGGACTAATTGGGGGTACTGAAGCTGACACTTTATGAATGGAGTCAAAGATGCTGGATTACCTAAAATCTATGGGTCCCTACCACCCAAGAAAGATTTATACTATATCTTTCTTAACCTTTGAATATTCAACCAGGCATTCATGAAGTAAAAAACATGTATATAAACATCCAAGCATAGAACCTAACCTAAACATTTAATGTAAACAAAAAGGCTTTTTTGCACAGAACAGTTGACCCCTGAACAACACATGTTTCACTCTACTGGTGCATTTACATGTGTGTTTTGTTCAATAAATACATACAGTACTACATGATTCATGGTTGGTTGAATCTGTGGATGTGGAACCATGGATATGGAGGGCCAACTATGAGACTTGAGCATCTGAGAATTTTGGTATCCACAGTGGGACTGGAACAATCCCCCACAGATACTGAGGGACAATTGTATATGCTGAATTTTCCATCAATGTAATTACTGTGTAAATCACTAGAAGAATTTTACTTTATTTCATTCAAAATTTTACCAAGAGCATCATTTTGGAAAATCAGGTCACCAATGGAACACATCTGTATGCTACACAGATCTGCAATACAATATACCTAACTCATGTTGATTCTATGTATAGACAAGAACCAGATTTACTTATTTAAATATTTTAGTGTAGTCGAGCCCAAACATTTAAAACTTAAAATACAAATTTTTATTGTAAATTAATTTCCTTTTTTCTTTAAAATTAGGGCAATATATCAATTTTATTTAAACCACATATACAGATAGTTTATACTTGCATAAATAATATTTCAAGATAGTGATAAGGAGTACTACAAAATGTTTGCTATACAGAGTGGCAATAAGTCCATGGCATGAAAAGACTAATCTAGACCATAGTCAGGCTTTCAGAAATTATATACGCATAGACTTTTAGTGAGTTACTTCAGATGTTATTTTTTTTTCCAACTTTGCTTCTTTGTCACCATGGGCAAGTTGCTTAGGCAGTCTAAGACTCAGTTTCCTTATCTATAAGATAAGGATGATAATAGTACATACTTCATGGACTTATTGTAAATATAAATGTGTTAATATGTATAAAGCACTTAGAACTGACAAACACCAAATAAGAAGTAGATATTCCAATCATCATTATCATCATCATCATCATCATAATCACTATTAAATCGAGGAAGCAGACAAGAATAAAAGTGTAAATTGCAATGACAGCTTTTTTCAGGAAGGACTGAAGGGGATTTACCTAGGCAAGCATTATAGTTAGCTCATGAGGATATGATATTAAGTTGCTGACAATGATGGTGGAAATATATCAGGAAGAAGCAAGCTTCAGCTTACAGAGTATAGGAATAGACATGGAATCAGTATAGAGATGTCATATAATTGAATAGAAACTTGAGCTTACAAGAATTGTTCCACACAAGGCATAGGGAATCTAAGGTCATGTCTAGAGATATGAACAAAAGGGACACACACAGTATGTATTTCCACATAACTCTTTCTTTAATACAGATGAAAAAGAATAAAAAGGATATCAAGGATATCCTTGAGTGAGAAATCATTATAGAAAACATAAAAAGCTAAAAGGCATATGTTAAAGTGGGAGGGGAAAGCCCCACCTAATAGCAGTATGTGTATGTTATTAGCCATAGAAAATCACACCACTTGATGGTCAGTCATCTCTTTTCTTTCCAACCAGAAATTTACCTGAATCATTATTCCAAAATCCTTGAAATCATTATTCTCATGTAATACCCTATTTCACCATTTAATAACAGCCATAGTAATAATATTAATAGTAATGATAATACTATTAATAATAATAATGTATCTAATATCTAAGAGTACTTACTAAGTTTTTTTTACACCAATGAAAAATTAAAGTATCAATTACTGATGATTTAAAATATATATGAGAAAAGACAAATGTACAAAACATTTACATACAATTAACATTAACATACAATTGTTTTCTAAACTCAATGCTTTTGAAATACAAAACAATGATCATTACCTCCAAAAGTCAGTTTTTTTGAAACAAACTGATTTTTAAGTTGGTTTTTAACTCTTTTCACTCAGTTTTGTTTACAAATGTAACTGGATTTTTCAGTTTCTTCCCACATCAGAACTTTGTCTTTTTGACATGCTTATGTAGTACATAGTTATTTCTTGCAATTAATGTCAGCAACTATAGGAAGCTTCTTTAAGTCACAAGAATTCAATATGGTTGCTTCTTTGGAAATACTTGCTATTTGGGGTTACCTGCACTAAGGCTCATGTATTGAAAGGCAAAATATTAATGTGCAAAATATGGGATCTGAGAGCAGGATGACTGAGAAAGACTTAATAAGAAGGATTAATAAATTAAAGCAGCATTTTTAGAACTTCTCATGAATTACCTAATCTTTATAATTACCCAGTGAGAAAATATTCCTATTGCCATTTTGATGAAGAAGAATATAAGACACAGAGAACCAGTATTCTGAGGATGACTCAGAATAAAATCTTAATGGAATGAGTTAATGTACCCCCAAAAGAATCCAACTATTTTTCATGTAATAACATATTCTATATCTCTTAATTTTTTCACTCTATCTTTAGTTCATTGTCCCATACTCTTTGCCATTAATAAACTATGTTAGAGAAAAGTGGAAGGTCGGAGAAGTTGGAAAAGAATAGGAGATAAATATACATGAAACCATAATCTATAGAGTTAGAAAGGTTCATAATTAGATTAATTTTCAAACTATCCTGTTTTCTGAAATATAGTAAGATTTGCAAAATGTCTATTAAAGAAATGGGCTGTCACATTACTATTTGTAAAATCATATTTTATTCTAGGCTTAATTTTAAGTATAATCACTTTTTAAGTGTTTTATCTTTATCATGGTATTACTAGTATATTAGCTGATCAACTAAATTAATAATTAAACAGCATAATGTCTCAAATATAAAAATGTAACTAGTGGATGCTAAATCAACATTTTTTGGTTATACATCCTTTTCAGGCAATGGGTTAATATTTATAATAGTTACTGACTATGAATAAAAGATCATTTACTAAAGAGATAAACACAATAGGCATCCAACCAGTTCACAAGGTAATTCACATATGCTTAAACCCTAAGCCACAGAATGAACCAGTTGTAAGTACCAGGAAGAGAATATGAATCCTAATTTCTGGCACCTGTTTTAAGCCATGTGAAGATATTCAGTTAGTAGTCCACTAACAATAATCTACAAGAATTTTCCATCCCATTTGCATAAAAAGAATGACTAAATTGAAACTGCTTTTCTATTATTGCTAAGGTTGAGTGATCTCTGGTAGTGTAAATGTATACTAGAAGTTGTTTCTGTTTCTCATAAAGAAAAAGTGGTCAAAAGTTTAAAGTTTCCTAAACATTTAACTGCAGTGGCAACCTGGAACACAACTATATTTAAAATCAATTTCAACTGCCAAACTGTTATTGAGATAATCTATCTCTCTCTCTATCTCTCTGTCTCTCTATAAAACAGAATTACTTCTTTCTTAGGTTTAATAACTCTTGCAAATTTGTTCATTAAAGATTTTAAAATATAAACATGTCAAGATTAATATGAATTCAGCCTCTGCTTCTAGTACAGAATTTCAAAAACAAAAATGTATGTTAAAATGTATATTAGAGAAACAAAGAACTTTGTTTACTCTTACCCTAGAATCTAAATGAAATGTGGCAAAAAAACAAACAATTAAATAAGTAAATTTAATCTTACTCTAACAAAGAGCAGGTATTCTTATGCCATATATCCTTTGAAATGGTACTTTTACTTTGGAGAAAACTTGAAAGAAGAGATTGACAGAGTAGCAGTTTTAGATAAAGTCCTATTTTCTCTCCAATACCATTTTTCTTTGATTTAATCTAGTTTTATTGCACGATGATATTTACATCAATCAGGTTGCTATGGAAATAACAGTGAGATCAGGCATTTACATGACATGACATTACCTGACTTATTTCCCCTTAATTTAATAGGACATAAATTGAATTCAAATGTAAGATGCTTAAGGAAATCGATCACTAGTTTTTATGGTTGGATTTCTGTATATGGCCCTTTTACTTGACAACAATAAAAAATCAATGTCATAGTAAGACTAGTCTAAGAATCATTCCTATTATCCACTGTCCTTGATTAAGAAAGAATCTGTCAATGTATTTATTTATACATGACTGCTTTGCACATTGTGCTAAAAATCAAAAGATGTAATCAATAGATATACATTTTATCTTCATAGAGTTTACAATACAGTAAAGAAGACAAAATAAATGTATAGAAAAAATACAACTAGAGATAAAAAATTCAAACTAATAAAATAGATCCTAAAATATGGAGGCAGGAAATCTACCAGCTTGTGAGTAGGTGAGTTTGGAGAAGTTTAAAATATTTACACTTTTTAATAGTCTACTCTGAATATGCAACCGAGAATGTCAAAGTATAAATGATATTCAACATTATGTTTGGGTTTCTGAAAGTATTTAAAACAAGTAATGGTTAAAACAATGGAATTTCATATAGCATTTAATAAGTATGAATATTTTAAAATACTATACAATTGAGATGGTTAGGATATAGAACACTTTAGAAATTAATTCAACCACTGCATATTCCATGAAAATGTGAAGCCCAAAAAGTTTTTACTTGCCCAAGATGACCAAGTTAGTTAGCAACAAAAATAAGAATAAAAATTTAGTTCCTGATTTTAAGACCAGGAACTTACTGTATCTCCCTGGAATAGATTATGATGTCTACCATAAAACCTCAAATTTGGAAGGTACCCAGGATACTATATAGGTTTGGGAATCAAGAATGCAAGCACTATTTCTATGAGCCTAATTCCTATAGAGTGAAAAAACTTGATTTATTTGTTTTCAAAACCAGATGGAGATCTTATATTTGAAAGAAAAAAAAAATGGAAGAAGAAAAAAAGAAGTTAGGCACATAACTGTGTATTAACTAAGTGGGGCCTAATTCTAGTGTTTTATGTACATCACATAAAAATCCACAAATTAAGGCAAAATGTGATTTGAAGTAGTATCTTCTATAAATAAGAGCTTTTCACACACACACAAAGAAGATTGAAATAGAAGCTTTTAAAAAAATTGGGAGTCCAGGAAGGTGCTGTTTTAGCTCTAACAAATTACGTACATATATATGTTTTGTTTGTTTTTTCAGGTTTCATCTCGCAGGTCATTATATCACCACTACTTAAAACAAAAACAAAACAATAAAACACATGCAAAAAACAAACAAAAAAAACCCCACAGGGCTTCCCTGGTGGCACAGTGGTTGAGAATCTGCCTGCCAATGCAGGGGACATGGGTTCGAGCCCTGGTCTGGGAAGATCCCACATGCTGCGGATCAACTAGGCCTGTGAGCCACAACTACTGAGCCTGTGTGTCTGGAGCCTGTGCTCCGCAACAAGAGAGGCCGCAATAGTGAGAGGCCCGCGCACCACGATGAAGCGTGGCCCCCACTTGCCACAACTAGAGAAAGCCCTCGCACAGAAACGAAGACCCAACACAGCCATAAATAAATAAATAAATAAATAAAATTAAAAACAAAAAACAAAAAACCACTCCTACAAAGTGGTTATTTTAGAAGAAAAAAAAAAAACCCACAAAAGGTAGACATACCAGTTATCAGAGAGGAAGATGATATATGAAAAATTGGAAGAAATTCAAAGCAGATGAATTTTGAATTATATTCCATAATTGAATTAATTACAGTTTCAAGGTTAATAATTCCTTTAACATTACTTCTAAATTCTTCAGTACTTCATCATTTAAATCCTTAAGTTTACTCTAATGAACTTCACTTACCATTAAATTTAAATATGCTGTGTGTGAGATGTGTATAGACATTTTCATCCTGTGCTTCAGCCCCTTATATAGAAAATTTCTATGTGGTTACATCTTTAACACTTTTCTGACCTCAATATTACATATACCTTGCTTCTTAATTAACACCTTTAAGACTTGCTGGGTGAAATAATGTATTACCTAGTAGAATTCTGGTGAGAGTTAACACGCCAAAACTTTTCCCATCCCATTGTCATTTTTAAGCTCGTTTCCTTCATTGGGGAAGGAACTCCATAATCCTCCTGCTTGCTTCATTCAGGTCTCTGCTTAAATTTTCACTAATCTGAGTTTCATTCCTTAACAATTCTATGTAAACTGATACCTGCCTCCAGTTTACGTCTTCCTCCCTCTCCTTAACCTACTTAACCTTTCTTCATAAAATGTATTACCACCTGAAATATTACATATTTGTTAGTTTATCACCTTACTGTTGGTTTACATTTACTGGAACAGAAGCTCTACAAGAGCAGGGAATTTATTTTATTCACTTCTTTATCCTTAGTACCTAGAAAAGGCACGACACAGTGTAGAAACGATAGGTATTTGATAAATCAATAATATAATTTTTACTAAATTCCTCAAAATTATTAGTGATAAAATATCACTAAGTGAATGTGATCATTTGCTAAACACTAATCTCTTGAACCACATGTTTTAGAAACAGGCCAGGCTATGTGCTATGCACTACTTATTTGATTCCCACAACATTCTGTGAATTTTTCATACATGAGAAAAATAAGATTCAGAGATGTTAGGCCACCAGCTGAGCTAACATAACCAGTAAATGGCAGAACCTGGATTGAATTCGGCTTATCTAATTTGGAATCCCAAACTCTTCTTGCTAGATAGTTCGTGTAATAGTTAAAAGCATCAGCTTGCTTTTATTTTTCCATTTCTGGACATAAGTGAAATGATTAATTCTGGGTATCCATAGTGGTCATAGAGTTATGATTAAAGATATAATAGGAAACTTTAAAGATTAAAGATTTTTTTTAAAGATTTTTTTTTTTTCTGTCTCAGAGAAACAACAAATTCTAGCCTTTTCCCTCTAAGGAGTGATGAAAGGATCTATCAACAGTCACAGAAATGTAAAATGCTAGGGTTAATTATTGCTCTGGACACTCCAAAGTCTAATGTGAAGACACTTTTATGAAGATAATCTGTTTCAAAATATATCAGCCCAGAAACTCTTTCCTGAGGCTCTCTGAATTACAAATTTTCTGAAGCTGAAGTACAAGAAAAGGTGATTGTGAATCAGACAGTCTACAAAATGCCCTTTTCCAAGTATCATATTTTAGAAGCCTCTCTATATTCAAACCATTGCACTCTGGCCCTTTAATTACAAGACAGATCAGGAAGAAAAAATTAAATGAGCAAAATGACAAATTGATGTTAAAATTCATTCTTGAACTCACTCATTATGAGGTTTGTGCCCGTGCCCTAAAATATCTGCTAAGCCTTACAACAACGTTGATTTTACTAAGTAGATAGCACTATTTACTGTCAGAACATAGCACGTGTGGTAAGAGAAGTATCAATTTTATTAAACAGGATTTACAGCAATGAAACCAATGTGTTTGGATACTTTAAGCGTATCTTACAAGGCAAACAAAGGTGACTGATGTCAGTTTGTTCACTGTTCACTCTAGGTGAGCATGTAATGGTGCACGCAGAGAGCTGACACTTCCATTTGCTTTCCTAAGTCATCTGAAACTTCTATATTTTCTTTCACATACTTTTGTCAAATAAATAAAGGATTAGGCGGAATTATTAAATCAACTTTAGAAGATGTAAACTTTACTGTTTAATTAATCTCTCCTTATTTTAAAACAATTCTACATAATGAGAAAAATGTATAAATAATTAACCAAAGGAATTTGCACTTTATTCTTGGTAAAGTCTCTTTCAGCTTAAATTAGAAGTATAACAAAGTCCGTCAATGTATTACCTTTCTTTTGATTCACTTTGGAATCTAATTCACACCTTTTTTTACTTCTTATATTTTTATTCAAAAGTCTCTGACCTGGTTTTGCCGCCTCCAGATTTTTTTTGCCTTTCAGCCCAAACAATGCATGTGGTCAGATTAATAACCCTAAAACATAACTCTAATCCTGTCACTCTTCTACTGATAATTCTTCAATGATAGCTGTATCCTAAAATAAAATTCAAATTCCACAGCTTGGCATTCATAAGCCTCTGTTTGGTCTGAAACTGCCCTATCGGTAATAACTTCTACTTCCTCCCCTCTCTATGCCTATTCCTCTGTCTGACTGGACCCCCCCAACCTTTCAAGACTATCTTCATATTTATTTTTCCTACAATGCCTTAATTTATGATTAGATTCAAAGACAACTTGTACATAGTTAGAAGTGGCCTCTTATTTCTTTCCTCAAAACTCTGTTTTGATGGTAATAAAAAAAAGAGTGAACTATTTGAAAAAAATATTTAGGAAGTAAAATTGTCAGGAACTAGCAATTGATTAGAAAAGGTAAAGAGTTTGGGATAACTTCCAGGTTTCTAACTAATTTAATTTGGTAATACTATTAACTGGCAACATATGGAATACAAAGAAAACCACAGGGCGGATGAGGGTGGAGGTGGGTCACAGACAGAGATGATGAGCTCAATATGAGGTAGGACAGATTTGAAGAATCCACAGGACACAGGAGTAGTGGGCTGTTGGATGCATCATTTTTAGCTCCAGAATAGGCCATACTTAGAAAGTTAGGGTTGGATCATTTAGCATGATTGTAGGGTAAACCCTGAGAGGGAATGAGATAACTCAAAGGAAGAATATAGAGAGAGGAAAGAATTAAAGACTCATGGAAGACCCTAAAGGTTATTAGAGCAAAATGAGAAACTCATGAAAGAGACTAAGAATAAATACTAGTAAGGAAAGAATGTCAAGGAAGATAAGGAAGCAAAAAACAAAATGAAAGCTAAGGAAAAATAAGTCATTCATTAGGCAATACAGCTTAGATTTATACCAAGATAAAAAACCAGAAAGTGTGTGTTAAATTTGTCCATAAAGAGACCATCAGTGTCTTTTTCAAGAGAAGTTTCTGTGGAATGATGTTATCAAAGCATATTGCCACTAGAAGTGATTGGTACCTGGGAAGTGAAGACCAGGGGCTTGCACTATTTCAAGGAGCTCAGTTAAGAAGGAAAGGATATAGGATGTAACTAAAAAGAGATGGGCAGATTGTTATTTATTAAAAGATATGAAGATACTGGAGAGAAAGAGAAACAATATATATGACTAATATAAACCTATATTTGTTTTTAAAAGTGTGTGTGTGAATATATGTATACATACACACATATACATATATGTAATTGTGTGTTCATATTTTATGGGTGCACATTTATACATGTGTATGTTCAGATACATAGATCCATCTTTTACTTTGTTATTGTATAGAAACAGTCCAGAAAGATGCACAACAAATTGTTAAGATTTGTAATCTATGGAGCTAGAGACTGGAGGAAATTCTGGTGGGATCTTTATAAATTCTCCCTTTTTTTCTTGTTTCCTATCATTGTAATAAAAATAAACTAAAAGTTTAGCAAGAATAAGATAAGCCTTTTAGGATTAAAAAAGAGGACAGGGCTTCCCTGGTGGCACAGTGGTTGAGAGTCTGCCTGCTAATGCAGGGGACACGGGTTCGAGCCCTGGTCTGGGAAGATCCCGCATGCCGCGGAGCAACTAGGCCCGTGAGCCACAATTACTGAGCCTGCGCGTCTGGAGCCTGTGCCCTGCAACAAGAGAGGCCGCGATAGTGAGAGGCCCGCGCACCGTGATGAAGAGTGGCCCCCACTTGCCACAACTAGAGAAAGCCCTCGCACAGAAACGAAGACCCAACACAGCCATAAATAAATAAAATAAATAAATAAATAAAAATTAAAAAAAAAAAAAAAGAGGACAAACACCTTAGGAATTTTGAAAACATAAAGAAATCTAGACCTTAGTCCAGGGAGCTCTTCTTTCTCTGTTTTATTTTATCTTTTTTTAAATATTTTATTTATTTATTTATTTATTTGGCTGTGCTGGGTCTTACTTGTGGCACGCAGAATCTTCACTTCAGCATGTGGGATCTAGTTCCCTGACCAGGGATCGAACTCAGCCTCCCTGCATTGGCAGCACGGAGTCTTAACTGCTGGACCACCAGGAAAGTCCCAACACCTGTTTTAAAAAAATAATGCTCCGTGGTGATACGTGGCCAGGGAAAGAGAGAGAACTACTGCTCATCAAAACAAATGGACACTGATCCAGAAAGAAGGAATCACTTTAACGTAATAACTATGCAGCACATTTGGATTCATGGGGTAAAATCCGTTTTATTTTTTACTATAATTATCTTAATGACCTATGGTGAAATGAATCATAAAGATGTCCATCACTCACTGAATGAATGAATGAAAGGAGGATGGCACAAGTAATAATTTCTTAATACTTATTATCACCATGCTTTTAGGCATCACATTTCATTTGGTATTAGTAGCTATGGATAAATAGCAAGTAAGAAAGATCTATTAGGATAACTCTAAAGAAGAACATGCCTGACATTTTAGAGTACAAAGTAGTAATGTTAATGTTGTAATTCAGGGCCCATGAGAATCTATTCATTTGTATCATTTAGCTCCTTTTTTCTTTTTTTAACATCTTTATTGGAGTATAATTGCTTTACAATGGTGTGTTAGTTTCTGCTTTATAACAGTGAATCAGGTATACATACACATATATCCCCATATTTCCTCCCTCTTGCATCTCCCTCCCATACTCCCTATCCCACCCCTCTAGGTGGTCGCAAAGCACCGAACTGATTTCCCTGTGCTATGCGGCTGCTTCCCACTAGCTATTTTACATTTGGTAATGTATATATGTCCATGCCACTCTCTCACTTCGTCCCAGCTTACCCTTCTCCTTCCCTGTGTCCTCAAGTCCATTCTCTACATCTGTGTCTTTATTCCTGTCCTGTGCCTAGGTTCTTCAGAACCATTTTTTTTTTTTTTTTAGATTCCACATACATGCGTTCACATGCACATGTATTAACGCATTTTTGTTTTTCTCTTTCTGACTTACTTCACTCTGTATGACAGACTCTAGGTCCGTCCACCTCACTACAAATAACTCAATTTCGTTTCTTTTTACAGCTGAGTAATATTCCATTGTGTATATGTGCCACATCTTCTTTATCCATTCATCTGTCGATGGACACTTAGGTTGCTTCCATGTCCTGGCTATTGTAAATAGAGCTGCAATGAAAATTGTGGTACATGACTCTTCTTGAATTATGGCTTTTTCAGGGTATATGCCCAGTAGTGGGATTGCTGGGTCATATGGTAGTTCTATTTTTAGTTTTTTAAGGAACCTCCATACTGTTCTCCATAGTGGCTGTATCAGTTTATCCCACCAACAGTGCAAGAGGGTTCCCTTTTCTCCACACCCTCTCCAGCATTTATTGTTTGTAGATTTTCTGATGATGGCCATTCTGACTGGTGTGAGGTGATACCTCATTGTAGTTTTGATTTGCATTTCTCTAATGATTAGTGATGTTGAGCATCCTTTCATGTGTTTGTTGGTCAGCTGTATATCTTCTTTGGAGAAATGTCTATTTAGGTCTTCTGCCCATTTTTGGATTGGGTTTTTTTTTTTTGATATTGATTAGCTGCTTCTTTAAAATGATTTAACTAGCATTATATTTTTAAAAGAGTATGTAACAGACTACTTGAGATTTTAATTTCTTTTTTTAACAGTTTAATGTTACTAGCATAGACCTTTCTTCATCTTTAACTTTTTGTCCATTGCTATATCTGGATGGACCTAATTTATCTTCATTCTACTTTTTACACATAAACAAGGCTACCTTTACATTTGAGATGATGACACAGTCAATGTAATGGTCATATCTTTAGAAAGGATTTGTGATTTTAAGCATTATTCTCTTATAAGAAGTTATTCAAAAATAGATTCAATATTTAAGAGTAAAAAAGAACTTTCTAAATGTAAAAATTCCTCAGTTCAGTTTGCAATTTTAGTTTTAGATTTCAGTTCTCCATGAATAATATGTTAAAGTCCCTTGAGCTATAAGAAAGAGCAATATATCAAAGGCATAAATATGAATAGTGTAAAATATAAACTAATGAAAATTGTAAGCAAAATCACATTTGGAGTTAATAAAGACCAAGAGCAAGTCTTTATTCAGTGTTAACAAAAAAGCAAAGAAAACGTCAGCCCCACTGATCCCTGGATGAATGCCATACATTCAACATATTGCTGACTCTTATACACTCTAATAATTCTGCTATCCTTATATACTAATTAGCAGTAATTATCTAATTGTAGTTCACAAAAGTCTTAAAAATGATAACGTTAAATGCTGGGATGTCATTAGCCCCTTTTCAACATATTTATTGCACCTTTTATAGCTAGACATGAAAGAGGTAAGCAAAGGTTTTTAAATGTTTTTAAATTTTCAAAGATTTCAAGAATACTAATATCATCTTTAACTGAAATTCTTCCTATTCATTCCTTCAAAATACTGGATTTTTCCCAGGCCTCATCAAAATGGTAGGTGATTTTCAATGGGGAATATACCACATTATCAATTTTTATCTATATTTATTATAAATAACATATACATATATAACTAAATAACATTTTTACTTTCCACTAATTCAAATTACTAGTTCCTTTTATTAAAAAGAATGCAGAAATTATATTTCCACACTAACTTAACATGCAAATAGTTTGCTTAGTTTTTACTCATCAAAATTACTAACTGGAATTATTATTCCTTCTTGGATCTGTCTTCCCTGAGTCTATCTTTCTACGAGACACCTGACCTCACCTCTTTATTTTAAAATCTTGGCTGAAGAAAGAAAAGATACCCTTGAAATATAAAAGCCATTTTAGAGGCAGCAGGAGTTTGGACATTATTGAAGGTCATACTGTCACTGAAATGAGCGTCTACTTCCTTTTAAAATGATATTCAATGTCTTGAATACGACTATTTTTTTTGCTAGAAAGTAAGAAAGCACCCACATTTCCAAGTTCTGACTCCTGCTATTCTAATTTAATTGATAGAGAGAGAGGGGGAAATTAAGATTTTTTCTTATCTGATTCAGCCCCAATCACTTTCCATGTTAATAAGCCTAGACTAGGAAATATGTGTGTGTTTGTATGTGGGTGTGTTTGTGTGTGTGTGTATTCATTTATGTTATTATAGAATGGTCAGACTCATGAGAAGCACTTGCTGTCATGTTTTTGATGACTGTATTCAAATAATGGATTACAGGGCTTAATGAAAATATTCTTGATATAATAGCAACCCCAGCTGTCATAGCTTTAGGGCAAGAGTCCTGTAGGGGTAGAAACCTAGTGATCGGTAGATACGACAAAGGAGATTAGATTTAGGAGAGATCAATACAACAATTCTGTTCCACAAATTTTATTATTATCTTTCCACCAGCTGAGTTGAAATGTAGGATCTGATTGATTCATTATATTACTGTGTCCTCAAACATAGGTCACTAGACAGAGTGTGTAACGCATATAGAGGGCCTTAACCTTAATCACTATAACCACCTAAGTAAATTCCATATATATTATTGTTTTCTTTAACGCCAAGGTTTATTCTGTGTAAAACTGTCACTTGTGTTACAATTCCTTTACGGTTTAATTCACATCAAATAGGAGATAGTAAATAGTAGCCACTCAGCTTTTTAATTTTACCAGTGAAGTCGTACTTCTGAAAAAGAATTGGATAGTGTTGAATATTGTAAAAGCTAGAGTGTATATGAGTCTTTATCAAGTTGAAAGATTTTCCTCTATTCCTAGTTTACTGAATTTTAAATATTCTTAGTATGATTTAGAATACAGTCCTTTATCAGATGTGTCTTTTGCAAACATTTTCTCCCAATCTGTGCTTGTCTCCTCATTTTCTTTACATTGTCTTTTGTAGAGAAGTTTTTAATTTTAATAAAATTCAGTTCATCGATTATTTCTTTCATGGACCATGTCTTTGGTGTTGTATCTAAAAGTCATTGCCACACCCAATGTCATCTATTTTTTTTTTCTTATATTATTTTCTAGGAATGTTATAGCTTTGTACTTTACTCTAAGTCTGTGATTCATTTCAGATATTCAAATATTTTAGTTATTGATTCATTGTTACTAACTCAATGCTATTCCTATCATCGTTTTAGTCATTTCAGTACACTCATAAATGACCCTAACATAAAATAATAAAGCATAATTGTTCTTCTCTTGCAGTGATCTTGTCTTCACACATATCTCATATGTCCATTCCATCATACAAAAGAGTTTGTCATTGCTAATAACTGTAACACCACTAAAATCTCAGTTTCAAGCATCTCAAATCACCACTTATTTTCTTTTCAGCTGATATCCAATACCTCCATATCAGGAATATTTCGACCCTACTGGGACCCATAATCTATTGACCACTTTTTCAGTGTCTCTTAAAGACTTAAGTAAACTTTTTCCATATATCCTAAAATATCTTGCATCTTTCTTGGTTCATTTTAAGTACTTGACTAAATGAAAAACATTATTAATTTTAACTTTATTTTCCCAGCTTATTTACTTTTGCAGCTGAATGTGGACAGACAACCAAAACCATGCTGATTGGCCCATTAACTTCACCTACTAAAAAAAAAAAAAAAAAAAAAAAATTCCTTTTACCACCCCTTAAGCTAGGATCCTATTTATCTACTTCTATGAAAAATTCTCAGAAGTCATTAATCATCACTGTCTTAATTTTTTACATTCCTTTTTGAATCTCCAATCAGATTTTTGCAACATCCCTATTCTCCCCTCCCCCACACAAGTAGACACCACCCCCACCACCCCCACTGTAAACATCTCTAATGGTTCAATGACCTACAGGTTGCTAAATCCAATGGTAAAGTCTCAGTCCTCCTCTTTCAGAATAAAATCCTTACAAAATAGCCTAAAACTGGCTACCTTAATCTGGCTTATTTAAATTTTCTAATCTCATTGTCTATTACTCATACTACTCTTCTAACCCTCTTCAGCCAGCCTTCTTACTGTTCTTCAAATCCATCAAGGATTCTCCCACACCAGAACATTTGCACTTGATGTCCCTCTGCCCCCAGCATTTCTCCTCGTATCTTCTTCCCCCGAGAGGCTGTGCCAATTTGCTTTTCAACAAGCTATGTCATTGGATGAACAAAATTTCTTACTTTTCATGTAGCCACATTTGCAGTCCTTTCACCTATAATTAGGATTTTAGTTTCCTGTATATAAAGTCTTTCTCTGCCTCAAGGTTATAAAGATTCCCTCATGCTTTAGCTTCTAAAATCTCTATTATTTCACATTTAGTTTTACAAGCCATTTTGATTTAATTGTGGTATAAGGTATGAGTTAGGGTCAAGTTTTCATCAACTTGAATTTCTAATTGTCCCAGTATCATTTACTGGAAATATCATTTTTTCTAGTATTCTTCATTTCCACCTTTGATACTAGCTAATAATCCTAATATGCATGGTTCCACTTCTGAATACTCCACAGTTCTCAAGAGCTGCACTATTCATTTTAGACTGGAAAATTATTTGTTTCGAGGGAATTGTGTGTGAATTTTAGGATGTTTAGCAGCATCTCTGGCCTTTACCCATTAGATCCCAGCCAATCTACCCACTCTTCCTCCCATCCCCCAACCCAGACATTCAAAATGTTTTCACGCATTGCAAAATGTCTCCTAAAGGGTCAAAACTGCACCTCGTTGAGAACCACTGCTTCCTGATGTTTATGTTTTTTACCTTGGCCAAATCAATTCTGTCATAATAACTGTCAATTTATAGTAAATTTTGCTATCTAGTAGAGCCAAGGTTCTCATCCTGTTCTTCAAGTGTGTCTTGACAATCCTTGCCGTGTTGAATTTCATGTACTTTTTAGCATCAAACATCATATAACACAAACATATTTTAAATTGTGCTAAATAAATACACAAAATAATTTGGGATAAAGGCATCTGTAAACAACATTAAGTCTGTCAAATCATGAATATTGTATATTCTTTTATTTACCTAATTCTTATACAGTTCCCTTTAGTACTCATCCATAAGTTTATGGATAAAAGTCTTGTAAATTTTTGTTTTATTTATTTCTAATATTTAGTATTTAAATGTTATTTAAATGTTACTTTTAATTTTGTTTTCAAAATATTTGTGGTTGGAATATAAAAATGTAACTTTTTTTTTTTTTCTTTTTTATTTATTTATTTATTTATTTATTTATCTATTTTTGGCTGTGTTGGGTCTTCGGTTCGTGCGAGGGCTTTCTCCAGTTGCGGCAAGTGGGGGCCACTCTTCATCGCGGTGCGGGGACCGCTCTTCATCGCGGTGCGCGGGCCTTTCTCTATCGCGGCCCCTCCCGTCGCGGGGCACAGGCTCCAGACGCGCAGGCTCAGCAATTGTGGCTCACGGGCCCAGCTGCTCCGTGGCATGTGGGATCTTCCCAGACCAGGGCTCGAACCCATGTCCCCTGCATTAGCAGGCAGATTCTCAACCACTGCGCCACCAGGGAAGCCCAAAATGTAACTTTTTTATATTGGCATTGTGCTCAGCAACATGCTAAACTCTCTTATTGATTCTAAAAAAGTCAGCTGGGGATAGCTTTTTAAATTTTCTAAATACACAACTGTGTTGTCCACAATTGAGTTTATTCTTTACTCTTCATTTTTTATACATTTGTTCATTTTTTTTCTTTGCCAGACTATACTGGCTAAGACACTATAGTGCAGCATGAACTAGAAATGGTGATAGTTTCTCAGTCTCTAACTTTTCCAAACTTCATTATTAAGTATTATGTGTATTGTCAACTCACTAGATCAAAGAAGTGTCACTCTACTCCTAATATACTAAAAACTGTTTATCATAAATTGATATTAAATTTGATTATAATTTTTCTTCAACCATTGAGATAATCATATAATTTTCTCTTTTAGATTGTTAATGTGGTTAAGCACAATGATAATCTAATTTATTTAATTAAGGAAGAACAATTTACATCAGGTAAAATGTTCAGATATTAAGTGTGCAATTTGATGAATTTTAATACACGTATACACCCCTGAAACTAATGTCCCAATCAAGATACACTTGCAGTACCTAGGAAAGTTCTTAATTCCCCACTTTTGGTCAACCACCAGCCCCCTCTTCCTTAGGCAACTACTGTTCTGATTTCCATAACCATAGATTTGCCTATACTTGCATGCCAGATAGAATTTTATAATATGTACTTTTTTGTGTCTAGATTCTTTCACTCAATATGATATTTTTGAGATTATCTATCTTGTTTGTATTGGTAGTTCTTTTTTTTTATTGCTGAGAAGCATTCTACTTTATGAATATACCACAATTTGCTAACTTTTTTGTCTTTTGTTGGATACTTCGCATGTTTCAGTTTGGGGCTATTATAATTAATTAAGGTTGCTATGAACATTCAGGTCCAAGTCTTTGTGGACAGATGCTTTGTTGTTTTTGTCTCTTGGGAAGTACCTATGAGTAGAAATGCTGGGTCATGCAGTATTATGTTTAACTGTACAAGTAACTAAGTTTTCTAAATAATAGTATTATTTTACAGTACCTTTTGCAATATATGAGAGTTGCAGTCCCTCCACATCCTTGCCAATATTTGCAATTGTCACTTTTTAATCTTAGACATTCTAGTAGGTATGAAGTCATATCTTTTGTTGATTTTAATTTGCACTCCCTTGATAACTAATGACGCTGAACCTTTCATGTGCTTATTGGCCACTGGAATATATATATATACATCTTTTGAGAACTGTCAGTGTCTTTGGTCATTTTAAAATTGAGTTGTTTTTCTCTTTATGACTGATTTGTAGGTACACTTCATATATTCTAAACTCAAGTCCTTTCAGAATTATATATATTGTGACACTTTTCTCTCAACCTGGGACTTGTTATTTCCCTTTTTAATAGTGTATATTTATGAGAAGTTAGGATTTTTTTAAATTTTGACAAAGTCCAAATAATCCACATTTACTTTTATGTTTCATGATTTGTGTGTCCTCTCAATAAATATTTTATAAATCCTAAATTATACAGATATTCTTTTGGGCTTTAAACCTTTAGCATCTACTTTTTTTTTGAATTTTTGAATTTTATTTTATTTATTTTTTTATACAGCAGGTTCTTATTAGTCATCAATTTTATACACATCAGTGTATACATGTCAATCCCAATCGCCCAATTCATCACATCACCATCCCCACCCCCTGTGGCTTTCCCCCGTTGGTGTCCATATGTTTGTTCTCTACATCTGTGTCTCAACTTCTGCCCTGCAAACTGGTTCATCTGTACCATTTTTCTAGGTTCCACATATATGCGTTAATATACAATACTTGTTTTTCTCTTTCTGACTTATTTCACTCTGTATGACAGTCTCTAGATACATCCATGTCTCAACAAATGACCCAATTTCGTTCCTTTTTATGGCTGAGTAATATTCCATTGTATATATGTACCACAACTTCTTTATCTATTCATCTGTCGATGGGCATTTAGGTTGCTTCCATGACCTGGCTATTGTAAAGAGTGCTGCAATGAACATTAGGGTGCATGTGTCTTTTTGAATTATGGTTTTCTCTGGGTATATGCCCAGTAGTGGGATTGCTGGGTCATATGGTAGCTCTATTTTTAGTTTTTTAAGGAACCTCCATACTGTTCTCCATAATGGCTGTATGAATTTACATTCCCACCAACAGTGTAGGCGGGTCTCCATTAACAAACTGAAGAATGAAAACCATATGATCATCTCAATAGATGCAGAAAAAGCTTTTGATAAAATTCAACATCCATATATGATAAAAATGCTCCAGAAAGTGGGCACAGAGGGAACACACCTCAACATAATGAAGGCCATATGTGACAAACCTACAGCTAACATCATACTCAATGGTGAAAAGCTGAAAGCATTCCATCTAAGATAAGGAACAAGACAAGAATGCCCATTCTTGCCACTTTTATTCAACACAGTTCTGGAAGTCCTAGCCACAGAAACAAGAGAAGAAAAGGAAATAAAAGGAATCCAAATCGGAAAGGAAGAAGTAAAACTGTCACTGTTTGCAAATGACATGACAATGTACATAGAAAATCCTAAAGATGCCACCAGAAAATTACTAGATCTCATCAATGAATTTGGTAAAGTTGCAGAATACAAAATACACAGAAATCTGTTGCATTTCTATACACCAACAATGAAATATCAGAAAGAGAAATTAAGGAGACAATCCCATTTACCATCGCATCAAAAGGAATAAAATACCTAGAAATAAACCTATCTAAGGAGGCAAGATACCTGTACTCCAAAAACAATAAGATGAAAGAAATTGAAGACCACACAAACAGATGGAAAGATATACCATCTTCTTGGATTGGAAGAATCAATATTGTTAAAATGACCATACTACACAAGGCAATCTACAGATTCAATGAAATTCCTTTCAAATTACCTACACTATTTTTCACAGAACTGGAACAAAACAAATTTAAACTTGTATGGAAACAAAAAAGATCCCCAAAAAGCCAAAACAATCTTGAGAAAGAAAAACAAAGCTGGAGGAATCTTGCTCCCTGACTTCAGACTACACTACAAAGCTACAGTAATCAAAACAGTATGATACTGGCACAAAAATAGACACATAGAAAAATGGAAGAGGATAGAGAGCCCAGAAATAAACCCATCCACTTATGGTCAATTAATCTGTGACAAAGAAGGCAAGAATATACAACAGAGAAAAGACATTCTCTTCAATAAGTGGTGCTGGGAAATCTGGACAGCTACATGTAAAAACATGAAATTTAGAACATTCGCTAACACCATATACAAAAATAAACTCAAAATGGATTAGAGCTCTAAGTGTAAGACTGGATACTATAAAACTCCTAGAGGAAAACACAGGCAGAACACTCTGATATAAATCACGGCAATATGCTTTTGGATCTGTCTCCTAGGGTAATGGAAACAGAAGCAAAAATAAACAAATGGGACCTCATTAAACTTAAAAGTTTTGCATAGCAAAAGAAACCATAAACAAAATGAAGAGACAACCTATGGAATGGGAGAAAATATTTGCAAACGATGTGACTGACAACGGATTAATCTACAAAATATACAACAGCTCATGCAGCTCAATGCCAAAAAAACAAACAACCCAATCAAAAAATGGGCAGAAGATCTAAATAGATATTTCTCCAAAGAAGACATACAGATGGCCAACAGATACGTGAAAAGGTGCTCAACATCGCTAATTATTAAGGAAACACAAATCAAAACTACAATTAATTATCACCTTACATGGGTCAGAATAGCCGTCATCAAAAAGTCTACAAGTAATAAATGCTGGAGAGGGTGTGGAGAAAAGGGAACCCACCATTCTGAATTTTAATGCAACAAAAGTGCAACTTGATTGGACTAAAGAGTGAATCTTTTATACTGAAAAGTTTCAGTACCAATAATGCATTAGTGACTGGGGATAACAGAGGCAAAAGCATCAGCTGCACTGCAGGGGTTTAGCTTTCCCATGTTTTCCCAAGTTTTGAACATAGACTGCATGATTATATATACTGATGATATAATTATGAATACAGATGTAAATTTATTTTAGAAAAAAATTTCAAAACATCTCATGTGGGCTTCCCTGGTGGCGCAGTGGTTGGGAATCCGCCTGCCAATGCAGGGAACATGGGTTTGAGTTCTGGTCCGGGAGGATCCCACATGCTGCGGAGCAACTAATCCCGTGCACCGCAACTACTGAGCCTGCGCTCTGGAGCCCGCAAGCCACAACTACTGAGCCTATGTGCCATAACTTTTGAAGCCTGTGAGCCTAGAGCCTGTGCTCTGCAACAGGACAGGCCACTGCAATGAGAAGCCCGCGCACCACAACGAAGAGCAGCCCCCACTAACTGTAAGTAGAGAAAGCCTGTGCGCAGCAACGAAGTCCCAAGCAGCCAAAATTAATTAATTAATTAAGAAAAAAATAAAGCATTCTTTAAAAAAAAAAATCTCATGTACGTATGACAGCACCAAAATATAGACATTTTCTAACTTCCTGAATCATGACAGTAATCGGAATATCTTTATGAATGTGTACTCAGTTCTAGAGATATTCTTGAGTGTCAAAGACTCATTATAATATGGCTCTTTGGGCAAAAGCATCATTTCAACATCAGTATGGTGATGTATCAAAGGTTAGACAGTCGTTGTTGTTCACAAAAAATGTACTTAGATAGGTTTGAAAATAAAAATTTGATATTCTGCAAGGAATTCAGACACTTGAAATTTCAACCACATAGAATAACTTTTAAAAAATAATTGGAACAGTTCAGTCATGGTTTTCTTTTGTTGAGAATATATATTTTATACATTTAATTTTACCATGATAATTGAAAGGGCATACTTTGTTTTTGAGGCAACTATATAAAATATTGTACAAGTCTTCATTTAGGTAATTAAGAGGGACCTTAATAAAGTGCCCTTAGAAATAGTATTAAAAGTTATTCTCTCACAGAGTTTTCTTTTTCCATCTAGCTCAGATATCTGTGGCATTTGTTACCTAAAGTTACTTAAATTTTTATGAATCTCTTCTCTTAAATTTATCTTATTCTTATCAGAACATTATGAAATATTACACTCTATTGTAAATCCTTGAAAATAGAAGATTCATACACCATTAAAAATTCCAGGGCTTCCCTGGTGGCGCAGTGGTTGAGAGTCTGCCTGCTAATGCAGGGGACACGGGTTCGAGCCCTGGTCTGGGAAGATCCCACATGCCACGGAGCAGCTGGGCCCGTGAGCCACAACTACTGAGCCTGCGCGTCTGGAGCCTGTGCCCCGCAACGGGAGGGGCCGCGATAGTGAGAGGCCCGCGCACCGCGATGAAGAGCGGTCCCTGCACCGCGATGAAGAGTGGCCCCCACTTGCCGTAACTAGAGAAAGCCCTCGCACGAACTGAAGACCCAACACAGCCAAAAAAATAAAGAAAGAAATAAATAAAGTAGCTATAAAAAAAAAAAAAAAATTAAAAAAAAAAAAAATTCCAGTGAAAATTAAAATTCCTAACTGAACCTCCTTGTCTTTAACTGTCCCCCCCTCAAAAAAATAACAATTGTTTCAAATTTTTTTCTAACAAACATCAATAGTTAACAAAGTTTACTCAAAATGTTGAGTGAGGTTAGCCAAAACTAGTTCTCTCCAGTCCATGGCAGCAAATATGAGCTTTTTAAGAACAACATTCACAATACCAAAGAATTGTTATATATATATATATATATATATATATATATGAGGCTACTGTATTTCTAAGCTACTTTTACCTTGTCCCATATATTCTGTATCATAAAACTGCTGTAGCTCAAGAGGCCCTCCCCAATGAAGATGTGGTACATATATACAATGGAATATTACTCAGCCATAAAAAGGAACGAAATTGGGTCATTTGTAGAGACGTGGATGGACCTAGAGATGGTCATACAGAGTGAAGTAAGTCAAAAAAACTAGTATCGTATATTAACGCATATATGTGGAATCTAGAAAAATGGTACAGATGAACTGGTTTGCAAGGCAGAAATAGAGACGCAGATGTAGAGAAGCAGGGGTGGTGGTGGTGGTGAGATGAATTGGGAGATTGGGATTGACATGTATACACTAATATGTATAAAACAGATAACTAATAAGAACCTGCTGTATAAAAAATAAACAAAAAAACAAAAGACCAATAAAATATTGGTTGATCAAAACAAAAAAGAGGCCCTCGCCAAAATAAACAAACCAACAACAAAAACTACAATTGTTCCACCAGTTCATAGTAGCACCTGCTAAATATGACACTGAAAATCCTTCTGCTAGAATTAGGAAAGATCATGCAGTAATACGTATACACATCACATTGTGTTATGCCAAAAACAATGTAGCAATAATGCCAAGAGTTGCCAATGCCAATTTTATTTCTCTGATTGTACAAACCTGAGTTCTCAACCCTACCATTCATTTATACTCCCTCAGTGAAAATCTGAGTGAAATTTCTACTTTATATTTACAAGTTAATGAAAATATTTCCCTCTTCCCACCCAACTGTCTTGTTAGCCAGTTACCCACATTTCAGATCATAGTCCACTATTCATCCACACCTATTTGGACTTAGCCTCCAGCATTAACAGTCCCTGCCATTTGACATTAATTAGCTTAACTTCTTGGACCTTAATTGAGTCCATCATTTCTGCCTTTCAAAGTTTCCTCACTTTCCTGGTTTTCTTACTACCACTGTCTTGTCTTCAGTGGTATCTGCATGTTCCTCTTATGTTAACTATTATTAAAATAATAGTATTCCTTGATGTTTATTCTAAGCTCTTTTGCCTCAAATA
The DNA here is from genome assembly GCF_949987535.1 of Balaenoptera acutorostrata. NCBI lineage: Eukaryota > Metazoa > Chordata > Mammalia > Artiodactyla > Balaenopteridae > Balaenoptera > Balaenoptera acutorostrata. The sequence continues at coordinate 52,124,915 of NC_080071.1, read as the reverse complement.
AATTCAGTCATGTGAGTCTATTGGCTTTTATGGCTTTAATTATAAGCTGTATGCTGTGGACTCACATATATTTATCTCTATACTGGCTCCACATGTATAGCTGCCCACTTTTCATTTCTCTTGGATGTTTTAGAGATACTTCAAATTCAACATGTTCAAAATTGAATTAAGATTTTGCCTTGAAACAATGTTATTTATATCAAGCTGTATCCATTTGCCCAAGTCAGAAGCCTGTGAATTAAGCCTCACTTTTCATTTCTTATAAGCACTCATCAAGGACAAGTACTCTTTAATAATCTACTTTTTTACATACACATAGCTACCTCCAATCATTTCTCCTCTGTACTCTTTAAGATTCACTTTGTTATACAGCAGAAGCTAACACACCATTGTAAAGCAATTATACTCCAATAAAGATGTTAAAAATAAATAAAAATTGGATCTCACACACACACACAAAAACTCTAAATAACTTTATTTAACGTATTTAAAAGATAACTGTTATCATATCACCAGATGCTTCCTATACTTTATGATTCCTCGTTTTTTAACAGCTTTATTGAAATATCATTGTCACAAAAATTGTATATATTTAAGGTGTACAACTTGATGTTTTTATATAGGTATACATTATCAATTACCACAGTCAGGCTAATTAATATATCCATTACTTCTACATAGTTATTATTGTGTATGTGTATGTGTAAGTATATAGTGAGATTTAATTTAAAATCTATCCTCTTAGAAAATTACAAATATACAATACATTATTGTTGACTATCATCACCATGCTGTACATTGGATCTCCAGGAATTGTTCATCATGCATAACTGAAAATGTGTACCCTTTGATGTACACCACCCCATTTCCCACAGCCCCTGGCAACCATCATCCTATTCTGCTTCTATGAGTTTAACTTTATTAGATTCCATATATAAGTGAGATTATGCAGTATTTCTCTTTTTGTTTCTGGCATATTTTACTTAGCATAACATCCAACAGCATCAACCATGTTACCAAGTGGCAAGATTCTTTCTTTTTTAAGACAGAATAATATTCCACTGTGTGTGTGTGTGTGTGTGTGTGTGTGTGTGTGTATACACCACATTTTCTTTATCCATTCAGCCATCAGAGGACATTTAGGTTGCTTCCATATCTTAGCTATTGGGAATAATACTGCAATGAACATGGGAGCTGCAGATATCACTTTGCAATCCTGATTTCAATTTGCTTGGATATATACCCAGCAATGAGATTGCTGGATCATATGGTAGTTCCACTTTTAATTTTTTGAGGAGCTTCCATACTATTTTCCATATGGTTGTACTAATTTACATTCCCACCAGTAGTGTACAAGTGTTTACTTTTCTCCACATCCTGCAAACACTTGTTAACTTCTGTCTTTTTATAATAAACATCCATAACAGGTATGAGTTGATATCTCATTGTGATTTTGATTTGCACTTCCTTGATGATTAGGGATGTTGAACACCTTTTCATATATCTGCTAGCCATTTAAATTTCTTCTTTTGAGAAGTGTCTATTTAGGGATTTTGCCCATTTTTAGTCAGGTTATTTGTATTTGGGGTATTAAATTGTATGACTTACATATTTTGGATATTAACACACTTATCAGATATATTATTTGCAAATATCCTTTCACATTACATAGATTGCCTTTTATTTTATTGATTGTTTCATTTGCGGTGCAGAAGTCTTTTAGTTTGATGTAGTCTTACTCGTCTATTTTACTTTCGTTTCCTGTGCTTTTTGTGTCATATCCAAAAAAATGTTGGTAAGACCAATATCAAGAAGGATTTTCCCTATGCTTTCTTCTAGCAGGTTTACAGTTTCAGGTCTCACATTTAAGTCTTTAATCCATTTCAAATTGATTTTTGAGTTTGGTGTGAGATTGGGTTTCAATTTTATTCTTTTGCATGTGGATATCCAGTTTTCTCAACACCATTTACTGGAGAGACTATTCTTTCCCCATTGTGTTTCTAGGTACCCTTGTTGAAGATCAGTTGACCATAAATTCCTGGCTTTATTTCTGGATTCTCTATTCTGTTCCACTGATCTATATTTCTGTTTTTATGCCAGTATCACACTGTTGATTACTACAGCTTTGTTATATAATTTGAAATCAGGAAGTATGATGCTTAGATTGCTTAGCTATTTGGCATCTTCTGTGGTCCCATATAAATTTTAAGATTGTTTTTCTTTCTGCGAAAAATGTCATTGGAATTTTGATACGGATTTCATTGGATTTGTAGATTGCATTTGGCAGTTTAAGCATTTTAACAATATATAATTTTTCCAATTCATGAATATAAATGTCTTCCAATTTATATGTGCTTTTTAAATTTCCTCATCAATATTTTCTAATTTTCACTGTACAAGTCTTCTACCTCTTTGGTTAATGCCAAAGGATTTCATTCTTTTTGTTGTTAATGTACATGGGATTATTTTCATAATTTCCATTTTATATATTTCATTGTTAATACAGAAATGCCAATGATTTTTGTGTATTGATTTTGTGTCCTGCAACTTTACTGAATTCCTTTATTAGTTCTATTTTGTGGAGTCTTTAGAGTTTTCTACATGTATGATCATACCATATGTAAACAGAGATAATTTTACCTCTTCTCTTTAGATTTGGATGCTTCTTTAGATTTGGATGCCTTTTATTTCTTTTTCTTGCCGACTCCTCTGGCTAGGACTTCCAATACTATGCTGAATAGCAGTGATTAGAGTGAGCATACTTATTTTGTTCCATATCTTAGAGGAAAAGCTTTCATATTTTTCCCACTGATTATGATTTAAGCTGTGTGTTTTTCATAAATGGTCTTTATCGTGTTGAAGTAAGTTCCTTTCATACACAATCTGTTGCAAATTTTTATCATGAAAGGATGCTGAATTTTGACAAATGCTTTTTCTTTATTTATTAAGATGATCATGTGGTTTTTGTCTTTCATTCTGTTAATGTGATGTATCACACTGATTTATTTTCATATGTTGAACCATCCTTGCATCCCAGGGATAATACCATTTGGTTGTGGTGTTTAATACTTTTTACTCACTTTTGAATTTGGTGTGCTAGGATTTCTGTTGAAGATTTTTGCATCTCTGTGCACCGGGATACTGTTTTGTAACTTCATTTTCTTGTGTTGTCGTTGACTGGCTTTCAGAATCAGGGTGATGCCAGCATCGTAAAATGAATTTGGGAATGTTCACTCTTCTGTTTTTTTGGAAGAGATTAAGAAGGTTGGTATCAATTCTTATTTGAATGTTTGGTAGAATTCACCCATGAAATCATGGTCCTGGGCTTTTCTTAGTTGCAAAGTTTTTTATTACTGATTGATTATTTCATTCTTGGAGTAGCTTGCACACAGCTTGCAGCTTGTGTGTGTGTGTGTGTTTTCTTTTTGTTTTCAGTCATATCTTTTAGTGTGCCCCCACCAAAACACAGAATAGAGTATCACTTCTATGGCAATCCTACCAGATATGCATAATCTGAAAATAATCATTAGAAAACATCAGACTAAAGCATATGGTGGGGTGTTCTACATATTAAATGACCTCTTATTCATGTTGAGGTAATGAAACTGTTTCTGATTAATCAGATAAAGAAACATAACTAAAAGCAATGAATTAGTTATGTATATTTGAATCACTGTCACAAACTCTTAGTAACACATGTTGGGTTTCGATAGTGATGTCATTCAATTTACAAACCCTTAAGAAATTTTTGACATCTTTAGAATATAGAGTTACCTCTTTAAAAAATATAGGATATATAGACATTTTGTCTTTGTGTGTTTTCTGGTTTTTCTCAGTTCTTTCCATTATATATTTCTCTTACCTCACATTTATTCCAAAGTATTTTATGGTTTTTGCTGTTTTTATAGATGGAATTGTTTCCATTACAATTTCTACATGTATTCTACTGTGCATATGAAAGTTATGGATTCACTTTTTTAGCTTCAAAATGGTCACACGTACTTCTTTTTTATTTTATAAAGCCAAGTTCACAGAGAAACAAACAAATCATTAATCCCTTTTTTAGAACTCAGTCTTTAAACTCAAGTAAGTAATTGTTAGCATACATTTTACAGTGTGGCACTCAAGAAACACTGCAATATGTCTAAATTCATAAAGACCACATCGTTTGCATGAGGCTTAAGTAATTTTCACATGTATAAATTAGAAGACATCATTGAGAGTAGAATATTAGTGATAGAAAATTTACTCCTAAAATGTTTTTCTTCTTTATTTTTAAATCTGTGTATATAAAAGTTTTTAATTTTGTGGAACAAATACATGAAGTGATTTTACTTTTAATCTAACCACTACATTTGCCTTTCTCTGTTCTAAAGAATATTTGAGCAAATCTGTGGTCGCATTCAGTTATTAACACAGAAACCATGCCATTTTAAACTTCTGTTCTCATATTTCTTAAAGAGCTTCAAATTCTTTCTTCCAAAGAAGCCTGAAACTATGTCAATTTATTGGAATTTGTGTGTGTGTGTGTGTGTAAACAAGAAAGTGGATACATGTAGCACTAGGATATCTCTTGTCCAGTCATTTTCAAGACTTACATTATGTAGTTCAGTGTTATAAGGCAAAAACAGGAAGAGGAAATAGAAATAGGGATCTTTATCTTTTCTCAATCTAACTTAGTCTGGAGTTAATATCTACTGTGGTAGCTTATGTAGCTGTGAGTGCCAGAAGTCTCCTCAAGATGATTTGACAGGTTTGCTGAAGCAATGCTCAGCTTCATCCTTCACCCCTCTGTTTCAAAGAACCATCTTACACAGCGGCAGCCAACTCTGCCATACAAGGCAGGATATTTCTTTGCTTAACAGCCATTCTCAAAGCTCGTGTCCCTTCTCATTCTTCTCATATTTCTTCAAATCTCATTCTTCTTTAGTGGAAGCCAGAGGAGCCATTCATCACCTCTTCAGCATCATCTAATACCTTCAGAAAGCTAGGGTGTGGTTGCTCTCCATTCCCTTTATTCCGAGACACACTAAATTATAATCCCTTCTTTCTATGTTATTATCAGCTACTCCATCAACCATGCTCTTTCCATAAAGCTTTAAATGGCAATTTAGTACATGCAAACACATTCTTCAAAGCTACTAGCCTTGCTGTTCCAATCTCTCTTACTGAAAAATCACTCTGAAATGGCAGAACAAGGACCTCCATAAATTATTCATCTATAAAAGCACTGAGAACAGGAGCAAATACTGTAAAAGCCAACTTCTTTTTACAAATTTGATTATCAACCAAAGGCTTCAAACAATCCAAGGAGCACTTATATCTGAAACTGGCTGAATCTTGGTTTAACTAAAAGTGAGATTTGTAATATTTTACTTGCTCTATTCCCATCTCCCTCTCCCTAGCCACCTGGTAGCTTTGAAACCAGCAATCTCACAACCACGGTAGGTGTAAAAACAAGCAACCTAGCAGCCAATGGAGGGGAAAAGTTGGCTTTGAGCAACGCTGAAAGTTCCATTCTCAGAGAATTATCACTATTTTATCTTTTTAGCAGCTTCATTCACAAGGCTGCTCTTTACCTGACCTAACTCAGAGTTCACTTACTGAGAAAAGCCACAATCCCATAGGGCATTTATGAAAGAAAGAAAAAAAACAACACAGCAGTTGTTTAATATTGCAGCTACTCAGGACTGCAATACCAGTTGTGGAAAACAAGAGGCTCAAAAAACTTAAGAGGAAAATCTTGGAAATTAGATATCCATACGGGGCTTTGGCAAGCTCTGACATATTTCTGGGGACCTAGAACATTATACACATGGGAAGGACAGGATGCATGCTCAGGAAAATCATGAGAAGTATCTAATCTCTCACCTCTGGCTTATCTTGAGACTCTACAAAAGCAGGAAGTGAAGGCTAAGGCAGATTTGTAAACTGCCAAAGCAGGGAAAGTGTGCCCCAACATACAAACAGAACACTTCAACAGAGGGTGGCAAAAGGTATTAAAGGGAATCTCTGACTAATCACTAGGTGACTTTTAACCTAACTGAACTGAAACTTCAGTGGTCACACATGATATAATATACAGACTTTATAAAATGAATCCAGGAAAGTCTCTAAACAAACAAAAATCATAATAACAACAACAACTAGCAACAACAAACCAAAACAATAAACTAATTATCAAAGTTGCCATGCTACATAATTTAAAATATCTATTTTTCAACAAAAAGAGACATAAGACATACAAACAGTAGTAAATGGCCCAGGCACAGGAAAAAAAAAAGTGGAGAAGTCAATAGAAACTGTCCATGAGAAAGCCAAAATGTTGGGACTTCCCTGGTGGACCACTGGTAAAGAATCCGCCTTACAATGCAGGGGATGTGGGTTTGATCCCTGGTCAGGGAACTGAGATCCTACATGCTGTGGGGCAATTAAGCCCGCGCCACAACTACTGAGCTCGTGAGCCACAATGAGAGAGCCTGTGTGCCACAAACTACAGACCCACATGCTCTGGAACTCACTCGCCACAACTACAGAGCCCATGTGCCCTGGAGAAGATCCCGTGTGTCACAACTAAGACCTGACATAGCCAAAAATAAAAGAATAAATAAATAATAAAGTAAAATCTTTAAAAAAAAAGCCAAAATGTTGTTTATTAGACCAAGATCTTAAATAAGCTATTTGAAATATATTCAACAACTAAAAAAAATTCATGTCCAATGAACTAAAGTGTGAAAATGACCTCTCACCAAATATAAAATGTAAAAAAGATATAAATTAATGAACTGCCCAAATAGAAACTTTGGAGTCAGAAACAATGATACTGAAATGAAAAATTCACTAGAGGGACTCAACAGTAGATTCGATAGAAAAATGAACCAGTAAACTCAAAGACAGGTCAATTGAAATTTTCCAGTCTGAGGAACAGAAATAAAAAAAGAACAAATAAAAATAAACCAACAAATGTACCAATATAGGCATAATTAAAAGTCCAGAGAAGAAGCGAAAAAGAGAGTCAGGAAAAAATACTTTAAGAAATAATGGAGTAGCCAAGATAGCAGAGTAGGAAGACCCTGAACTCACTTCCTCCCAGGGACACATCAAAATTATGACTATTTACAGGGCAACTATCTATCAGAACACCCTGAAGACTAGCAGAAATTTTTTCCACAACTTAAGACATGAAGAAGGAATCACAACAAGATGGGTAGGAAGGATGGAGACACAGTATGGTCAGGACTCACACCCCAAGTTTGGCTACCCACAAATAGAAGGAGTATCATAACTGTAGAGGTACATCCCAAGAACAGTGGGTATGAACAATACATCAGGCTCCCCAGACTGGGGATTCTGCACAAGGAAGATGAACCCCTAGAATGCTCAGGTTTGAAAGCTAGGAAGGCTTATGTTTAGGAGAGCTGGAGGGCTATAGGAAACAGAAACTCCACTGTTAAAGGGCACATCATCAAAGGGAGCCACATCAAACTAAAAAGCTTTTACACAGCAAACTATCAACAAAACAAAAAGGCCACCTACTGAATGGGAGAAGGTATTTGCAAATGGTATACCCAAAAAGGGATTAATATCAAAAATATACAATGAACTCAAACAACTCAACAACAAAAAAAACAAAGAACACAATTTAAAAAAGGATAGAGGATCTATATAGACATTTTTTCAAAGAAGACATAGATGACCAAGGGACACATGAAAAGGTACTCAACATCACTAATCATCAGGGAAATGTAAATCAAAACCACAGTAAGAGAACACATCACACTTGTCAGAATGGCTATTATCAAAAAGACAACAAATAATATGTGTTGTTGATGACGTGGACAAAAGGAAACCCTCCTGCACTGTTGGTGGGAATGTAAAGTGGTGTGGCCACTATGGAAGACATTATGGAGATTCCTTGAAAAATTAAATATAGAACTACCATGTAACCCAGCAATTCCACTCCTGAGTATTTATCTAAGAAAATAAAAACACCAATTAGAAAAAATATATGCACTTCTATGTTCATTGCAGAATTATATCTTATGTGGAATGAGAGCCTTAAATGACACATTAGATAAATGTAATTAATAGATATTACATAACATTTTATCCAAAAACAGTGGAATACACATTCTTTTCCATTGCACATGGATTGATCACATGTTAGGACACAAAACAAGTCTCAATAAATTTAAGAAGACTGAAATCACATCAAGCATCTTTTCCAACCAAATGGTATTAAACTAGAAACCAATTATAAGAAAACTGAAAAAACAATAACACATGGAGATTAAAAAGCATGCTACAAAACAACCAATGGTTCAATGGAGAAATCAAAGAAGAAATCAAAAATGACTTTGAGACAAATGAATATGGAGACATAATTTGCAAAATCTTTGGGACATGGGAAAAGCAATCCTAAGAGAAAAGTTCATTGTGATACAAGCCTATCTCAAGAAACAAGAAAAATCTCAAATGTAACAATCTAACTTTATACTTTAAGGAACAAGAAAGAAAAAAGAACAAGTCCAAAATTAGTACAAGGAAAAAAATAATAAAGATCAGAGCAGAAATAAATAAAACAGAGACAAAAAAGTAGAAAAGATCAATGAAACCAAGATCTGATTCTAGAAAAGATAAACAAAATTGATAAACCTTTAGTTGGATTCATCAAGAAAAAAAAAAAAAAAGAGAGAGGGCCCAAATAAATAAAATCAGGATCAAAAAAGAAGTTATAACTAATACCACAGAAATACAAAGGATCATAAGAGGTTACCATGAACAATTAATGCCAGTAAAATGGACAACCTATAAGAAATGGATAAATTCCTAGAAATGTACAATATCCAAAGACTGAATCAGGAGGAAATAGACAATATGAACAGAATGAATACCAATAATGCAATTGATTCAGTAATAAAAAGAAAAAAAAAAAACTCCCAACAAAAACAAAGTCCAGAATCAGACAACTTCATGGTGTGAATACTAGCAAACATTTAAAGATGAGTTAACACCTATCCTTCTCAAACTATTCCAAAGAGTTTGGTAGAAAGGAATGCTTCTGAACTCATTCTTCGAGGCTTGTATCATCCTGATACCAAAACCAGACAAAGACACCCTACACAAAAGTATTACAGGCCAATATCACTGATGAACAGATGCAAAAATCCTCAACAAAATATTACCAAACTAAATTAAACAATACATTTAAAAGATAATATACCATGATCAAGTGGGATTTATTCCAGGGATGCAAGAACGGCACATATCTGCAAATCAGTCAATATGATACACCACATTAACAAAATGAATGACTATCATATGACCATTTCAACAGATGCAGAAAAAGCTTTTCACAAAATTCAGCATCCACTTATGATTAAAAAAACTCTCAACAAAGTGGGTATAGAGCAAGCATATCTCAACACAAATAAGGCCATATATGACAAACCCACAGCCAACATCGTACTTGACAGTGAAAAAGCTGAAATCATTTCCTCTAAGGTCAAGTAAAAAACAAGAATGACCACTCTCACCACTTTTATTCAATATAGTATCGAAAAAACTCTGTCACTACAATAAGAAAAAAATGATAAGGCATCCAAATGGGAAAAAAGAAGTAAATCTGTAACTAACTGAAGATAAAATGATACTATATATAGAAACTCCTAACGACTCCACAAAAAAAAAATTATAACTCATCAGTAAAGTTGCACACTACAAAACTAATATACAAAAATCTGTTGTATTTCTATATACTAAAAATTAATTATCAGGAAGAGAAATTAAGAAAACAATCCCATTTACAATTCCATCAAAAAGAATAAAATACCTAGGAGTAGATCTAACCAACAAGGCAAAAGACTTGTACTCTGAAAATTCTAAGACATTGATGAAAGAAATTGAAGCCAACAAAAACAAATGGAAAGATAGCCCATGTTCATGGATGGAAGAATTAATATTGTTAAAATGACTATACTACCCAAGGAAATCTATGGATTCAATGCAATCCCTATCAAAATACCAAAGACATTTTTCACAGAACTAGAACAAATAATTCTAAAATTTGTATGATAACACAAAAGACCCCAAATAACCAAAGCAATTTAGAGAAAGAACAAAGCTGGAGATGTCACATTCCATGATTCCAAACTATACTACAAAGCACAGTAATAAAATCAGTATAGTACTAGCACAAAAATAGACACATAGATCAATGGAACAGAGTAGAGAGCCCAGAAATACCCATATTTAAATGATAAGTTAATCTATGACAAAGGAGGGAAGAATATACAATGGGGAAAAGACAGATTCTTCAGTAAATGGTGCTGGGAAAACTGGACAGCTACATGCAAAAGACTCAAACTGAACTACTTTCTCACACCATATATAAAAATAAACTGAAAATGGATTAAAGACAAATGTAAGACATGAAACCATAAAACTCTTAGAAGAAAACATGTACAGTACAACCTTTGACATCAGACTTAGTAATATTTTTTTGAAACTTTCTCCTCAGGCAAAGGAAACAGAGGCAAAAATAAACAAAGGGTACTACATCAAACTAAAAAGCTTTGGCTCATGGAGGAAGCCATCAACAAAACAAAAAGGCAGCTTACTGAATGGGAGAAGATATTTGCAAACAATATATTAGATTAGGGATTAATATCCAAAATATACAAAGAACTCATACAACTCAATATCAAAACAAAAACAATCCAATTAAAAAATGAGCAGAAGACCTGAAGAGACATTTTCCCAAATAAGACATACAGATGGCCAAGAGACACATGAAAAAAAAATGCTCAATATCACTAATCATCAGGAAAGTGCAAATTGAAACCACAAAAATATACCAGCTTACACCTGTCAGAATGCCTATTATCAAAAAGACAACAAACAAAACATGTTGGGGAGGATATGGAGAAAAGGGAACACTTGTGCATTGTTGGTGGGATTGTAAATTGGTGGATCCACTATAGAAAACAATACAGAGGTTCCTCAAAAAATTTAAAATAGAACTGCCATATAGTCCAGCAATTTCACTTCTGGGTATTTACCTGAAGAAAACAAAAATACTAATTAGAAAAGATACATGCACCCCTATGTTCATTGCAACATTATTTACAATACCCAAGATATGGATGCAACCTAAGTGTCCATTAATAGATGAATAAAGAATATGTATTTATGTACAATGAAATATTAGTCATAAAAAATGAAATTTTGCTATTTGTGACACATTGATGGATGTACAGGGTATTATACTAAGTGAAATAAGGCAGACAGTGTAAGGCAAATACTATACTGCATGATCTCACTTGTATGTGGAATCTAAAAAACAAAACAAACAAAACAAAATAAAAATAGACTCATAGATACAGAGAACAAACAGGTGGTTGCCAGAGAGGTGGGGACTAAAGAGTGGAAAATAGGTGAAGGGGATTAAGAGGTGCAAATCTCTAGTCATAAAACAAATAAGCCACAGGGATGTTAATATACACCATAAGGAATATGGTCAATAATATTGTAATAACTTTGTATCAGGACAGATTACTAGACTTATCACTAGGATAATTTCATAATGCATGCCAATGTCTAATCAATATATAATACACCTGAAACTAGCATATTGTAGATCAACTGTATATCAATTAAAAAAATGATGGATGAAAATATCAATACCCCAAATTTCACTTTTAAAAATTAATCTACACATCTAAGAAGGTCAATGAATTCCAGATAGAATAAATTCAAAGAGATCACTACTAAGACCCTTCATAATCAAACCACTGAAAGACAACAAGAAGAAAATTTCAAAGGTAGCAAGAGAAAAACTATTATCATAGTACAAAGGATTCTCAATAAGATTAACAGCTGACTTCTTATCAGAAATCATGGAGGCCAGAAAGCAGTGTGATGATACACTCAAAGTTCTGAAAGAAAAATACTATCAACCATGAATTCTATATCCAGAAAAAATATCCTTCAAACATGAAGGAGAATTTAAGACATTCCCAGATAAACAAAAATGGAGATGATTTGTCACTAGCAGATCAACCACACAAAAAATTAAAAAGAAGTTCTTTGAGATAAAATGAAAGGACACGAGATAGCACCTCAAGTTTTCTGAAGAAATAAAAACACTGGTAAAGGTAACTACAAAAATATACATGTATTTTCTCATTTGTTCTTCTATCTGATTTAAATGACAACTGAGAAAAGAAAAAAATATAAACTATGTTGATGAACTTATTATGTAGAAAGATATAATTTGTATTAAAATAATAGCACAAAAAATAGACCAAAGTAGAGGGTAGGGAATGAAGGTTATTGGAGAAAAGTTTTTAATAAACTCCTGAAGTTAGCATTAATTGTTGTTTTAATTAGAATTGGTTGTTTTAAGTTAAGAAACCCAAGGTAAACCATTAAGAAAATAAATTAAAAATATATAGTAAAAGAAATAATCAGGGAATTAAAATAGGAAGATGGAAAATAACTATCAAACCCAACATTTCGTACCATGTTTGTCCTTTTTACAGCACCAGGAATCAACCAGCAGGTTACCATAAGTCATCTTTCCCTTCTTGAAGACACATTCAATATCTACAAGTGATTCTCCTTAGCTCTCTGCTTCCCTCTGTTTGTAATGGGTACAAATCAACACCTTACCTGCCATCCTCCCACTCTGATCAGGAATATTGGGAAAGCATCTAATTTGATACATTATTACCATAAAACCAAGCAATCAAAAAATGTCTTTCTTGTTTTTAATTAATAAACTTTATTTTTAGAGCAGTTTTAGGTTCAAGCAAAATTGAGTGGGAAGTATACAGAGTTTGCTTATACCCTCTGTCCCTACACATGTACAATCACCCCCGCTATGGACATTGCACACCACAGTAGTACACTGTTACAACTGGTGAACTTATATTGATACTCTATTATCATCCAAAGTCCACTGTTTACATTAGAAGTCACCCTTGGTATTGTACATTCTGTGAGTCTTGACAAATGTATAATGACATATATCCACCACTGTATTATCACATAGAAGAACTTCACTGCAGCAAAAATTCTCTATGCTCCACCTTCATCCCTATTCATCATTTCATCTCTATTCATCCCTGCCTCCTCCCCAACCCTGGGTAACTTCTAATATTTTTACTCTCTCCATAGTCTTGCCTCTTTTCCTATTTTTTATCAATACTCTCCTCATCTACAATGAGGTGAAAATTTTGGTTGATTGTACTAAAGTTGACTCTGTGGGCTCTTAATTATCATGGAGGGAAAAGTCCTAGTTGTTAATGACTCACCTTAGGAAATAAGATACTCAATACCTCATGTTTTCAGTTGTAGGATCTACTCAAAACTTTGAAGACAAAGAGGTAATTTATATTTCACTACCTGTTATGAAAATATGTTATTTTTGTTGTATAAAATACTACATACTTTGAGTAACATTTACAAGAGTCAGGTAATTAAAGAAAACAAAATCAACCAAGGACTTGCCAATAAAAGATAACTATTCATACATATTTGACTCTTAGTGGCCAGCCACCATACTGAACACTATCTATAGAAATATCCATAAGATTTCACTAAGCTGGGGGCCCACTCTTAAATCATGTTCATTTTATTCCATTGATCTGTTTTTTTGGGAGGGGGGCATAGTTTCACACTCTTAATGTAGCCTAAAATGTTGTTTAATGCCTACAATAAAAAACATCTTTAAAAGTATATAACCAGAAATTGATAATAGTTATATATCCTATTTGGGTCAATATTTACTGGTCTTTATTTACTAATTTATTTTTTGGTAAAATACAAAATAATGCTATCGCTCCAATAGCTAAAAATTGTTAAAAATGATGAATGTTTTATTTTGTATAAATATATGCTAACCTCTTTATAAAAACTTATATGATTTCACAAACAATAAACATATGAAGTCCAGGGTAGGTATTATTTATTGTTCAGTTACTATTATAATTACTGAAAACATAAATTAAATTAACAGTGGGGAAAGGATTAGTGAGTTTAAATAGTTTGCTGAAGGACACAGTGCTAAGGGAAAGAACCAGTATTCATGTCTATAAGAAATCATCTGTAGGATTTTCAATTCTGTGTAAAGAAGCTACCCTTCTAGTATTTCTGGAATGATTTTTGGGAAACACAATTCAATTAATATATTGCTGGATTGTATTGACTGCTGTATATTTGTATGTGAGTTACCTATATTTATATCTGAGATACATACTGATGATTTGTTTCGTTTTTGTTTTTGTTTTGTGTTTGAATTCTTTTTTATTTTTTAATTAATTTTTATTGGAGTATAGTTGCTTTACAATGTTGTGTTAGTTTCTACTCTACAGCAAAATGAATTAGCCATACATATACATATATCCACTTAAAGCTTATATGTTCTTCACAAGTGAGATTTAAATTATACTTAAATTTCACTGAAATTTACTTATAGGCAATATTTGAGTTTTACAATTGAATTCTTTTTCTAAAAGAAAATTATGATCAGAAGGGAAATTATGTCCTGATAAAGTTTATCTATCAAAAAACCCACAGAAAACTAATAAATTTTGAAATACAAGATGAATTTCCCTTAAATTGTGAAGAATAGAAGGCTCCCAATACTCACTAATACAAAATTACCACTACTCATTATTTCTGTGCAGAAATAGCGGAGTAAGAAGAGGAAATAGATATATAGATATATAGATATATATAGGTATTAAATTTGGAAATAAACTCTCATTTTTCACAGACAATATGATAAAGAACCATGAAAATATGTAAACAAATTGTGTAAATCAGATAAGTAACTTTGCAGAATATAATACACACATAACCAATGCAATTATGTTTTATATAACATTAAAAGACCTTGTAATCCAAAAATGTATCATATGTAACAGCAACACAACTAAAAGATACCTAAGAATATAGCTAATAAAAATATTGAACTTTTTGGAAAAAATATAAAATTTTGTTAACATACATAAAAAATATTTTAAGAAATAGATATACCATGTTCATGGACAATGAGACTCAATAACTAAATTTGAGATTAAGAGCCACTGGACAAAGCTAAGGCTTTGAGTTATCCATAAAATAAATAAATAAAAATATATAAAACCTGCTCTGAATATGACATCAAAAACTTTAAAATACTTCAAACAAACTTAGGAGAATAGTCTTATAAATTTAAGGATAAATTTATAAATTTAAGGATAAAAATTTGCTATATAAAAATTAAAATTAAAATGTAAAATATTGGTACCTTTTAATAGAGTAACAATGAAACCGTTGGTTAAGTGTAAAACATCAAAACAAAATAAACAGGTTAACTACACAATGAAAAACGTATCTACAACACATAAGCCCAATAAAGGATAAGTACTTAGAATATAAAAACTCTATAAACTCTATCAATCATGATTTAGTCAAGAAAAAATTACACTATGTATTTCAAGCATAATGGATTTGATACAGAAAATTTGGTAATTTTTCTGTCACAACTCTTTGGCAAAACGTAACCCAGAAACCTACTTAATACATTTTCATGAATGAATTATTCTCACAGTCCCTGTAAATGGAGAGCAAAGTAAGAGAGAGAAATAGACAATCTGGCACAATAACCAAAATAAAATTCGGTAAAAGTGTGACCAAGCAATTTACAGATGAGGAAACCAAAATGGCCAATGTACATATATGTAAGGACACTCAACATCTTTCATAATTATGAATATGCAAATTAAAGCAACAAAAATACACCATTTTTTACCTCCAGATAGGCAAAGATAAAAATTCTGAAAACACAAAGCATTACTGCAGATATACCTCTTCAGGAACTCTTTTCCCAGTTCAGAGGGAAGTAATACTAGGAAATTTCTATGATTTCTTTCAGAAAAAAATTCTCCTACACATGCATGTAGAACTGCACAAGAATATTTACACTATATTCTATACTGTCCAAAAATGGAAGCAATCTAAATATCCTACACAGGGAAGGAATGATAAACGTGAGGGGGTATACTCAAACAATAAAAACTATACAAAAATAAAGATGAAACATCTGCAGATAAATATGGGGATATATAAACAATTATGGAGAATCTCAAACATAAGTTTAAGCCAAAATTATTTTTGTAGAAGAATATAAACAATATGAAAGTACTTATTTCAACTTTTAAAATATGAAACTATAAATAGTTTGGGAATCCATATGTAAATGTAGAAAAAAATATATGAAATAAAATTTACCAAAGGAAGAAGAGCTGCATGCTGAGTAAAAGGATTTTGGCTATATTTCTTTTCGTTAATTTAAATAGACCTGAAACATTGAAATATAACGTCCTTTTAAAATTCACTTAAGAAAAGAGAATACTGTATGCCAGATGGCCACTCTATTCAATAATGAAAACATTTAAACTAAAAACATAATGTGGAAAAATAAACCAATAGAAATTTCTACTCCTTCCTTATATACATGTGTGTGTATGTATTTTTTTAAATTTCAGTAAGGATTCCAAATAAAATATGTTAGTAAATAGGAGCTAGAGATCAACAAAGGTTATTTAAAATTATTCTGAACTGAATTTTGAATCCTAATCATTTTGATTTAAAAATAAACATTTCCATGGCAACAAGGTCCTAAAACTTTTTTTAAAAGTTTTAATTAAATCCTCCAAGTCTGACTTTATATAATGAAACAACACATTATCTTGAATCCCTCAAAATTTTGCCCGAGATTTTCAATTTGAAATTGCAATGACAAACTTTAGGTTTCCAGTTCTACATTTAAGGAGCTTGCAAGTTGCCACTCCATCCTAGCAACAAGCAAAAAGCTAAACAGACTGAACAATTAACTTTTCTAGGATTCATAAGAGAAGTGAGGAGTCTTGGCAAACCTCTGCCTCCAAGATTGGAGAGACCTACAGGTGCATACAGGAAGCTCACACTTACCTCCATGGGAACCAGTACCAAAAGCGGAAAATGTAAACTGTAATTGATGATTTGCTGGAGGCTCAGTGTGAACGACTCTGAAATTTAAAAACTCCAAGGTGAATCCAGTCACAGGGGGGCCCCACAGTTTTGTGAGATTTACCTCTAGGAGCTCCACAAGGTTCTCACAGTAAATATCAGAGAAAATTCCCTTGTATTTCTGGCGGGGGAGGGAAAAAATAACCATTTTGAGATATAGTTGTCCCTCAGTATCTGCGGGGCATTGTTTCCAGGATCTCTCACAGATACCAAAATCCACAGATGCCCAAGTCCCTTATATAAAATGACTCCGTACAGTCAGCCTTCTGTATACATGGATTCTGCAACAGGGGATTCAACCAACCAAAAATGTGAAATCTGCAGATATAGAGAGCCAACTGTACATAACAATACTGCTCTTCTTAATAAGTCCTGCCATCAGGAGAAACTAGTTAACTGGAGCCTAACCTGCTGGGGTATTATCAGAGGCTAACTGACCTGGGGGAGGGGAAATACCCAACTCCAAATCACTCTAGCCATACTATCCCACCTAAGCAGGGAGAAAAAACCCTGAAAAACACTTGTGAAATTCACAGGACAGAGGCATAGGCTCCATAAAATACTGAGATCTAACCTTAAGACTATAGAATACTTCCCTTTCCCCATACCTCACCACCAAATTACTAAAGGCATATTTATAATAGTTCCTTTTACCTAGTACATCATGTCCCACCATTAAGAAAAGAATTACAAGACACACCAGAAGGCAAAAAACACAATTTGAAAAAACAGAACATCAGAACCAGACATGGCAGGGGAACTGGAATTACTGGACTGGGAATTTAAAACAACTATGATTAATATGTTCAGGGCTCTAATGGATAAAGTAGACAGCATGCAACGACAGATGAACAATGTAAGTAGGGATATGGAAATCCAAAAAAGAACCAAAATGAAATGCTAGAGATCAAAAACACAGTAACAGAAATGAAGAATGCCTTTGATGAGCTAATTAGTAGATTGGGCACAACTGAGGAAAGAATCTCTGAACTTTAAGATATCTTAATAGAAGCCACTAGAACAGAAAAGCAAAGAAAACAAAGACTGAGAAAAACAGAACAGAATATCCAAAGTCTGTGGGACAACTACAAAAAATATAACATCCACGTAACAGGAATACCAGAAGTAAAAGAAAGAGAGACAGGAATAGAAGAAATATTTGAAACAGTAATAACTGAGAATTTCTCCAAATTAATGTCAGACAGCAAACCACAGATCTGAGTACCTCAGAGAACACCAAGCAGTATAAATGCTAAAATAACTATGCATAGGCATACCATTTTCAAACTACAGAAAATTAAAGACAAGCAAAAATTCTTGAAAGAAGTCAGAGGAAAAAAATATCTTACACGTAGAGGAACAATGATAAGAATTGTATCTGACAGCTCCTTAGAAACCATGCAAGAAAGAAAGTAGTAGAATGAAATAATTCAAGTGTTGAGAGAAAAAACAACAAACAACAAAGAACCTATGTCTGTGCTCTGTGAAATTCCCTCTCAAAAGTGAAGGAGAAATAAAGACTTTCTATAAAAAATGAAAATTGAGGGAATGTACTGACAGTAGATCTGCCTTGCCAGAAATGTTAAAAGAAGTTCTTCAGAGAGAAGGAAAATATGTCAGAAACTAGGATCTACATAAGAAAAGTATCAAAGAAAGAATAAGTGAAAGTAAAATAAAAACTATTTTGCTTATTATTAACTGATCTTACAGTTCACTGTTTCTTCAAAATAATAATAGCAACAATGTCTTCAATCACACATGCTTACATAAATATCTTATGTGTGTATATGTATATGCTTATGTATGCATATTCTTAAGCAAATGAATGATAGCAATGATCCAAGGGACATGAGAAAAGAATTAGGATTATTTTGTTATTACATGGTACTCATACTACCCATGAGCAGTACAGTATTATTTGAAAGTGGACTTGGATTACTTGTAAATGTACAGTGCAAACTCTAAAGCAACCACTAAAAAAAAATTGAAAAAGAATGCTAAGAAAGGAGAGAAAATGGAATCATATGAAGTGCTCAATTAAAACCAAAGAGTCAGAAAAAAAATGGAAGACGAAATAGGAACAAAGAACAAAAACAATAGAAAATAGTAACAAATATGGTATATATTAATGCAACTATATCAATAATTACTTTGAACTTTAATGGTCTAAATGTACCAATTAAAAGACAGCGATTGTCAGAGTAGATGAAAAAAACAACCCAACTATATTTGTCTATAAGAAACCTATTTTAAATATAGAGAAACATACAGATCAAAAATAAACGGATAAAGAAAAATATTCCATGCTAACACTAATCAAATGAAAGGAGTAGCCATAATAATTTCAGTCAGAGTGGACTTGAAAGCAAGCAAAGGTATCAGGGATAAACAAATCATTACTTAATGATAAAGGGGTGGATTCTCCAAGAAGAATAACAATTCTTAAAATGTATGTGCTTAGCAACAAAGCATCAAATTATCTGAGTCAAAAACTGATAGAACTGCAAAGAAAATTAGGTTATTCCTATTATTGGAAACTTCAACACTCCTCTCTCAGAAATGGACAGATCGAGCAAGGAGATAATCAGTAAGGACATAGTTGAACTCAACATAGTTGAACTCAATAACACCATCTATCAACTGGATATAATTGTTATCTATACAGTACTTCATCCAACAACAGAATACACATTCTCAAGCTCACATGTAACATTCACCAAAATAGACCACACTCTGGGCTACAAACGACTATTTTACAAATTTAAAAGCATGGAAATCATAGTGTCTGCTCTCAGACAACAATGGAATTAAAATGGAAATCAACAACAGAAAACCCCCTATTACTTGGAGATTTTTTTAAAAACAGTATTAAATAATACATGGGTGAACGAAGAAATCTGAAGAGAAATTTAAAGATATTTTGGACTAAATTAAAATTAGAACACAACTTATCAAAATTTGCGGGATGTGGCAAAAGCAGTGCCTAGAAGAAAAGTTATAGGCTTGAATGCATATATTAGAAAAGAAGATCTAAAATTAATAATCTAAGTTTACACATCAGGAAGGTAGAAAAATAAGGATAAATTAAACCCAGAGGAAGCAAAAAAAGAGAAATAATAAAAATTAAAGCATAAATCAATAAAGTTGAAAGTAGTAAAACATAAGAGACAAATCAACAAAGCCAGAAGCTGATTGTTTGAAAAGATCAATAAAATTGATAAGGCTCTAGTGAGGGATCTAACAAAAAGAGGCAGGACACAAATTACTAATATCAGAAATAAAGGGAGCACATAACTACAGCTCCCATGGACATTAAAGGATAATGAAAGAATACCTATGAACAGCCCTATACCTTGATAACCTTCATAAAATGGACCAATTCCTTGAAAGACACAATGTGCCTAAATTCACACAAGAAGAAACAGATGATCTGAATAGGCTTAAATACATTAAAGAAATTGAATCAATAACTAATAACCTTCAAAATAGAGCACCAAGCCCAGATGAGTTCACTGATGAAATTTACTGAACATTTAAGAAAGAGATTATACCAATTCTTTACAATCTCTTTCAAAGGATAAGAATCAGAAGGAATACTTCCTAACTCATTCTATGAGCCCAGCATTACCCTTAATACCAAAACTATACAAAGACATTACAAGAAAAGAAAACTAGAGACAAATATCTCATGAACAAAGAAAAAATCTTCAACAAAATATTAGCAAATCAAATACAAAAAAGTATTTAAAAATTATACACCATGATCAAGTGGATTTATACTCCAAAAATCAATTAATGTAATCTATCACAAGCACAGACTAAAACAGAAAAATCACATGGTCATATCAACAGATGCAGAAAAAGCAACTGTCAAATTCCAGCACCCATTCATGATTAAAAAAAAAAAAAACTCTCAGTAAACTAAGAATAGAAGAAACTTTCTCAACCTGATAAACTACCTACAAAAAAGTCCTATAGCAAACATCATATGTAATGCTGTGAAACTCAAAGCTTTCCCACTAATATTAGGTACAAGGTAAGGATGCCCCCTCTCACTACGCCTATGCAACTGGAAATTCTAGCTAATGCACAAGTCAAGAAAAATAAATAAAAGTATACAGATTGGGATGGAAAACATAAATCTGTCCTTCTTTGCAGATGAATTGATCATCTATGTAGAAAATCTAAAAGAATGAACAATAACAAAAAACTCCTGAAACTAATAAGCAGTTTTATCAAGATTACAGGATACAAGGTTTAATATAACAGTCAATTGCTTTCCTATATACAAACAAGGAATAAATGGAATTCGGAATTAAAAGAACAATACTATTTACATTAGCACTCAATAAGCTAAAACACTCAGATGTAAATCTAATAAACATGTAAAAAATATATATGTGAAAAACTGCAAAATTCTGATGAATGAAATCAAAGAAAAACAAAAATGGAAAGATATTCCACGTTCATGGATGGGAAAAAATATTGTCAAGATGTCAGTTCTTCCCAAGTTGATCTACAGATTCAAGGCAATGCCAATTAAAATCTCAGCAATTATTTTTTTTAAATATTAACAAACTGATTCTAAAGTTTATATGGAGGGACTTCCCTGGCAGTCCAGTGGTTAATACTTCACCTTCCAGTGCAGGGGGTTCAGGTTCAATCCCTGGTCAGGGAGCTAAGATCCCACATGCCTCACGGCCAAAAAACCAAAACATAAAACAAAAGCAATATTGTAACAAATACAATAAAGACTTTAAAAATGGCCCACATCAAAAAAAAAAAATCTTAAAAATAAAAAAGTTTTTTTAAATTTCTTAAAAAAGAATTAAGTTTATATGGAGAGGCAACAGACCTAGAGTAGCCAACACAATATTGAAGGAGAACACCAAAGTTGGGGAACAGACACTACCTAACTCTAAGTTTTACTATAAAGTTACAATAATCAAGAAAGGAGGTACTGGCAAAAGAATAGACAAATAGATCTATGGAGTAAAATTCAGAGCTCAGTAATAGACCCCTATAAATACAGTTTTCTGATCTTTGACAAAGGTGCAAAGGCAATACAATTGAGCAAAGATACTCTTCAATAAATGATGCTGGACAACTGGACATCCACATGCAAATTAAGAAAAAAAGAATCTAGACACAAACCTTACACACTTCACAAAAATTAACTCAAAATGCATCACAGACCTAAATATAAAATGTAAAACTATAAAACTCCTAGAATATAACATATGAGAAAACCCAGATGACCTTGGGTACAGGATGCTTTTTTAGATACAACATCAAAGATGCAATACACCAAAGAAAGAATTGATAAGCTGGATTTAATTGAAATTGAAAATTTCTGCTTTGCAAAAGCCAATAACAAGAGAATGAAAAGACAAGCCATTTACTGGGAGAAAATAGTTGCAAAGACACATCTGATAAAAGACCATTATCCAAAATACACAAAGAACTCTTAAAATTCAATAAAAAAAAACAACCCAATTAAAAATGGGTCAAAGTCCTTAACAGAGGCCTCAACAAAGAACATATACAAATAGCAAATAAACATATGAAAAGATGCTGAACATCATATGTCACCAGGAAAATGCAAATTAAAATAACAATGAGATTACTCTACACACCTATTAGAATGGCCTAAATTCAGAACACTGACAATAAGAAATGCTGACAAGGAGATTAAGCAAAAGAAACTCTCATTCATTGCTAGTGGAAATGCAACATGATACAGCCATTTTGAAAAAGTTTGGTGGTTTCTTACAAAACTACTCTTACCATACGATCCAGTAATTACGCTCCTTGGTATTTACCCAAAGTTGTTGAAAACTTATGTCCACACTAAAATCTGCGCACAGTTGTTCTGAGCAGCTTTATTTACAATTGTTAAAACGGGGAAGCAATGAACATATCCTTCAATAGGTGGATGGATAAATAAACTGTGGTACATCCAGACAATTTAATGTTATTCAACACTAAAAAGAAATGAACGACAACAAAACAAAAACCAAGCCATGATAAGACACAGAGAAATCTTAACTTCATATTACTAAGTGAAAGAAGCAAATGTGAAAAGGCAACATACTGTATGATTCCAACTATATGACATCTGGAAAAGGTAAAACTATGAATTCAGCAAAGAGATTAGTGGTTGCCATAAGTTGGGGGTGAGGGGAGCAATGAATAGGTGGAACACATAGAATCTTTAGGGCAGTAAAAATATTCTGTATGATACTACACTTGTGGATATGTCACTATACACTTGTCCAAACCCATGAAAGGTATAACACCACAAGTAAATCATAACATATACTATGGACTTTCAGTGGGTATGATGTGTCAATGCAAGTTCACCAATGGTAACAAATGTACCACTCTATTGGAGGATGCTGATCATGAAGATGGCTACACACGTGTGGAGGCAAAGGATATACGTTAAATCTCTGTACCTTCCTTTCAATTTGGCTAAAAGTGTTTTAAAATATGAAGTCACTTTTTTTAAAACTGCAATGAAAAAAGCAAAGCCTAAAGAAAGGTAATTTTTGAACTAAGTGGTTCAAACTTGATCTAGCAAACCCCAAATATATCTGATTTGAAATTAAAGTATGCCTTAGTTTTTTAGATCAATTAAAATTATATATGGAATAAATTTAAATTGTAATAAGGTCTTAAAATATTTTCCTCACTTTTAATAGTCATATGAGTATAGGTTATCCATGATAACCTAGATAGATACAACATTTATCTAGATACTTGCTATTATCAGCCTTTCAGGACATGGTCTCATATTCTGTAATCAAATCTTGAGAATGTTTCATGGTTTATGGTTACAAGATTTCTGTTTTTACATTGTCATCCCAGAAGAAGTTAGTGTTCATATATTAAGATCTTATCCTTCTCAACGATCTTTCTTTTCTAATTATTTTATGAAACACATCATCTGAATTTTACACATTCCTATATACAGTTATCTCTAAATTAAAAGTTTAAAATGACTACATAAGAAGAAGTGCAAATCCCTCCTGAATAAAAATTTAAAACCTCAAGCATACACATTTGTCCTCGTTTTTAATCTACTTTCTTTTATATTACTCCTATGTTCTTCAAAAGAATTCCTTTCTCCTTCTCTGGGAAAGTGATGTTGGTGGTAGCCATTTTAGAAAGAGTGCTATGAATATCTAGGTTTACAGTAGCTAGGGAGTAAATGGAACATTTCATCTGTTAATTATAGCATAGCAGCTTACAGTGAGCCCCATTCATTTTCCAGGAAACTTAAGCAAAGGTTAATTTTGATGGAATCTAAACCTTGCCTAATTTTCAAATTGCCTTGTTCAACTTATGTGTCTCTGTTTAAATTTGTTAAGGAAATATTGCCTTTTAAGTATTTTAGA
This sequence comes from Balaenoptera acutorostrata, assembly GCF_949987535.1. NCBI lineage: Eukaryota > Metazoa > Chordata > Mammalia > Artiodactyla > Balaenopteridae > Balaenoptera > Balaenoptera acutorostrata. The sequence continues at coordinate 52,100,457 of NC_080071.1, read as the reverse complement.
ATACCTTTAAGACTTTTTCTTCAGAAAGCTGCCTGTATTCTAATTTTATGGTTAACTTATTTTTCATATAAACTTCAAAGTTTAGAATATATAGATCCATTTTCTCCTGATTTGTGTTTACTTCTATTAATGATAACAGAAGTCTTAATTTGCACTTTGTGATTATAGGCACTTAGATCCAGATTTATTAACAAGTATTTTTAACATGAATTACACAGAAAAGATATAATGGTCACAGGGTTTTTCAAATTGTTTAGATGTCTGAAGCACAATTTCAAAGTTGAAAAAAATTAAACTGTGTAATTCTGACTTGTAATAATGTTCAATATTGTGTTGCTCAATTTATCTTTTTTTTTAGTTCTGTGAAACCAGATATGAAGTGCCATTGTATAAAGAAGAATGTGCATAACACTATAATTCTGTCAAATGTAGGATGTGACAATGTGAAGGAGTAATTTTACTTTTTAAGTTTTGTGTGTATATATATATATATATTTTTGTGTGTGTGTGTATATATTTTTAAAAAATATTTTACAAGTGTCCACCATATAGTCCATGGTATAATTAAAACTACTTAAAAATGAAATACATTTAAATCACACATTTCCCAACAAGCAGATTCCTAAACAAATACATTTGGTTCATTTCACCTAGGTACACCATTGACTGAGGAATAAAGTTTTATATATTTTTAATATTTTCTTTGTAATGCGATTCTAAATCACATCCATTTCCAAAGCTTTATTATATTTCACTATCTAAAATTTGAGAAAAAGTACATCAGCTTTTTATTCCTGACTCATCCCATTTATCTCCCTATTAAATTTCAAAATAATCACATAGCAATTGACATATACAGATATAATATATTTAAACATATTTATGTATACAGTTGACCCTTGAACAATGTGAGGATTAATCTGCACATAACTTATAGTTGGCACTCCCTATCCATGATTCCTCCACATCTGTAAATTTAACCAACCACAGACAGCATAGTACTGTAATATTTACTATTGAAAAATATACCTGATAATTTTTTTACCCCTTCCTTACCAATCTGGATTCCTTTTACTTTTTTTCCTCCTCTGACTGCTGTGGCTAGGGCTTCCAAAACTATGTTGAATAAAAGTGGTGAGAGTGGGCATCCTTGTCTTGTTTCTGATGTTAGAGTGAATCCTTTCAGTTTTTCACCATTGAGTATGACATTAGCTGTGGGTTTGTCATATATGGCCTTTATTATGTTGAGGTATGTTTCCTCTATGCCCACTTTCTGGAGAGTTATCATAAATCGATGCTGAATTTTATCAAAAGCTTTTCTGTATCTATTGACATGATCATATGGGTTTTATTCTTCAGTTTGTTAATGTGGTATATCTCATTGATTGTTTTGTGAATATTGAAAAATCCTTGCATTCTGTAATAAATTTCACTTGATCATGGTCTATGATGCTTTTAATGAATTGATGGATTTGGTAAGCTAGTATTTTATTGAGGACTTTTGCATCTATGTTCACCAGTGATACTGGCCTGTAATTTTCTTTTTTGTGAAATCTTTGTCTGGTTTTGGTATCAGGATGATGGTGGCCTTGTCGAATGAGTTCTGAAGTGTTCCTTCCTCTGCAATTGTTTGGAATAGGTTCAGAAGGATAGGTGTTAACTCATCCCTAAATGTTTGGTAGAATTTACCTGTGAAGCCATCTGGTCCTGGATTTTTGTTTCTTGGGAGTTTTTAAATTAATGATTAAATTTCAGTACTGATAATTGGTCTGTTCATATTTCCTGGTTCAGTCTTGGGAGACTGTACCTTTCTAAGAATTTGTCTATTTCTTCTAGCTTGTCCATTTTATTGGTGTATAGTTGTTCATAGTAGTCTCTTAATGATCCTTTGTATTTCTGTGGTGTTGACTGTAACTTTTTTTTCATTTCTGATTTTTTGATTTTGGCCCTCTTCCTAACTAAACGTTTATGAATTTTGTCTATTGTTTCAAAGAACCAGCTTTTTAGTCTCATTAATCTTTTCTATTGTTTTTTCAGTCTCTATTTCATTTGTTTCTGCTCAGATCATTATGATTTCTTTCCTTCTACTAACTTTGGGTTTTGTTTATCCTTCTTTTTCTAGTTGCTTTAGGTGTGACGTTAGGTTGTTTGAGATTTTTCTTGTTTCCTGAGGTAAGCTTCTATTGATATCACTATAAACTTCCCTCTTAGAACTGCTTTTGCTGCATCCAATAGGTTTTGAATCATTGTGTTTTCACTTTCATTTGTCTCTAGGTATTTTTTGATTTCCTCTTTGATTTCTTCAGTTATCCATTAGTTGTTTAGTAGAATATTGTTAGGTCTCCACGTGTTTTGTGTTTTCTGAAGGTTTTTTTCTTGTAGTTGATTTCTAGTCTCATAGTGTTATGGTCAGAAAAGATGCTTGGTATGATTTCAGTTTTCTTAAATTTACCAAGACTTGTCTTGTGGCCAAGCAGATGATCTATCCTGGAGAGTGTTCCATGTGCACTTGAAAAGAATGTGTATTCTGCTGCTGCTTTTGGATAGAATGAATGCATGCTCTCTCCCTCTCCCTCTCTCTCTCTCTCTCTCTCTCGCTCTCTCTCTCTCTCTCTCTATATATATATATCTCAATTAAAAAAATAAAAGGAATATCAATTAAGCTAAATAAAAGGAATCCAAATTGGAAAGTAAGAAGTAAAACTGTCACTGTCATGATGTGACACTATACATAAAAAAATCCTAAAGATGCTACCAGAAAACTACTAGAGCTCATCAATGAATTCAGTAAAGTTGCAGGATACAAAATTAACATACAGAAATCTGTTGCATTTCTGTGCACTAAAAACAAAATATCAGAAAGAGAAATTAAGGAAACAGTCACATTTACCACTGCATCAAAAAGTATAAAATACCTAAAAAAAATTTTTTTTTAAAGTATAAAATACCTAAGGTTTATTCCTAAGGTATCCTACCTAAGGAGGCAAAAGACCTGTACTCTGAAAACGATAAGACACTGATGAAAGAAATTGAAGATGACACAAACAGATGCAAAGATATATCACGTTATTGGATTGGAAGAATCAATACTGTTAAAATGATCACACTACCCAAGGCAATCTACAGATTCAATGTAATCCCTATAAAAATACTGAGGGCATTTTTCACAGTACTAGAACAAATAATTTTAAAATTTGTATGGAAACACAAAAGACCCCAAATAGCCAAAAAAATCTTAAGAAAGAAGAATAGAGCTGGAAGACTCACACTCCATGACTTCAGACTATACTACAAAGCTACAGTAATCAAAACAGCATGGTACTGGCACAAAAACAGACATATAGATCAATATGTCTATACTGATCTATAGAAATAAATTTCTGGACAGAAGGCCCAGAAATAAACCCATGCATTTATGATCAATTAATCTACAACAAAGGAGGCAAGAATATACAATGGAGAAAAGACAGTCTCTTCAATAAGAGGTGCAGGGAGAACTGGACAGCTACATATAAAAGAATGAATTAAGAACATTCTCTAACACTGTATACAAAAATAAAGTCAAAATGGCTTAAAGACCTAAATGTAAGACTGGATATTATAAAACTCCTAGAGGAAAACACAGGCAGAACACTCTTTGACATAAATCGCAGCAATATTTTTTTGGATCCATCTCCATAAGGAAATAAAAGCAAACATAAACAAATGGGACCTAATTAAACATAAAAGCTTTTGCACAGCAAAGGAACCATCAACAAAACAAAAAGACAACCTACTGAATGGGAGAGAATATTTGCAAATGATGTGATCAGTAAGGGATTAATATCCAACACATATAAACAGCTCATACAACTCAACATCAAAAAAACAAACAACCCAATTTAATAATGGGCAGAAGAACTGAATAGCCATTTTTCCAAAGAAGAAATGCAGATGGCCAACAGGCCCATGAAAATATGCTCAAGATTGTTAATAATCAGGAAAATGCAAATCAAAATCACAATGAAATATTGCCTCACACCTGTCAGAATGGTTACTCAAAAAGTCTACAAATAACAAATGTTGGTGAGGATGTGAAGAAAAGGGAAGCCTTGTTCACTGTGGAATGTAAATTGGTGAGACTGCTGTGGAAAACAGTGTGGAGGTTTCTCAAATATAGAACTACCATGTGACCCAGCAATTCCACTCCTGGGTACATATCTGGAAAAAAAAAAAAAAAACACTAATTCTAAAAGATACACGCACCCCAATGTTCACTGCAGCACTATTTACAAAATACACCAGGATGTGGAAGCAACCTGAGTATCCATCAACAGATGCATAAAGGATAGATATATACAATGGAATACTACTCAGCCATAAAAAGGAAATTTTACCATGTGCAGCAACATGGATAGACTTGGAAGGCATTATGCTAAGTGAAGTAAGTCAGATAAAGATAAATATTGTATGATATCACTTATATGTGGAATATTAAAAATACATCAACCTAGTGAATATAATGTAAAAGAAGCAGACATTCAGATATAGAGAACAAACTAGTGATTACCAGTGAGGGGGGAAGGGGAGGTGAGGGAGGGGCAGGTACAAATTACAGAGATGTATTGTACAACCCAAGGAATATAGGCCAATATTTGGTAATAACTGTAAATGGGAAATAACCTTTAAAATTTTTTAAATAATAAATAGATAAATAAATAAATCCCTGATAAGTGGACCCATGCAGTTCAAACCCAAGTTGCTCAAGGGTCAACTGTATTACATATACACACAATGATGCATACTAGTATGTATCAATATATATACTATATATATATACATACACACACACGCACGCACACTGGTTTTCATATTTGTTTAAAGCATCTATACTAAAAATAAAATTTGATAATTGCCATTAGGAAATTTGAATGGAGTCTACCTTACTTAACAGGCAACTTGAAAAATGCTTCTCAAAAATTAAATTATAAGATGTTAAAAAAGTTTTAATAATCTTACAGGTTTTTACTGATGGAATTCCATCTGTCTTTTAACTTTTCATGCCTAAAGAGAATCATTCTGATGGAGGATTAGTTTAATTTGCTTAATTAAATCAACATTCCTTGAAATTTCAGTGGAAAAATCTGACTTTTTTCTGCTTTAATGATGTATAATTGACAAAATTGTAATATATTTCAAATACATTGTGATGATTTGATAAATGTATACATTGTGAAGAAATCTCTTATCGAGTTAATACATCCTTTATCTAACATAGTTAACTTTTTTTTGAGAACACAAGTTCTACACTCTTAGCAAATTTCAATTATACAATAGATTACTATCAATTATAGTCACCATGTCATACAATAGATCCTAAGACCTTATTCATGCTGTAACTAAAAATTTATACCTTTTCACCAACCTCTCCCTATTTCTCCCACTCCCCAGAATGATGGCAACCATTCTACTCTCTGAAACTGTGATTTTGAGGGGTTTTTGTTTTGTTTTCATTTGTTTTTTTAGATTCCATATATAAATGATACCGTGCAGTATGTGTCTTTCTCTGTCATATATATCATATTTTCTTGATCCCTTCATCTGTCAACAGACATGTAGGTTGTTTCCAATCCTTGGCTATTGTGAATAATGCTGCTGTGAACATGAGCTAATCGGAAAATCATCCAGATGAGTTTGTTTCCTTTGGATATATACCCAGAAGTGTGCTTGCTGAATCATATGGTGGTTCTAGTTTTTGATTTTTGAGGAACTGCAGTACTATTTCCCATAGTGACTGTGCTACTTTACATTCCCACCAACAGTGGACAAGAGTTTCCTTTTCTCCACATCTTCACCAGCATTTGTTATCTCTTGTCTTTTTGATGATAGATATCCTAACAGTGTTAGGTGATATCCCATGGTTTTGGTTTGCATTTCCCTGGTGATTATTGATGTTTAGTACATTTTCATGTATCTGTTGGCCATCTGTATGTGTTCTATGAAAAATGTCTTTCGGGTCATTTGCCCAGTTTTAAATTGGTTTATTTAGTTTTTTGTTATAGAGTTATATAAATTCCTTTTATATTCTGAATATTAACACCTATTGAACATGTGATTTTCCAATATTTTCTCCCATTCCATAGGTTGCCTTTTCTTTTTGTTTTGTTTCATTTTTATTTTTATTGGGCTATAGGGGATGGGTAGGGAAATATCTCTGCAAGTTATGCCCTATTAGGGTAATGTCCATTCTAATTTTCCTGGGATAGCTTTTGGAGCCTTTTCTTTTTCTTGATAGTTTCCTTTGCTGTGCAAAAACTTTTAGTTTGCTATAGTACCAATTGTCTATTTTTGCTTTTGTTGTCTTTACTTTTGGTGTAGAATCCAAAAGATCACTGCCACAACCGAGGTCACAGAGGTTACCCTCTACTTCCTTCTAGTTTCATGGTTTCAAGTCTTAGATTCAGTCCTTAATCAATTCTGAGGTGAATTTTGCGTATGTTGTAAAAGAGAAGTTCAGTTTCATTCTTTTGCATTTGAATAATCAGTTTTCCTAGCACCACTTATTAAAGAGAATATTCTTTCCTCATTGTATATTTTTGGTTACTTTGTTGAAAATTAATTAATCATCCATGCCTGGATTTAATCCTGGGCTTTCTTTTCTGCTCCATTGTCCTTTGAGTTTGTTTTTATGCCAGTACCATACTGTATTTACTGCTAAAGCTTTGCAATATAGTTTGAAATCAGGAAGTGTGACACCTCCAGCTTTGCTCTTCTTTCTTAAAATTGCTTTGGCTATTCAGAATGTTTTTGTGTTTCCACATGACTATTACGAGGGTTTTTTTTCTATTTTTTTATGAAAAATACCATTAGAATTTTGATAGGGATTGCACTGATTCTATGGATTGGTTTGGGTAGTATGGGCATTTTTTTAAATGTTCTTCTCCCCATTCATGAACACAGAATATTTTTCCATTTATTTGTGACTCCTTCAATTTATTTCATCAAGATTTTATAGGTCAGCATACAGACCTTCCACTACTTGATTAAATTTATTCCAGAGTACTTTTATTCTTTTTGATGCTATTGTAAATAGGACTAATTTTTAAATTTTTCCTTCCAATACTTCATTGCTAGTGTATATAAATGCAATTGATATTTGTATATTGTTTGTACCCTACAACTTTACTGAATTCACTGATTAGTTCTAACAGGTTTTTGGTGGAGTCTTTAGGGTTTTCTATAAATAATATCATGCTATCTGCAAACATAGATCATTTTACTATTTCCTTTCCAATTTGGATGATTTTTATTTCTTTTTCTTGCCTAATTGCTCTGGTTGGGACTTCCAGACTACATTCAATAAAAATGGTTAGAGTGGGCATCTTTATCTTGTTCCTGATCCTAAGGAAAAGCTTTCATCTTTCTACCATTGAGTGTGATGTTAATTGTGGTCTTGTCATATATGTCCTTTATTATGTTGAGGTACCTGCATTCTATATCTACTTTCTTGAGAGTCTTATCATGCATAGATGTTGATTTTATCAAATGCTTTCTCTGAATCTATCAAGATGATCAAATGACTTTATCTTTCATTTTGTTAATGTGGTGTATCATAATGATTTATTTGTTAATGTTGAACCATCCTTGTATCCCAGGAATAAATCCCACTTGACCATGCTGTATGACCAATTGAATTCAATTTGCTAATATTTTGTTTTCAGAATTTTTGCATTTAGATTCATCTGGGATAGTGGTTTGTAATTATCTCTTCTTGTGGTGTCCCTATCTGGTTTTGGTATTAGAGTAATGCAGGCCTACTAAAATGAGTTTAGGATTGTTGCCTCTTGACTAATTTTTTGAAAGAGTTTGAAGATTGGTTTTAATTTTTCTTTAAATGTTTGGTAGAATTTACTAGTGAAACCCTCCGGTCCTGATTTTTTCTTTGTTGGGAGATCTTTGATTATTGATTCAATCTCCTTACTAGGAACAGATCTATTCAAATTTTCTATTTCATAATTCAGTGTTGGTAGGTTGTATGTTTCTAGGAATTTAACCATTTTCTAGATTGTCCAATTTGTTTTCATATAATTGTTTATAGTAGTCTCTTACGAACCTTAGTATTTCTGTGTTGTCAGTTGTCTGACTATTATCTCCTTTTTCACTTTTTATTTGAGTCCTCTTTTCCTTATATGGTCTAGCTAAAAGTCTGTCATTTTATTGACCTTTTCAAAGACTCAGCTCTTACTTTAACTGATCATTTCTATTGTCTTTCTATTCTCTATTTTATTATTTCTTTTTTTAATGTAAAATTAAAGATATTCAATATTGTTTTAATTTTTTAATGTTATTGAAGTATAGCTGATTTTCAATATTGTATGTTTAGTTTCAAGTGTACAGCGAAGTATATATATACTTGTTCAGATTCTTTTCCATTATAGGTTTACAAGATATTGACTATAGTTCCCTCTGCTATACAGCAAATCATTTTTGTTTATAGTAACGTGTATCTCTTAATTCCACTCTCCTAATTTATTCCTCCCCCCACCTTTCCCCTTTGGTAACCATAATTTTGTTTTTTTGTCTGTGAGTCTTGTTTCTGTTCTGTAAATAAGTTCATTTGTATTATTTTTTAGATTCCACTTATGATATCATATAATATTTGTCTTTCTCTGACTTACTTCACCTAGTATGATAATGTATAGGTCCATCCAATATTTCATTTATTTCTGATCTGATCTTTGTTATTTCCTTCCTCTACTAAATTTGAGACTAGTTTTTCTTCTTTTTCTAATTCCTTGAAGTACAGCATTAGGTTGCTTATTTGAACTTTCTTTTTCTTAACAAAGGTGTTTATCACTATAAATTTTGCTTGTAGAACTGCTTATGCTGTATTTCATAATTTGTGGCATATTGTGTTTCCATTTTCATTTGTCTGTAGTTTTTTTTTAATTTTCCTTTTGATTTCTTCTTTGACTCATTGGTTATTGAGGAGCAAGTTGTTTAGTCTCCAGATATTAGTAAATTTTGTAGTTTTCCTTTTGCAATTGATTTCTAGTTTCATTCCACTGTAGTCTAAGAAGATGCTTGAAATGATTACAATATTCTTAAATTTATTAAGAATTGCTTTGTGGCATAACATATGATTTATCCTGGAGAATGTTCTGTGTGTTCTTGAGAGGAATGTGTATTTGCCTGCTGTTGAATGGAATGTTCTGTATATGTCTGTTAATTTCATCTGATCAAACATGTAGTTTAATTAAGTCCTATGTTTCCTTATGATTTTTTTGTCTGGATGATCTAGCCATTGATGAATGTGGAGTACTGAAGCCTCTGAGTTTTACTGCATTACTGTTTATTCTTTCCTTCATATCTTTAAGTATTAGCTTTATATATTTAGATCTCCAATGTTGGGAGCATAAATATTTACAATTACACTCTCATTATGTGTAATTGTAATATATTGTTATTATACTAACATTAATATACAATATATAATAAAATATAATTATATATCAATTTATTAAACTCTAATTTTATATACCTATAAGATTAAACTATCATGATACTCTTGTGATGAATTGAACCCTTTATTATTATATAATGATTTTCTTTGTCTCTTGTTACACATTTTGGCTTAATGTCTATTTTGTCTGATATAAGTATGGCTACCTGGTTTTCTTTTTGTTTCTATTTGCACAGAATATCTTCTACCATCCCTTTCCTTTTAGACTGTGGCATTAAAGCTAACATGAGTCTCTTGTGGGCAGCATATAGTTGGGTCTTATTTTTTTAATCCATTCTCTCTATGTCTTTTGATTGAATAATTTAGTCTATTTACATATAAAGTAATTATTGATAGGTATGGACTTACTATTGTCATTATGTTGCTTTTCGGTTTTGTAGCCTTTGTTCCTTTCTCTATTGTTACTTTCCTTCGTAATTTGAGGATTTTCTGTGGTAGTAGCATAGATTCCTTCCTCTTTATCTTTTGTGTAACTACTGTATCATTTTGTTCTGTGGTTATCATGAAGACTGCATAAATCCTCTTACAGTTATAACAGTCTATTTTAAGCTTATTACAAGTTAGCTTTGAATACATACAAAAGCTCTACATTTTTAAATCCCCCTTCATATTTTATATTTTTGAAATCACAATTTACATGTTTTTACATTACAGTATATGCATTATTATTGTAGTTACAATTATTTTAATACTTTTGTCTTTAAACCTTTATGCAGAGTTATAAGTGATTTACCTACTATCATTACATTACAATACTCATAAATATATATTTCCTTTACCAGTGAGTTTTTTTACTTTCATAAGTTTTCACATTACTAATTACTGTCCTTTTACTTCTGCTTGAAGAACTCCCTTTAACATTTGTTGTAAGGCTGGTGTAGTGGTGATGAACTCCTTTAACTTTTGTTTGGGAAATTTTCTCTCTCCTTCAATTCTGACAAACAACTTTGCTGGGTAGTGTTCCTCGTTGGAAGATGTTTTTCTCTTTCAACAACTCAAATATGTCTGGCAGCCTTAAAAGTTGGAGTGCTAGATGTATGGTCCAAACTTTTCATGCCTCAGGGAGAAGCTCAGAGTTGGGGGTTCCCTTCCAATTTGTATGGTGCTTTGCCAAGGAGATGGGTTTATGGCGAGAGTGTGTCTCAGCCTTTGCTACCCATGTCAATATGCATATTTTCTCAATTACCTGATGTGTAGGAATCACTCAGCTGGTTTCTGGATTTCTCTCAAAAAGAACTGCTCTCTGTATAGCTGTATATTCAGTATACCCATAGGAGAAGGGAAATTCAGGAGCCTCTTATGTCAATATCTTGGTAACTTCTTAATTATGGACTTGCAGTATTCCTTACCCTGGTCCACCTGCTGCCCTTGTGATAATTGTCAGAAAATTCTAACTGTTGTTCATCCATCAAAGGAGGTATAAAAAATATCTCTGTTCAGGATTCTTATGAGATTAGGAAAATACATGTAAGCAATTGGTAAGTATTATGTACTTAATAAATGAAATATATTATTGTATATTTAAAAATTCTTATTACATGATAATCACTATAAGAATACTGAAAATATAGGCAAAATGAAGAAAACTGGTAATCACATAACACAAAGATAAACACTGATATTTTGTAAATGTATCCTAATTATCTGGTCATATAGTAGCCATTACTAGCTATCCAGGTTTATATGAATAAAGTTATATAGACTTAAAAAATATGTTCAATTGTTTTTTATATCACTATCTTTTAAAACTTCATTTTATTTAGAGTCATTATTTGCTTTCCTACCAATTCTTTTATCTGTTAATAAATACATCATTTTCTGCTCTTTATTTCATAAACTCAACTTTTCAAACTCATCTTTCAGTATAACAGATTTGGAGCTAGACGATAACCACACATCTAACATCATAACCAAAAAGCTAGTTTTAAATATATAGGAAGGTTTATCTTGACATTTTTAGTGAAATCTGTGGAGTGAAGTACTGTGCAGGAGCTAAAAGGATAATATTGTTTATATTTAATTTGCTTTTTTTCCCCAGCTTCATGAGTTGAAAGCTTAAATAATTAAATTTCAGCTCTTCTTTTTCTTTTTTTGATACGTCTATTTAAAGCTCCAAATTTCCCTTTAAGTATTGTTACCTATATCCTATAAATTATATTATTGCTTTGGTATGAATGTTTGTATCCTCCCAAAATTTGTATGTTGAAATCCTAACCCTCAAGGTGATGGTATTAGGAGGTGGGACATTTGGGAGGTGATTAGGCCATGAGAGTGGAGCCCTCATGAATGAGATTATTACTATTATAAAAGAAGCTTCAGAAAGATCCTTTGTCCTTTCAGCCATACGAGTTTACCGTGAGAAGATGGCCATCTATGAACCAGGAAGAGTGTCCTCACCACACACCAAATCTTCTGGCTCCATAATCCTGGACTTCCCAGCCTCCAGAAGTATGAGATATAATTTATAAGCCACTCAGTGTATGGTATTTTTGTTATAGCAGCCTGAACACACTGACAGATATATACTTTTATTTTTACTAGGCTCTATATGTTTTCTAAATGTTGCTGTGATTCAACATTGACTCCTAGGTTATTTAGAAGTATATGCTTTTTAATATCCAAATTTTTCAGAGACTAAAGAATATAGTTGAAGTTTTTAAAATTCAGTCTTATACTCTATTAATTGTTTACGCCATTTAAGTTTTGTATAATCATAAATATAATTGGTTTTATAACTTCAACACTGTATCTTTTTTATTTCTCCTTTCTTTTTTTTCTAGATTAAAAAAATGTTAATGATTTATTTTTGTTTTTACAGTATCAGCTACTTAACTCTATTTTCTGTTATAATTATTTTAGCAGTTAGCCTATAGATTACAACATGCACCCTTGATTTATTTATATATTTTCATTTAATGCTTTCAGTACTTCTGAAATAACATAAAAATCTTGCAACAGTTTAGTCCCATTGAACCTCTCCAACCTTCTGTGCCACTGTCATCATATACATTTGCCAATGTAATAAATACCATAAGACATTATTATTACTGTTCTTTTTTTTTTTTTAAGGAATTCCTTTATTTTTATTTTTTATTTATTTTTATTTTATTTTTGGCTGTGTTGGGTCTTCGTTTCTGTGTGAGGGCTTTCTCTAGTTGCAGCATGCGGGGGCCACTCTTCATCGCGGTGCGCGGGCCTCTCACTGTCGCGGCCTCTCTTGTTGCGGAGCACAGGCTCCAGACGCGCAGGCTCAGTAGTTGTGGCTCACGGGCCTAGTTGCTCCGCGGCATGTGGGATCTTCCCAGACCAGGGCTTGAACCCGTGTCCCCTGCATTGGCAGGCAGATTCTCAACCACTGCGCCACCAGGGAAGCCCATTACTGTTCTTTTAAATAACCAATTTTTATTTATATTTATAAAAGAATTTGCCTTACCTTTTCTGGAGGTCCTCATTCCTTCCCACAATTTTTTTTTTAAATTAATTTCTTTATTTTTGGCTGCATTGGGTTTTCGTTGCTGTGCATGGGTTTTCTCTAGTTGCGGCGAGCAGGCACTACTCTTCCTTGCAGTGCACGGGCTTCTCGCTGCAGTGGCTTCTCTTGTTGCAGAGCATGGGCTCTAGGCAGGCGGGCTTCAGTGGTCGTGGCACACAGGCTCAGTAGTTGTGGCTTGCAGGCTCTAGAGCGTGGGCTCAGTAGTTGTGGCACATGGGCTTAGTTGCTCCATGGCACGTGGGATCTTCCCAGACCAGGGCTCGAACTCGTATCCTCTGCATTAGCAGGCAGATTCTTAACCACTGCACAACCAGGGAAGTCCCTCCTTGCCACAATTTTAATTTTTTAAATCACTCTTGGATAATGTTGTTCCTGTCTGAAGAATTTCCTTTCCCTTTTTGGTAGTGCATGTCTGCTGGAAATACATATTTTCCAGTTTTTTCTTTTGTTGGAAAATATTATTTTGCTTTTGTTTTGAAGACCATATTCACTGGCTACAGGACTCTAGACTGGCACTTTTTGACTTAAATACTTTAAGCATCTCTTTCCATTATCATCTAGAGCTCCATACTGTCTTTGTAACTTTATCTACCAGGCTTAATTTTACTCCTTTGAAGATAGTATGTCTTATATTTGCTGCTTTTAAGATTTTCTCTTTGCCTTTGATTTCCAGAAATCTGGCTATAGTGTAGTTTTATTTTCTTGCCATTTATCTTGCTTGAGATTTACTGAGATTCTTGGATCTGAGGGTTGGAACTTTCCATTACGTGAAAAAATTCTTGCCACTTTTTTTTGGAGTATTTCTTCTGGACCATTGGGACTCAAATTATATGTGTGTGAGACATTTTCAGTATATAACAAAAATACCTCTCATCCTTTTTGTCATTTTGATTTTTGATACCTATTTTTTTTTAATTTGGATACTGTGCATTAAGCTATTTTCAAGTTCAATTGATCTTCTGCTCTTATCGGTCATTATTATATGCATCCAAAGAGTCCTTAATGTTCACAATGAATATTTTAGTTCTAAAATATCCACCTGATTATTTTTATAGATTTGAATTCCTTTTTGAAATTATCAATTTGCTCCATATTTTCCTTATTTTGTTCTGTATGTAATAAGATATAGAGGCACTATATTATGTTATCTTCCTCTAAAAAATGTTGCTTTTTTGTTTCTGGAAGGCATTTAATATAAAAATCAATTATCTAATATTGCCAAAGCTTGGCTACAGGCTTTGTCTGTTTTAATTTTGCATTTATTGCTGGAGTATGCACTGTGTAGCCTCTTAAATCTCTGCTCAGCTTTCCAGCCTCCCAGGGAGTCTGTGAAGTTTATCCCTGCATATGCTTAGGGGACTTTTTTCACAGATAATTGAGATCTCCTCTCTGGTGAGTTGTCTCCCAAAATCATAACTGCTTTGGCAACTTTTAATTCTAATCCCCATTTCCTATGTCCAGAAAAACTACGATTTTCTACAACTGGTTTCTTTACCTGCAATGCAGTTTTGAAATGTCTTTAAGGAGAACAATGAATAAAATGTGGGCTCACATAAGTGCTTTTCATTTTTGGCTGCTCTCTGATACCTGCAAGCAAAATTTTAATATATTTTGTCTTGCTTTCATAGTTATTTAGGTTGAGAGGTTAGAAACCCATACTGCACAAGACTGGAAATTCTATTTGGTATTACCTTTTTCAAATGAATTTTTTGCATATATAGAGAAAATGATGTGAATTGGCATTATTTATTCCTTTTTTTTTTTGTATAATTTACAATTGAGGCATCTGTACCTGGAGGTTTTTTAGAAGGAAGAATTTTAACTGCTGATTCAATATTTTTAATAGATATACAGATATAGTGTAATTTGGATATACTTTCTACCGTTGTGTCTGCTTTCATTAGTTTCTTTTTCTATGGTTTTATCCTATTCACCTACATTTTCAATTATTTTTGGAATAAAGTCATTCATAAACTCTTTTTTTTTTTTTTTTTTTTTTTAGTATTTAGGATCTGTAGTGAAGACCCATTCTCATTGCCAATATTAGGAATTTCATTATTTTGTTATTAACTTTATTATATAGTGCACAGAACCAATTTTTGTTTTTATTTATCCAGTTTCTGTTTATTAAATTTGTTAACATCTTATCAGTTTCATCTGTACATTAACTTTTTTCTTCCTTCTTCAATATTAATTTTGCTACAGTTTTCTTACACTCTTTAATTTTATGTGACTGATTTTTCCTTCTTTTTTTCTATTCTTATGTACTTAATGTTATAAAATTAACTTCCAGCCAAGATAAAGAAAGTCAATATTTATTCTCCTATTTAAGCAACTCAAAAATCATACAAAAGTATGAAATGATGATTTTAAGTAACTGGACATTAGGTAATAACTCTGAAAAGAATGAAAAAATAAATAATGAGATTAGCCCTATTCTTACCCCAACTTACTGCAGAGAAAGTTTCTAGTCAGGAGCAAGGGAAAAAGGAACCCAGGTAGAATCTGAAGAAATCCCTACAACAAGGAATCAGAGCTGAGACTCTGGAAAGACCAAGGTTGCTAGAGCTGACAGGACGGAATAGCAAGAGTAGAGTGCTGCACAGGAGAAATATCTGTAGGTCCACAGTGGACCCCTTTAGGGTATTCAGTAGAGTACAGATCATCACATATATATAATGAAATTACCAGAGGCTGTGAAAGGAACCACACAAAAAGATTAGTGGTATGAATAGGTATCAGTACATGGAACTCACATAAGAGCAGACTAATGGATGCTTCCATTAACCAGATTGAAAAAAATCTCATATTTATGGTTCAATGAATAGAGTACTCATAAAGGTCTTGAACCAGAAGCAGTAGTGAGGAATACTTAGCTCTACTTAAATGCTAACCTGTACCACCCCACAAATAGTAAAAGAATGAGTTGAAAGGATAAAACAATGTCCAACTAACTTAACTGCCATCTGAGGACAAATCTCATGAATATTTAAAGTCATACATATGTATCCATCTTCTAATTATAAAATTATAATGTCTGGGATCAACCAAAAAATAACCAGATGTGCAAAAAATCAAAACTATATAACCAATAATGATAAGAACTAGGGATATAATGTAAAACACAATATAATTAACACTGCTGTCTGTTATATATTAAAGTTCTTGAGAGTAAATCCTATGAGTTCTCATCACAAGGAAAAAATAATTTTTTCTTTTTCTTTTTTTTATTTTTATGAGATAATTAATGTTCACTAAACTTATTTTGGTAACCATTTCATGACATATGTGAGTTGAATTATTAGGCTGTACACCTTAAACTTATGCAGTGATATATGTAGATTAAAGCTCGATAAAAACGGAAAGGGAAAAATAAAGACATTTTTAGATATATCTGGACCCAAAGAAGTTACTTTTTTTCCAATTCATTATTTTTTATAAAAATACCTGAGAATGCCACCTAGCATAATGAAAAATCTAGAAATATAACAAAGGAAGGAAATGGATCTTCAAAAGTACAGATTCAAATTAGATGTGTGCCATATTTTTTTTTATCATGGTAGGCACAAACATTCCTAGAAAACAATCAAGTTAGTATATTTAACAATTTTGTAATTAAATCAGCCACAGAAGTCATCTGACACTTTTAACAAGGAAAAAAAAAAAAAAGAGTCCATTAAAAATTCAGGGAGAATAATTTTTTAAGAGAACCATGGTCCTGGGACTTCCCTGGTAGTGCAGTGGTTAAGAATCTGCCTGCCAATTCAGGGGACATGGGTTTGAGCCCTGGTCCGGGAAGATCCCACATGCCACACAGAAACTAAGCCTGTGCGCCACAACTACTGAGCCTGCGCTCTACAGCCCCCGAGCCACAACTACTGAGCCTGAATGCCACAACTACTGAAGACCGCATGCCTAGAGCCTATGCCCTGCAACAAGAGAAGCCACCGCAATGAGAAGCTTGCACACCACAACGAAGAGTAGCCCCTGCTCACCGCAACTAGAGAAAGCTCGCACATGGCAACAAAGACCCAATGCAGCAAAAAATTAATTAATTAATTAATTATCTTTAAAAAAGGGAGAGAACCATGGTCCTTGGTAGCATGATTTTGATAAGTTTAATGGAATGTTATGAGATTAAAATCCACTGACCTTGATGTATGAAATATTTTCTTTCAATTGCCTTTTTCTCCACAGATGTAATATTTGGTTCTTCAGTGAATAGTAGTTGTAAAAGGATAAAATTGTGAAATCTATTTATTAGATTTCAAGTGTTGTGAATCAACGAGTAGACAGCATGAAGAAGACCTAACTGCAGATATAAAAAAAACTTTGAAGGGAAATGTGAGGACACTAATACCATATCTGAAGGGTAATAAGTTAAACAATAACATCAGAAGCAGATGGATAAAGATCTAAAGCTTAAATATAACTTTTTAAATTGTAAGTAAAACCAATTTAAAAAATTGAAATAATACAGGGACAGTCTTCAGCCACTGCTTTTTTGGATACATCATCATGATTAATAAAATAATATATGTGAGACATTTCTGAAATAAGGGTTAATACGTAAATTACTGTCTACATCTATATTTGATTTGCATAGTTTTCTAAATAGTAGTACACTTGTTTCTTGATTGCCTTACTAGTTTAAACTCATCGTCTTGCTTATTAACCTTATGATAACTGTATGTACCACTGACTGCTCACCAATGCTGATTTTGTCTTATACATGGAACTTAGAACTTAGTTTAGTAAAAGAGGCAGCATACATAGTGTACTGGTAAAGTGCACGGACTCTGTAGTAAAATTACCTAAATGAATCCTTGGCTCTGTCATTTAGTAGCTTTTGTATTTAGGCAAGTTGCTGTGCCTTATTTCCTTATCTCTAGAGAAGTGTTAAATGAGTTAATAGGTAGTGCACTGAGAAAAGCGCCTGGCATATATTAAGAGCTATGTGAGTATTACCTACTATCACTGCTCTACTATCATTATTGTAATTCTTATTACACGACTAAATCTTTCTTTTTCTACCCCAGAAAACACCAATCTGCACTTACAATATTTGTGTAGTCATTGTGATTTTTGATATTGGCATTAGCAAATGGCTATAGTTAGCTGAATAACTAATGGACTAGCAATGAAGATATATGAATTTAACTCTAGTTCCAATATTGACACCCAGAGTATAACATCTAAGAAACTCACCTAACCTATTTGTTCCTTCAACTTTATCAGAAAATAAAATTGAGTGAATAGTACCTATTTCATAAGAAAATAAAAGAGATCAAAAGTGATTTTAAAATAAATCTCATTTGTAGCATGGCAAAGCAAAATAATTTGAGCAACATCTTACATATACTAGTATTTGAGTCATAACTTGATCATTACAAATGACTGTATAAGGGAAAGCAGATTACCACAGACAGGGAGTGTAGACCAGAAATCATAATACATGGTCTCTAACACCAACCATTCAATTTACATATTGTATAAACATGCACAAGATGAATAATCACTGTGATCTCAATATCCTTATTAATAAAGAGATAAATGTACTTATCTGCGTCTATTAAAAGGTTGTGAGTCACATCAAATTAGAGAATAAACTGAAATTTATTTTTTATTAAACTATATTAAACCAATAAAGGTTGTTATAAACATGCTTTTCTGAATTTGATCAGTATTTATTAGACAGATAGATATGGATGGATCCATGTACAAATAGTGTTATTTCTGCTTCTAGGATATTAAAAAGATTATCTAACTGCATAGTAACCTTACACAGAAACAAATATCATATCTTAAAATGTGTGACCATACATAAAGACCAACAACACCGAATTATTTTCAACCTTAATAGTACTGACATTAATTTACTGAAGATACAGTGCAGTTTTTTGTGTGCCTATTTCTGTCAACCAGTTGTCTTTAACGTTCTGTCAAGGAAATTTATTTATCTGATTAAAAAGTTAATGCTTTGGAAACTTTAGTCAAAGATGTCATTGTAATGCTATATGACAATACAGTTGATTTTTCTTCCTTCCTTCATTTCTTTTACCCTCGGCCTTTGACCAAACTAGGTAAAGCACATTGCACAGGCATTGGTGGTTTCATCGTATTACTGTATTTCAAGAAGGTACATGTTATTGTCTGAATGTTTGTGTCCCTACAGAATTCCTATGTTGAAATCCTAATGCCCAAGGTGGTCATGTTGGTGGGTGGAGCCTTTGGAAGATGCTTAAGTCATAAAGGTGGAGCCCTCATGAATGGCATCAGTGCCTTATAAAAGAAGCTCCTGAGAAAACTCTAGCTTAAACAAGAGAACACAGCAAGAAGTCATCTGCTGTAAATCAAAAGAGGGCCCTCACCCAAAGTGAGGAAGGCAGCGGTTCCTTTATCTTAGACTTCCCAGCTTCCAGAGCTGTGAGAAATAAATTTTTGTTGTTCATAAGCTACCCAGTCTGTGGTATTTTGTGATAGCAGCCCAAACACACTAAGATAGTACATAACATAAATCAAAGAAGTAAACTGGTTTTCACATGAATAAACTTATAGGATGGGGGGAAATGAAGGTAATATTTCTGTGAAATCAAATGTGGATCCCTACAAAACGACTAATAAAATAAACATTTCAAGTCTTTGTTACCTTAAAGTATTTATAAATCCTGAAATTAAATATAAATATGACATAGGGGACCAAAACAATAGTATACACACTTTGATGTAATTTAGCCTAATAATTATAGGAGATGTATTCATAGAGCAACAACTGATGAATACGTTTAGTTAAATATAAATGCAGGTATATATTTGTATTTTCTTTACTAAATATTAGAAAAAATATTTTAAATTTTTGAGATGTGATTTCTGGACACTACATGAATACATTTGTTGGCAAAAGTTAGTAATCATGAAAAATCAAGCAAAAATAGAAAATACTAATTTTCCTAGTAATCTAGAACATAGGTTGGCAAACTACAGTGCACAGGCTGGCAGTAGTCTTATTGGAATACAGTCATGTCCATTTGTTTATGCCTTGTTTATGGCTTTTGTCACACTAGAAGGGCAGAATTGAGTAGTTGCAAGAGAGATGCTATGTCCCACAAGTATAAAATATTTACCCATAAAGGGAAAGTTTTCAGGTTCCTGATCTAGAAGTCGTATGTCATTTCAGAGATTGTATACACCCATAAACACAACACATTCACCAGTAAGAGCATTTCAAATACAAGATAAAAATATTTCCTTGGAATAAAAAATATTTTCCTCCTTCTGGCCATGCTTAAAAAGAAATAATATAAGGGATTAGAAGGGTCAGATACATCTGAGGAGAAAAACGAGCTATATTTACTTGGTTTGGTGAACCAGGAGATTATCACAAGGGGTAATTTACGTCAGAGAAGAATGAGGTCCTCAGGAAAGTAGAGAAGTTTATTTGTGAAAATGAATTTAGTGACTTTAGTAATATTTATGAATGTCTCCTGCTTATATTTTCATGGATTAAATCCAAGAAGAAGAAATTCAACAGAGAAATAATACAGCCATAAAGAGTAACTCAAAAATTCACAAACACAAACTCTCAAAAGAAGAAATGTTTCATATACATAGATTCTTTCATTAAAGAAAAACTAGCCAACAGAAAGCTTGACAAATGCATGAGGATAGTCTTGGAATTCCTTCCACCTGACACTACACCTAGTATTAAGGGAAGCTAAGAAGGCTATAACAAAAGGCTATTTCAGTTTCAGTGCAATCCTATTGCAGTGAGGAGGAATGGCTTATTACTTATTCCTAGTGATTCAACTTGATACCATTTCCTACAGGGAACATGTTGAGCTAACTGGAAGTACTCAGGGAGAGACCTTCAAGATGGCAGAGGAGTAAGATGTGGAGATCACCTTCCTCCCCACAAATATATCAAAATACATCTACATGTGGAACAACTCCTACAGAACACCTAACTGAACGCTGGCAGAAGACCTCAGACTTCCCCAAACGCAAGAAAATCTCCAGGTACCTGGGTAGGGCAAAAGAAAAAAGAAAAAACAGAGACAAAAGAATAGGGATGGGACCTGCACCTCTGGGAGGGAACTGTGAAGGAGGAAAAGTTTCCACACACTAGGAAGCCCCTTCACTGGTGGGGATGGTGATGGAGAAGGAAGCTTCAGAGCCACAGAGGAGAGCGCAGCAACAGGGGTGCAGAGGGCAATGCAGAGAGATTCCCGCACAGAGGATCAGTGCCAACCAGCACTCACCAGCCTGAGATGCTTGTCTGCTCACCCACTGGGGCAGGTGGAGGCTGGGAGCTGAGGCTCGGGCTTCAGAGGTCAGACCCCAGGGAGAGGACTGGGGTTGGCTGCATGAACACAGCCTAAAAGGGGCTAGTGCACCATGCAGCACAGCTAGCCAGGAGGGAGTCCAGGAAAAAGTCTGGACCTGCAGGAGAGGCAAGAGACCATTGTTTTGGGGTACGTGAGGAGAGGAGCTTCCTGCTCCGTGTGCCCACAGACGGCAGAGCACTGCTTAAGTGAGCTCTAAAGACCAGCGTGAGCCATGGCTATCATCTTGGACCCCAGAGGTGGGCATGGACCACTAACACTGCCACTGCTACCACCAAGAATCCTGTGTGCAAGTGCAGGTCACTACTCACACTCCCCCGGGAGCCTGTGCAACACGCCACTGCCAGGGTCCTGTGATCCAAGGACAACTTCCCTGGGAGAACACATGGCACGCCTCAGGCTGGTGCAACGTCACAATGGCCTCTGCCACTGCAGGCTCACTCCACATTCCAATTATAACTACTGTACCTCTCCCTCTCCCCAGTCTGAGTGAGCAAGAGAACCCTAATCAGCTGCTGCTTTAACCCCTTCCTGTCTGGGCAGGGAACAGACACCTGAGGGTGGCCTACACACAGAGGCAGGGCCAAAACCAAAGCTGAACCCCAAGAGCTGTGCAAACAAAGAAGAGAAAGGGAAATTTCTCCGTGCAGCCTCAAGAGCAGCAGATTAAATCCCCGCCATGAGCTTGATAAACGCTGCATCCGTGGAATACCTGAATACAAAATGAATGTTCCCAAAATTGAGGCGGTGGATTTTGGGAACAACTGCAGACTTGCGGTTTGCTTTCTGCGTCTGACTGGTTTTTGGTTTTATGTTTATCTTAGTTTAGTTTTTACTGCTTGTTATCATTAGTGGATTTCTTTATTGGTTTGGTTGCGCTCTTCCTTTTTTTTTTCTTTTTCCTCTTTTTGTGAGTGTGTGTGTGTATCTTTCTCTGTGTGATTTTGTCTCTTTACGTTAGCTTTTACCATTTGTCCTAGGGTACTGTCTGTTCGGTTTTTTTTTTTTTTGCTGTTTTGTTTTGGGGGTTTTTGTTTGTTTTCTCTTTTTTATGTGTGTGTGTGTATGTTTCTCTGAGTGACTTTATTTAGTTTTGCTTTTAACATTTGTTTTGGGATTCTATCTGTTCGGTTTTTTTTTTTTTTTCCTCTTCCTTTTCTTCCGAGCCATGCGGCTGGCAGGGTCTTGGTGCTCCGGCCGGATGTCAGGCCTGAGGCTTTGAGGTGGGAAAGCCGAGTCCAGGACACTGGACCACCAGAGACCTCCCAGCCCCATGTAATATTAATCAGCAAGAGCTCTCCGAGAGATCTCCATCTCAACACTACGACCCAGCTCAACCCAATGGCCAGCAAGCTCCAGTGCTGGACGCCCCATGCCAAACAAATAGCAAGACAGGAACACAACCCTTCCCATTAGCAGAGAGGCTGCCTAAAGTCATACTAAGTACACAGACATCCGAAAACACACCACCAGATGCAGCCCTGCACAACAAAAGGACAAGATCCAGCCCCACCCACCAGAACACAGGCACCAGTCTCCCCCACCAGGAAGCCTACACAAGCCACTGAATCAACCTCACCCACTGGGGGAAGACACCAAAAATAACAGGAACTACAAACCTGCAGCCTGCAAAAAGGAGAAGTCAAACACAGTAAGTTAAACAAAATGAGAAGACAGAGAAATATGCAGATGAAAGAGCAAGGTAAAAACCCACCAGACCAAACAAATGAAGAGGAAATAGGCAGTCTACCTGAAAAAGAATTCAGAGTAATGATAGTAAAGATGATACAAAATCTCGGAAATAAAATAGAGAAAATACAAGAAATGTTTAACAAGGACCTAGAAGAACTAAAGAGCAAACAAACAATGGGGAACAACACAATAAATGAAATTAAAAATACTCTAGAAAGAATCAACAGCAGAATAACTGAGGCAGAAAAACTGAGAAGTGACCTGAAAGACAGAATAGTGGAAATAACTGACACAGAGCAGAATAAAGAAAAAAGAATGAAAAGAATTGAGGACAGTCTCAGAGACTTCTGGGACAACATTAAACACACCAACATTTGAATTATAGGGGTCCCAGAAGACAAAGAGAAAAAGAAAGGGTCTGAGAAAATATATGAAGAGATTATAGTCAAAAACTTCCCTAATATGGGAAAGGAAATAGTGAATCAAGTCCAGGAAGTGCAGACAGTCCAATACAGGACAAATATAAATCTTGAGATCAATAAAATTAAAAGCTGGTTCTTTGAGAAGATAAACAAAATTGATAAACCATTAGCCAGACTCATCAAGAAAAAAAGGCAGAAGACTCAAATCCACAGAATTAGAAATGAAAAAGGAGAAGTAACAACTGACACTGCAGAAATACAAAGCATCCTAAGAGACTACTACAAGCAACTATACGCCAAAAAAATGGACAACCTGGAAGAAATGGACAAATTCTTAGAAAGGTATAACCTTCCAAGACTGAACCAGGAAGAAATAGAAAATATGAACAGACCAATCACAAGCACTGAAATTGAAACTGTGATTAAAAATCTTCCAACAAACAAAAGCCCAGGACCAGATGGCTTCACAGATGAATTCTATCAAATATTTAGAGAAGAGCTAACACCTATCCTTCTCAAACTCTTCCAAAATATAGCAGAGGGAGGAACACTCCCAAAATCATTCTATGAGGCCACCATCACTCTGATACAAAACCAAAGATGTCACAAAAAAAGAAAACTACAGGCCAGTATCACTGATGAACATAGGTGCAAAAGTCCTCAACAAAATACTAGCAATTAGAATCCAACAGCACATTAAAAGGATCATCCAACATGATCAAGTGGGGTTTATCCCAGGAATGCAAGGATTCTTCAATATACACAAATCAATCAATGTGATACAGCATATTAACAAGCTGAAGGATAAAAACCATATGATAATCTCAATAGATGCAGAAAAAGCTTTTGACAAAATTCAACACCTGGGGGCTTCCCTGGTGGCGCAGTGGTTGAGAATCTGCCTGCCAATGCAGGGGACATGGGTTCTAGCCCTGGTCTGGGAAGATCTCACATGCCGCGGAGCAACTGGGCCCAGGAGCCACAACTACTGAGCCTGCGTGTCTGGAGCCTGTGCTCCACAACAAGAGAGGCCGCTATAGTGAGAGGCCCGCGCACCGCGATGATGAGTGGCCCCCGCTCGCCACAACTAGAGAAAGCCCTCGCACAGAAACAAAGACCCAACACAGCCAAAATTAAATAAATAATTTTTTAAAAAAATTCAACACCCATTAGTGATAAAAACTCTCCAGAAGTGGGCATAGAGGAAACCTACTTCAACATAATAAAGGCCATATATGACAAACCCACAGCCAACATCATTCTCAATGGTGAAAAACTGCAACCATTTCCTCTAAGATCAGGAACGACACAAGGGTGCCCACTCTCACGACTATTATTCAACACAGTTTTAGAAGTTTTAGCCACGGCAGTGAGAGAAGAAAAAGAAATAAAGGGAATCCAAATCAGAAAAGAAAAAGTAAAACTGTCACTGTTAGCAGATGACATGATACTATAGAGAATCCTAAAGATGCTACCAGAAAACTACTAGAGCTAATCAATGACTTTGGTAAAGTAGCAGGATACAAAATTAATGCACAGAAATCTCTTGCATTCCTATACACTGATGAAAAATCTGAAAGACAAATTAAGAAAACACTCCCATTTGCCACTGCAACTAAAAGAATAAAATACCTAGAAATAAACCTACTTAAGGAGACAAAAGACCTGTATGCAGAAAACTATAAGACACTGATGAAAGAAATTAAAGACGATTCACACAGATGGAGAGATATACCATGTTCTTGGACTGGAAGAATCAAGATTGTGAAAATGACTGTACTACCCAAAGCAATCTACAGATTCAGTGCAATCCCTACCAAATTACCAATGGCATTTTTCATAGAACTAGAACAAAAATGTTCACAGTTTGTATGGAAACACAGAAGACCCCAAATAGCCAAAGCAATCTTGAGAAAGAAAAACGAGCTGGAGGAATCAGGGTCCCTGACTTCAGACTACACTACAAAGCTACCGTAATCAAGAGAGTATGGTACTGGCACAAAAACAGAAATATAGATCAATGGAACAGGATAGAAAGCCCGGAGATAAACCCATGCACATATGGTCACCTTATCTTTGACAAAGGAGGCAAGTATATACAATGGAGAAAAGACAGCCTCTTCAATAAGTGGTGCTGGGGAAACTGGACAGTTACATGTAAAAGAATGAAATTAGAACACCTCCTAACAACATACACAAAAATAAACTCAAAATGGATTAAAGACCTAAATGTAAGGCCAGACACTATAAAACTCTTAGAGGAAAACATAGGCAGAACACTCCATGACATAAATCACAGCAAGATCCTTTTTTGACCCAGCTCCTAGAGAAATGGAAATAAAAACAAAAATAAACAAATGGGACTTAATGAAACTTAAAAGCTTTTGCACAGCAAAGGAAACCATAAACAAGATGAAAGACACCCCTCAGAATGGGAGAAAATATTTGCAAATGAAGCAACTGACAAAAGATTAATCTCCAAAATATATAAGCAGCTCATGCAGCTCAATATCAAGAAAACAAACAACCCCATCCAAAAATGGGCAGAAGACCTAAACAGACATTTCTCCAAAGAAGATATACAGCTGGACAACAAACACATGAAAGGATGCTCAACATCACTAAACATTAGAGAAATGCAAATCAAAACCACAATGAGGTATCACCTCACACCAGTCAGAATGGCCATCATCAAAAAATCTACAAACTATAAATGCTGGAGAGGGTGTGGAGAAAAGGGAACCCTCTTGCACTGTTGGTGGGAATGTAATTGATACAGCCACTATGCAGAACAGTATGGAGGCTCCTTAAAAAACTAAAGATAGAACTACCATATGACCCAGCAATCCCACTACTGGGCATATACCCTGAGAAAACTATAATTCAAAAGAGTCATGTACCACAATGTTCACTGCAGCACTATTTACAATAGCTAGGACATGGAAACAACCTAAGTGTCCATTGACAGATGAATGGATAAAGAAGATGTGGCACATATATACAATGGAATATTACTCAGCCATAAAAAGAAACGAAATTGAGTTATTTGTAGTGAGGGGGATGGACCTAGAGTCTGTCATACACAGTGAAGTAAGTCAGAAAGAGAAAAAATAAATACCGTATCCTAACATATATATATGGAATCTAAAAAAAAAATGGTTCTGATGAACCTAGGGGCAGGACAGGAATAAAGACGCAGACGTAGAGAATGGACTTGAGGATACTGTGCGGTGGGGGGAAGGGGAAGCTGGGACGAAGTGAGAGAATGGCATGGACATATATACACTCCCAAATGTAAAATAGATAGCTAGTGGGAAGCAGCCACATAGCACAGGGAGATCAGCTCGGTGCTTTGTGGCCACCTAGGGGGTGGGATAGGGAGGGTGGGAAGGAGGCGCAAGAGGGAGGGAATATGGGGATAAACGTGTACATACAGCTGATTCACTTTGTTATACAGCAGAAACTAACACCACATTGTAAAGCAACTATACTCCGATAACGATGTAAAAAAAAGAAAAAAAGTACTCAGGATCAACACTGGAAAGCATGTCTTCATACTGGAAGAATTACTGAGACAAGGTTGGATTCCTCCGAAATGACCCTTTCCAGTTGCATGTCCATGAAGCTAATGTTGCAAATGCAGAAACATTTTTGAACATATTTGAAATTATGTCTTCTTTAACTGAACAACTATTACCATTTACAAATTCATGGATAAAGAAGATCTATGTATATATGCATACACGTCACATACTGTTATATGTATTTCTTTCATATCATTTTTAATGATTCCCAATTACTCAATCATATAGTGTATCTTAATCTACTTGATTTCCCTTTATAGAAAAAACTAGGCCCTTTATTTTCACCAGTATAAACTATGTACCACTGAAGAATCCTGTGATTACTGTAAGTAGATCTACAGCTAAAGGGTATACAAACTAAAAAGGCTTGTGGTAGGTATTTTCAAGTTATTCTCCAGAAATATTATACCACTCTATATCCTCACCAACTGTGAGCAGGGATACCTGTTTCCTCACACACACAGAATGATGTAGTCAGAAAGAAAAGCTATTAAGTCAGTAGGCACAATATAAAAAATAATGATACAATTTAGATATAACTGTAATGAGTCAAGTATATAACACTAATATCATGCTAAAATTTTATGAAAGGGAAAACTAACATTAAACATGAAATACAATAAAAGTTAAAAAAATTCTGAAATAGAAATGAGAATTAGACTTGGTAATTATAGTGCAATGTTGTCAGAATTTAGCTTTAGTTGAAGGTATTTTCATATCAATGTAGCATATTGATGATAATGGTGTCTTAAATTTAATTACAAAATTATATTTATGATCTACAAGCACAAGGACACCAAGAATCTAGACCAATGATGAGCCTTTTAGGAAGCTTCAGGGCAATTTTGTTTAAATCTTATTTCATAAAGGTCTGAATATAATGGATAATAAAAAAATATGTCCATGAAGTAGTTAACCTAACCTCACTAGACCTTGGTTTCCTCATACCATCAATGAGAATAATATTATATCTCACATAATAATATAAGTACATTGAGTGAGATAATGTGTACATATCTTTAGCAGTATCTGGCCCATGAAAATAGCTAATATTTATTAAATTATATTTCATGCATTTTTATAACTCTCTACATGAACACACTGATTCTCACACACACAAAAAAAATGTTTTGGAATTGGTATTATGATCATCCACATTTTATAGATGAGAAAGCCAAAGCAAAGGAGATTAATCAGTGAGATCACACAGCAAAGAAGTGGTACTGCCTAAGTGGACTAGCCAGACTAATTTTAGAGTTTTGACGTCAAATCTCTATTCTTTACTGCCTCTTGTAGTAACCACTGGACATACACTTTTCTGTAACAAATATTAACTGTAAACTGCAATTTTCATAATGTTATATAAATTTAATCATATATGTATTATCATTTTGATTATTTCATATTTCATATTTTAGCAAGCTGCAAATGAAACTTAATTTGAGTTAATTTTCTCTTTGAAAATACTTGAAACAAAATTTTTCAACTCACAGTAGCTTTGGAAGAAAAAGCCTCCTATGAGTTTCACAAAGTTAAGAATTAATTCTAATTGTTTAGTTGAATATTCTTAGCAGCAAGATAGTATCTTTATCTTCGAGCATTTCAATAACATCACAAAGCCTGATTCTTAACAGGTGAATGTTCTCTAAATAATTTGAATGGGACAAAGTATGCCCTTGTATAATTTGGTGCTGGTTCCAATGTGAACACACATTTTAAGATAGGTGTTATCAGCTAAAATTTTAAAGAGTCTTCAGGATAGTCTGGGCAGAACTCACCATAGGGCAATGTGCTATGTGGTGATGAAATAGCCCCACACTCTGAGGAACCCAGGATTTGGAACTTAAGTGATTTAGATGAAACACCATATCCTACTTCAGTTTTCCTGCTTAGTAATAATGGTGAAATAATTCACCATAGTAGGATTTTTCTTTTAATCAGATTTCCAAATTCATTTGTAAATAATTTTACTTGTATGAAAGACAGGTGTTCAAGATAATAGTGATATTATAATTCCTAATAAATAAGCAGCCTATTTTCACCCATCACATTTATCACTGCTTCAGAGAGGGCACCATATACTTCCATTTACACTCTGCTAATAGCATGCAGTTGAGCCTGTCGAGTAAAGAGGTTTACTGTGGAATTTGAGGACCAGAGCTCATATTCTGCTTATGTCCATCTGGCTCAAAGACACTAGGCAAATTGACCTCTCTAAACTTGAGTTACATCATCTGTAAAATGACTTAATATGAGTATCCACCCATGTGAATATTATCAGGATTAAATGATATAACATATGTAAGTAACTTGGTCTAGTGCATGATTTAAAATGTGTCAAAGTGTAGCTGTCATTAATTTTAGTAATAATGCCTCATTTAATACAGCCAATCAGAATGTTATATTTTAATTTAGCATCGTCTATGATCAAAGACATATTTTAAAAATCATAATTTTATTTACCCTTCAAAATTAATCGTAACCTCATAAAATACTCATCCATGCACACAAATGCTTATTTCATCACCTTAGTAAAGTGTGATTTATTTTTTTCTAGTTTCTATATAAGTTGATACTTCTTTTGAAGAAATTAATTCTACAAATTTGTGAAGCAAATTTCTGAATGTATTAATTCTAGAAACATCACTGTTAATTAGGTCGTATTGACATTCTCTATTTGTATTCCTTGGAGAGGAGGGAGGTTTCTTCAATGTTTTGTGCTGTCTGCACCCATTTTAGGCAGATGAAAAATAGAAAAGAAAATGTCCCAGGCCAAAGGAACAGTATAACCAGGTGATTTGGGATAAACTAAAACACACAGGAGTCATTCAAAGAAGTTTATTACAACTGGAGCTTAGAGTTCATGAGAGAGAAGAATGAGCAGTGGGGCTGGACATAAAGGCCAGGTGTTAGAAGCCAAGTTGAACTATTTTGATTTTACAGAAGTCACTGAAAGATTTTAAACTAGAAATTAATATAATTAGATCTCCCTTTTGAGATTTTTCTCTGGTTCAAGAATAGATGAGAGGAGAATACTAGAAGCAAAGAATGAAAATGGTCCAGTTTGGGAGTACAGCGTCAAGAATAAGACAGTAATTGATTAGAAGTGAAGGCTGGTCACTCTCAAGTTTCTGCTTTTGGTAATTCGTAGTAAAATTTACTGGAATAGGGATCACTTGAAGAGAGAATGGTTTAGGGAAACAAAAATGAGTTCAATTTGGGACACATTGAACTTAAGATCCCTGTGAGTGTTTATTAAGACAGGCTAATCTATGTTGAAGAAATAAGCAAAGCCTGAAATATCAGTAGCTTAACCCATAAACTTTGTCAACAACTGTAAACGGTCTGAGATTTTACCCTATTTTCAAACTAACCAGTTAGGATGCCACAGTGACATAGATGGACAAGGATTTCTGTGTTAAGGACAAAGGACATTAGTACTCATGGCACAGCAGGCCTCAGAAGCTTCAGGTTCACTTGGGTTCTCTTTGCTCTACAAGCCCCATGGGGGCATGGATGGATGCAATGCACATAGTGGGTTCATGTCAAAGCTGAGGAACCCCAAGTTTAGGAAAGCTCTCATCTTTTAAAGAAGACCACCAACCCCAGCTAACTCTCTCTGCAGAGGCAGATACTATCTTTACCTTTCTGGTCAGTAAATACATCTACCTTCTGCCCAGGGGGAGATCCAGTTTCCATGGCTGTTTGCTAAACAAACATCCTTGAAACGACAGAACAGAACAAAAGTTTGTCACAAGACTCATGGCAATATCACAGAGAATTTTTCCCCAATAAAAATTTATTTTTCCTTCATACAAAGTGTGGTATTTGTACATCACCTCTTTTGAGTGGTGATTAGTGTATCTAGGCTACTTCCTCCTTGTTGCTATGACATCCTTAAATAAAAGAAACTAAAGAAAGTTTTTTGATGCCCATACCAAAGAATAATGGAAAATATGGATTGGATGAAAATATGGATGATGTTTTATTCATATTCTTTGTTGGTTCATGATAGGTAGTTTTAAGTGGGAGGAAGCAATCTTATTTGCTTGCTCATCTTAGAATCAGAGATATCAAAAAAAGCACAAGGTAAAAAGTTTAAATTGTGACAATTTTCTAGACACAGACCTCTGGGGAAAGGTGGGGAATTCCCTTTTGCCAAAATTCTCCCAAAGTGAAAGGGAATTTATCAAGAGATGGGAGGCCATGAAGTTTCTGAAACAATGATACCTAGTGATATAGAGCTCAAAGTGAGGTTGTGTCAGTTTAATGTCTTTAGACCGGGTCCCTTAGCAACTTATCCCAAATTGGTTGTACAGCAACTGCATAAAGGGAGACTATTTCTTTCCTATCTCGGTTGCAGGAGTAGTGAAGTAGCAATGACTCACTGGCCCTTAGAGGTGAGTGAAAGAAGTTTGACCATGTGTATTGAAGCCACTACTGAGTGAAGCAGACAAACTGGAGTTTCAGATACAGGTTACTAACTGCTGCTGAGAGAGTCTTATGCAACTAGGACCCACTCAATCTAGGGGTTTTTGTGTAGCTTGGATCATCAGTCTAGGATCTGGAGTCAAAGTACTTCAAATTGTTTCCAAGGCTTAATTACCTCACAAGTCTATCTCACAAGGATATAATCATATCCACTTAATTAAGCAGAACGAGCAGAGTTAGAGTCTTCTTTTAATTCCACTTTATTTGTAAGTACTTAAATTGCTGATGTGCACAAGTCTAGAGTAAACAGTTATGGATGAGTTTTTAAATAATTCTGTTTGTAATAAGTTGCCCAAAATAACACAAAAACAATCAAAAAGAATATTCTTAACCCTACAAGTCTCAGTCCATAAACTAATTTACATCCTGTAACTATTTTTTCACCTCTTCTTATACAAAAATGTCAAAGCAGTAAAAATGCCGTCAATAGGATTAATGCTAAATGACATTCAGATATAGAAAAACTGACATTTGAACCCAATTTCATTTCCTTATCAATATTATTTATTTATGTTTGATATTCTAATCACTTCAAAATAATTTGAGGAAGATTTTTAAACTACCCATTAGATAAAACTGAATATCAAAACATAAAATTAGGAATATCTATATGAAAGCAAAAGAAAATATTTATGTGGTATGTTACCTGAGTTAACTACTTTAATAAAGCACCAATTTAAGATTTCTCAAAACTGAAGCAAATATAAAATATGTAGAATATTCAATATATACTAAAGATATATAGAATATACAGAAATACTTATTCTATATACCCTAATTTTTTTTTGTAATGCCAGCTCCTCAAATTCTAGGAATGTAACAACCATTCATTTACACGGGCTCAAAATCTGACATCAACTGTTTTTTATTTATATTATTTTTTAAAATATTTATTTATTTATTAATGTGGCTGCACTGGGTCTCAGTTGCAGCACACGGGATCTTTAGTTGCGTCATGCAAACTCTCAGTTGTGGCATGTGGGATCTAGTTCCCTGACCAGGGATTGAACCTGGGCCCCCTGCACTGGGAGCACAGAGTCTTAGCCACTGGACCACCAGGGAAGTCCCAACATCAACTCTTTTTTAAATAAAATTTTTATTTTAGAGTAGTTTTAGATTTACAAAAATTACTGCAAAGATAGTACAGAGACTGACTCCTCATATACCTGGCACCTAGAATCCCAAGTACTATATCTTAAATTTATTACCACTAATGAACCAATATTGATGTATACTTATTGTATTAGTTAGGCTTCTGCATAGAAAACATAAAGAGATTTATTATAAGGTGTCAACTCACGCAATTATGGAGTCTGAGAAGTCCCAAGATCTGTAGTAGGAAAGCTGGAGACTCAGGAAAGCAAATGTGTAGTTCCAGTCCAAGTCTGAAGACAATGGTATAATTTCTAGTCCCAAAGCCAGCAGTCCCTAGAACGAAGACAAATAGATGTTTCAGTCTGAGTCCGAAGGCTTGAAAAGACCAAGATCACAGCTCAAACAATCAGTCAGGAGGAGTTCCCTCTTACTCAGCCTTTGTTCTATTCCGGTTTTCAACTGGAATGAGGCTAATCCACTTTAGGGACAACAATCTGCTTTACTCAGTCTACAGATTCCAATGTTAATCTCATCCATAAACTACCGCATAGACACAATCAGAATAATGTTTGACCAAATGGGCACCCCATGGCCTAGTCAAATAAACACATAAAATTAACCATTATACTTTTTAACTAAAGTCCATATGTTATTCAGATTTCCTTAGTTTTCACCTAATGTTCTACGATCCAGGATCCCACTCAGGATACCACATTACATTTAGTTTTCATATCTCCTCTTGCCTGTCAGAGTTTCATTGACTTTCCATATTTGGATGACAATTTTGAGGGATATTGGTCAGGTATTTTGTTGTCTATCTCTTGATAGGAATTTGATGTTTTTCTTATGATTATACTGGGGTGATGGGTTTGGAGAAGGAAAGCCACAGAGCCTTCTTATAGTGCATATTGTATCAACATGACTTATAAAGGTTGATGTTGACCTTGATCACCTGGCTAAGGTAGTGTCTGTCAAATTTCTTCACTGTGAAGTTACTTCCCCTTCCTTCTTTTTATAGATACTATTTGGAAGGAAGTCACTAGGCACTGCCTAGACTTAAAAAGCATCTACATAAATTATTTGGAATTCTCCCGCAAGGAAGCTTTTTCTATTCTTCCATTCTTCTCGTTTATTTAATCATTTATTTGAATATGGATTTATATTTATTTTATACTCTAGTTTATAATCAAATACTATTTTATTTATTTTGTTGCTCAGATGTGTCCATCTTTGGCCATTGGAAGCTCTTTCAGTCAGTTCCTGTGTCCCTCTGACATACTTCCATCATTGTGTTGTTGTTTTCTGAGCACTTCCTTACATGTTCTCACTAAGGTGCTCTGGCCTCATAGTATTTATTTCCTACACCTGTCCTAGAATCCACCATTTCTCAAAAAGCCTGGTTCCTTTTACTGGAGACTAGTATAAGAAACCAGTATCTGAGAGTTGGTGTACTCACCACTAAAGTGTTGTTGCTTCTGGGCCCTCTTTGTGGAAAGAACAAGGAAGTACATGTGCAAATAGTAACCCATGTATATAAACATATCTATAATTATTTCTATATGTAACCATCTATATCTATCTTACCTTAAATGAGTTCATACTGATATCTCCAATTCAAATCCATTACCACATAGATTTTCTAACTTCCTTTTCTTGTTTCTCTATAAACTCCCACTCCAACACTGAGAAACCCGGCTCCCAGCATCTGCCATCCATGTACTTAATTGTTCAGTTCCAGTGTATATGTATAGCAGTATCAGAAATAACCTGTACCCCAGGGAAAATAACTTTGTCAACTAAAGTACAGGGCCTATGCACAGTTGATATGCTTTTAGTTTTATAGACTCCACTCAACGCCTCTTTTTCTTTGGTTTTGCAGTTTGAATATGATATGCCTATGTCTCCTCTTCTAGTTTGTTTTACCACTGCTGTTTCAGTTATGTTATTATTTTACGATTCATCATGTTTCCTTTTCACAGCATGAGCGTGGCCCATGGGCTGGATTCTAGTCTGAGTGGGCAGACTGTGAGTTTGCTGAACAAAGCAGGCAGGGCTCGGCCGGTGCCCTCTATAGGTAAATTCTGCTGCTTCGAGTGTGTAATGAGTGAGAGGTAAATGAAGGAACTGATACAGGGGCTGCAAGAGGACGGGTCTCTATGAGGCACGTAGGGGCCACAGAGAAAGGCAGAAATGGGCCCCAGTCTCAGCTGACCATACTTACAAGACAAAGCCCCACCACGCGGGATCACGAAAGCCGGGGTTCCTCCTCAGACGAGAGGCCACGCGTCCCCCGCAGCAGGGCCGTATGAGGTCTGGCTCTACCAAGTTTTCTCGCCGTCACGTCTCCTCAGGGGAGCAGCGCGGGGTCCCGCTAGCCCCAGGCTGAAGGCCAGGCCTGAAGGCCACGGACTGGGAGGGGGCCAATGTGGCGGGTTTGTGCCCACAGGTGCCGCGCGACTGTCGTCTTCCAGGGTGCTTTAGCCCGTCTTGGTGTCTAGGCCGGGTAGGTACAGACCAGTTCACCGCCTGGGGTCCTGGGAATCACACCGCCTCCGCCAAATTCCAAGCCAGTTCCCAAACAAACGCGCCTCTTTGCCTGAAACCAGATCTCGCGAGATCTCCTGAGTGCTGCCGGCCTTAGCCAGGCCCCTTTCGGAAGAGAGAATTCTGGGAACCCTGATTGTCGAAGTGGTCCCCAGCTGCTTACAGCAGGGAGGGCGTGTGGAATCTGATTCCCACGACCTTTCCGGGTACTGAGAAAGTATTTTGTCCTGGGCTAATAAAGCTATATGTTGAAAGCTATATGTTTTCTATATGCTGAAAAATACCTTAAAGGGCATTCTATTATAACTTATCCATGGGTTATTTTCTTCACAGAAAAGAAAACAAAACTATGTCTTAGTACTAAACTCATTTTTTATACTATACTTTAGGATTTTTTTCTTGCTGGAACATATAACTGTTCTTGCTTTTGGCAGTGCCGTGCAAATGCAGGGACACTTTACATATAGTGTGAAAGCAGGTGCTAATGCCTTCACAATGGTTCATCAACCGTCTGGAACCCTCAAAGATGTATTGCTCTAGATACTTTATTGAATAAAGTTTATTAAACCTGGTAAACTTGCCTGTCTCCAGAGCGCTTTTATAAGATGCTTGAAAAATTATTTGATTGCATTTAAAACTGTATTTGAAGAAAAAAGAAAAACAAGCTAGCAAGAAATGAAAATGAATCAAACTCCTCTGAAGGCAAGTTGGAAATAGAAGCGGCATAATAAAAAAACTTAAGCCTCCATTGACCAAAAGTATTAAAAGAACACTTGCAGGTCAGGAAATACGTTATTTTTTTATTGCGATGGTTTGAGGAGTTTTTAATGATTACTAACTGAATCAAAGACATAACAATCAGCAAATCAAGCCACCTGCAATAGACAAAGTTCCCATAACCCATGAGTGAAAGATTTATTTACACACGCGCACACAAGCACATACACACACAATGGTTTAGAAATTATAACCAATAGAAAGAGAGAAACATCTTATCAGATTAGATAATTAATTCTTTGGGGTCCATTTAGAAATATGATCAAATGTGCAAAAAATAAAAAATAAGCAAAATTTATTTGATTGAATTTTATCTTCAACATGAAGCAGATGTTGGATATTTTCTGCCTTTTTTCTTTACTTTTTTTTTTTTTTCTGTGACAAATGAGTGAGAATAGCTCTTGAGGGAAATCCATTTCCAAAATGCATTTATTAGGGCTTTACTCAAGTGCAAGGAAAGAAGATGAAGTGACAAGTCAATTTTAATATAATATGGGTTTGAAAGGATTTTTTTCCACCTAGAGTAATTATGAGACTAATTTACCAATGCTCAATCTATTACGAGGCCTAGAAAACTCCTGATTACATATTAAAATAAAAGAACACTATTTTTAGGAGCACAACAATTGAAGGCTTAATTTTGAGTTGACGAACTTGATATTCATGCTCAAAGTCAAAATCTGATGTTTACTGAGAGGGAGAAACAGAGAAAAAACACATTCACTCATAACTGTGGTTCAGCAAAAAACTGCTTCAAATTTTCTATTTTCAACAAAAACCAGCTGCATTGCATTTAGAAACTTGTTTAATCCTATCAGCCTTTTCTCTACATATGTAAAATGGGATTATTAATGTTTAGCTGTTACAGTTGATATGACGAGTAAATAAAGTAAGTGCAGAGCCTTGGCATCTATCTAAAAATAGGTACTCATTAAACACCATTCCTCTCCTACTCCTTTTGGGAACTTAAAAGAGTTAATGACAAGATTTTTGTCCACTTCAGCCACTCACAAATATGGCCATAACCCATTTTCAAACAAAATATCTCTACTATGATTCTCAAGGCTGTAACATTCCTCTGTGAACACAAAATTCTGTCCTTTCTGTTTCTTTTATTGCCATTGAAATTATTCTCTTTCTTGTGTTGTTTTAATCATACTTTGCAAAACAATATTAAACATCAATTAGTGTCAGGCACTGGCAAAAATAAAATTAAAAGAACTCAGTGCCTGAATTAGTTTATCTCACAATTCATTTAAACATAAGCAAATTAAATACCTTAAAAGAGAATACAATATAAAAAGGTGTGCAATTTTATTTTTATCTCCCCACTTTTATACCCACAGATACACCTGGTAATACACACATCAATTTTTTGGAACCTCAAATCTTTCATGTCCTGCCTTCCAAAACATCCATTCTTCGGTCTCATTGAAGCATCTTGTTTCCTCACCTCTCTTCATTTTTCTAGTCATGAAATTCACCTCATATAAGTTTATTCCTTACTGCCATTCACTTTGATGATACTCTCACTAGAAACTTCAATCCCCTCATCCTACTGGACAAGCCTTGTAGTTCAAGATGGTAATATTTATACAACGTTGTGGATGGATTTAATTTACTTCCCAGGAGTTATATGGTCATTTTTAAAAATAAATATTTATTTAACATTTACTATAAGTAGAACTTACTACAGATATTGGGGATGCGAAGATAATGCAGGTTGTTTTATTAGTTTCCTTGTACTTATTTAAGCTGTCAACAATTAAGTTTTTTCAATTTTAAAGTGGAACTATTAATACTTACATTGCTTGGCTTCCATGAAGATTAAAGCATCTTCATCTTCCATGAAGATGTAAAACACCTGACATATAGTCGGATTTGATATTTATATTATTCCTGTTGTTATTAATACTAATCTAAGTATTTCAATCATGGTGGCAGCACAATCGTCCTGAAATACATTTACTAATGGGAAAGCACAGTAAGGCCAAGTTTACCCTTTATTTTAAATGTTTACTGTACACCTGCTCATCTTCTTTTCTTAGCTATCAGTAAATCATTACAGATATGACCACATATAGTATAATTATCTAACATTTTAACATTATTGTACATTTTTCAGAAGAATAATTTCTAGGAAGAGAATGTAAAGTTGCAGGAATACTAATGGTCTAGAAGTTTGGCATTTCTCCCAGAAGTGCTACAGATAAACACCTGAACACTTTCTCCTTCAGAACCAGTAGGTTTAAATAGAATTCTGTTTAGGTTTTTGAATTGTGACATATGTTAATCCCAATGAGAGTCTCTGCATGAAAAGAATGTTAGCAGAATTTTAACATGGTATTATCAGGATAACTTGCCACTTTGCAGTAAATATGCTATAAATATGCTGACCTTTGGGAGTTTAAACCTATAAGAAAGGATTCAACAAACTAGTTTGATGACCTGAGACCAACCATTATTCATTAAGGGGTCAATAACACCTCACATATTTTCATAATTCATATTCAAATATAATATTATATATTATTATACAATAAAATTATATTAAAATATTTTAATTTACCATAACTTTATTTGCAAGTGGTATCAAATTTTAAAATTTATTGACAAACTAATGTGGTTTAAAATGTATTTGAAATTAAAATTTCGACTAATGACCAGTAAGTAAATTAAAGTTTTCTGTATCCCTATCAGGCGTTCACAATTAATTTTGATATTTGTTAAATACATTTTAAATATAATGAAACTTTATCTGTTCAGGTTTCTCTATTTAACAGTCATACCAATACTTTAATGTACAGAACCAGAATCAACAAGAAAGTCTAAAAATCTGTCCCTGTCTCAATGGGTAGCATAGAGGTGGCTTAGGCTCAGTGCTTCAGTCCTCAAATTATGGTTCTCCTTTCATAGAAAAGGGGGAGAAAAAGAAGTAGGGAGAGATAAGCAAGAAGGAAGAAAGGGAGTGAGAGAGAAAGTGGAGGAAGGAGAAAAGGAAGACAATAGTTGAGAGAAAACCTGGTCAGCTACTTAGAACGCATTCCCTTTGCCTAGCCACAGTGTTAAATAGGGAAACAGACAAAATTTCAAACATTGGTCTATTAAAAACTAAAGATGTCATATTCAAGACACTGTGTATGGTGTTACTGCTATTTTTTTCCTTCCTTAATAGGAAAGCTCCTGATTTAAGTTGTCATGGAGGAGAACTGGCTACTGAGTGTGTGTATGGTACCTCCTCCCTCTCTCAGGTACATCAGATGTCAGAGTGTCAGATGTCAGATACTTTATAGGTATAGTCCCAGCCAGACCAATGGTGTTAATTTAAATGATATCCTGAGAGCCCTTCAAGATCACTATTATAACTCCTCTAAAAATATAAAATAGCAAAAAAATACTTTTTGTAACTTGGTGGCTTTCATATTATCAGGGCTGTGAGAGATTAACATACAGAGGAGAGAAACAAGGATGTACGTGTTAATTCAAATAATTTTAAGTATAAGTTTTAAATAGTTCCTCTTTGTTAAGTAGATTACCCTTCACAGCATGTGAAGACAGGCATCACTGGTGTTACCAATATGGGTAGTAGATAACTCATTCTTGAGCTTTTGATACTGCTCAGTTAAAATATCTTTTGAATTAGATATCTGAGGAAGGAAGAAGATTATCATGAGTTGGAAATAGAAGAAGACACTATTACAAAATGTAACATTTAACCTTACAACAGCCCTAGGAATTAGCTATACATATTGTGTCACTTAAAAATAAGGAAACTGAAGCAGAAAACATTTAGAGAGTAACTTCATTCTAATGACTATGGAGACACCATGGATACAAAATTCTTTTGAAAAACATAACCAGATGAAGGAAAATATCTTAAGTTTGATTGTATATTATGATGATGATGACTTACAGATCCTTGCTCTGATATTTTTATGAGGAGAAATAGACCCTCCAGATTATTCAGATTTTATCTATAAAGAAATAGCCCTTGTGATAAATACAGTGCAGATAAAATGTATCTATAAGGGCAATTGAACTTGTTTTCTGAAAATATTTTTTAACAAAATTGAATTTATTCACCTAAGTCATAAAATGAATTCACTGACTTGAGTTGTAGAGAACAAAAGTTTTCTCTAAACTGGAGCCACAATACAAGGTAAAGTATATATACCTACCCATATGTACATAGATATATTCATGGAATATATTCACACAGTTGTTTACATATATGTTCCAAATACCCAACTCTACCCCAAATACCTCATTCAAAGCACCACTCTTTATTTTAGTTTCTAAGTAGTAAATTACTTGAGCCAAATCCTATGCTGCTCATTTAGACAGGGATGAATATACTACTGGTAAAAATGGCCCTACTCTAACCTGTGCACCGACCTCACTGGGGCATCCAGAGATTTGTGTGTGTTCCCAGAAAAATGAATCCTCCCTTTGCCTCAAGCTGGACCCTTGCAGACTGAAGGAATGAACACCAGGAAGGCCATTGTTGTATACTGTGTCACCCCAAACTCCCTGTCCAACCACTCCAAAGTATTTATGAAAAATTTTGATGCAGAATGTACTAGATGAAAGAAAAGAATATGAGTAGCAAAATCACAGAAGGGAAAATAAAACATGTTAATTGTTCATACATGAGCAACATGTTTCTTAACATTTATTTTAATTTTCTTCACTGATTATTCTCCTTAACCTTTGTAATTTAGTTTCCTTTTTCAGTATGCTACCCAAAATGTTGTACTGAAGGTCACTGAAGACGTTTTGAATTCTAAATCTAACCTTTCCCTAGGTCTCTTGAACTTTCTGAAGTTTTTAACCTTATGACTGTACCTCCGTAACTTTTCCTCTCTGGACATTTGTTGCATAGGATTATCCTACTCCTAATGAATTGTCCTTTTGTTTCTCTAGTCTTTCACTCAGGAATCTGATTGATTTTTACGAATTTTACCAATCTCTGTCTATACTAATTTATTCCATACCGTTACCTCCAGACCTAAATTCTCTCCAAAAGGTCAGTCACAACTTGCAAATTCCAGTTGGCTTCTGGTGTCAATATGTAAATGTGCTAGCATCATTTCACTCTTAATAAATGAGAAAAAAGAAGACAAAAGTAATTCTGTGCATAGTTTGAGTGTGTGTGTGTGTGTGTATGTGTGTGTGTGTGTGCGTATGTAGTATAAATAGCTGCTGAATTTAGGTTAAGGGTATATTGAAGTTCCTTGTACCATTCTTGCAATTTGTCTGTGAGTTTGAAATTATATCAGTTTAAAAATTTACCAGAACAAAAAAATATCAGTTGAATCTGTACTTCTTTCTCTCACACATCTGTAAAAAGTTTTCCATATTGCTCATAATCTGGATTTGAGAGTTATGAGGCAAGAGTTATGAGCCAAGAGTCAAACATTAGATTGTTTGTTTCAAATCCTGGTTGTTCCGTTTACAACTAATATGACCTTTGCTTATGTACTAAAACTCTCTAAATTGTATCATTTCTGTAAAATAAGGGCAATACTGGTATTTATTTTATAGGATTATTGTGAATATTAAGGGAGGTAACCCACATAAAATGGTTAGCTTATCATAAGAACATAAGCATCAGTTTATACAGTTATTAATATTGTTATTTTCCCCTGTACCTTCTAATCAACTCACACATTTAGGAATCCTACCTCTGCAATACCATTATTCCTTTCCTCAATCTATTCACGTTATATGGTTTTTACTCGTGAGCATTATTGCAAAGACTTTTATTACTCCCTGCCTCCAAACCATGTTATTTATAGCTGCTGGATTAATAGGCCTATACTACACTTCAAATTGTGTATTTTTGGGACTTCCCTGGTGGCTCAGTGGTTAAGAATCCACCTGCCAATGCAGGGGACATGGGTTCAAGCCCTGGTCCAGGAAGATCCCACATGCCTTGGAGCAACTAATCCCGTGAGCCACAACTACTGAGCCTGCGTGTCACAACTACTGAAGCCTGTGCACCTAGACCCCGTGCTCCTCAACAAGAGAAGCCACCACAATGAGAAGCCGTGCACCTCAACGAAGAGTAGCCCCCACTGGCCGCAATTACAGAAAGCTCGCGCGTAGAAACAAAGACCCGATGCAGCCAAAAATAAATAAATAAATAAATAAAATTTAAAAATTGTGTATTTTCCTTTGCTGATGAGCCTTTATTATTTCCCCATTGCCTCCCAAATAATTCAAGGGCCTCAGCTTGACACTTGAAGCCTTCCAGAATATGGCCTCAGTATACTTTATACTATTATTATCTCCCCTTATTCTCTACAACTATCTATTAGTACAGTCAGAACACCTGATACTCTACATATATGTCTCTCACTTGC
Source organism: Balaenoptera acutorostrata (assembly GCF_949987535.1). Taxonomy (NCBI): domain Eukaryota; kingdom Metazoa; phylum Chordata; class Mammalia; order Artiodactyla; family Balaenopteridae; genus Balaenoptera; species Balaenoptera acutorostrata. Next base: position 52,058,150 of record NC_080071.1, on the reverse strand, counting down.
CTGCTTCTGCCCCATTCTCATGCTGTGCTGAATCCCTCTTTTGTCTTGACTCCTCTCCCTACTTAGAAGTTTCTTGTGTTCAAATCCTTCCCACTTGTATTAAGTAAGGTGACAGTAAGGCAACTGTTGTACAAGATAAACCCCTAAATTTCAGTACTTTAATAGACAATAATCTACTTCTTGTTCATGGGAAACCCCCAGTAGGTACCCCTGCTTGGAAGGCAGCTTTCTTATACAGGGTAATTCAGGGACCCAGTCTCCTTCAATCATGTGGTTCGGACATTTTCAATTCATTACTTCCAAGGTTACTATGCTCATCTGTATCAGGTCAGTGGAGAGAAAAAGAATGTGAATGGTTTTATGGGCCAGACCTGGTGCATATCATTTTTGCTCTCATTCCATTGTCAACAACTTAGTCACATGATTACACTTGACTTCAATGGAGTCTGGCAATGTAACCTGGCTGTGTGCCCAGAAACAAGAAGAAACAGGTCTTGGTAAATACTGTCTGCCACACTACATTCTGTGTACATTTCATATATTCTCTTTTCTATGAAGCTCTTCCTATACCTTCTAGGAAGATGTCATGTACAATACATAATACATACAAGTGAGCACAGCAACAAATTTACATTTCTAAATTTGAGTTTGGTTATTACAAGATGTTATTAGTAAAACAATTTGTGTTAAAATTGTTATTAAAGTAGATTGTAAAACAAGATCATGTATCCTCTTTACAGAATCCGTATAGAATAGAACATGTATTCATCTGTATAGAATAAAATACGTATTCATACCAGATGGCAAATAGATGAGTTAATTAATCTCTTAAGGTCCCTTTTGACCTTCTACTTCTAATGATTTAGGGACTTCCCTGGCAGTCCAGTGGTTAAGACTCTGCATTCCCAATGCAGGGGGCACAGGTTCAATCCCTGGTCAGGGAACTGGGAAATAAGATCCTGCATGCCGCAGGCACAGCCAAAAATAAATAAATGCTTTTGAAAAAGTATGAACAAGTGTCATTTTGTTTTCTATTGTGACAACGTACACAACTTGTATCAGGTTTTTAAGCTTTCCAAATGGCAAAGCAAATGGCACTTCCATAGAGTAAATGTTTCTAACCAATGCTCACACTATTTCACTGAATTAAAGGGAACTAAATAAAACTGAAGAGCATAGTCTCCCTATCTTATTATGGAGAATTAAACCTTAATGCAATTTAATAATCCAAACTGTATTGCCCAGATTTTGAAATTATGCTATGAAAGCCAACTGTATTGCAAACTGAATCAGAAAATGTAGAATGTAATGGGCCTTACCAGACAATACTGTGCTTGGTGTTTTCACTAGCTCCACAGATAGCTTTCTCCAGATGTTGCCAGGCAACAACAGCTCATATGAAGAGATTTCTTGTTCATAAAATAAACCTTGTTGGTAATACAATGAAACTCAAGATTTTTACCTCCTATACAGGCGGAATTACAAATAAAATAACTTTAGCTATAATCTCAAAGAAAAGAATCAATGTATAATTTTTTACTAAAATTATGATGGTGACCTTAGTAGAGAGATCTGTAATCAAAACGATAACCAATCACATTAATCATATGCATGCTGTCTGTATCAAGGAACAAAATGGGAGATTTCAGGAAGAAATTTTCAAATTATATAAATAATACTTTATATGAATAGGAAATTAATCAGAGACAAATTGATGTAGTGGCCCTTGTGAAGAATTATCAAACTTACAGTTAAAATTTGAGTCGTTGATACTAAAGAATGCATGATGCGACAGAATTTTGCATTTGGACAGAAGGCAGTCACATGAACATTGGAGTAGTATACAGATGAATGAAATACAACATGAAATATAGAAAAAGATTTAACGACTTCTCCATATTTCGGACAGTGGCATCCATGAATATGTAACCAATATATTTGGAGAATATTCTTCAAAATATCGTATAATGGAATGAGCATTTTAAAAAAATGATCTCTAGCAATAATTAAAATATAAACATTTCCTATTCTCCCCCCCTTTGTGTGTATATATGTGTATGTGTGTGTTTTGTTTGCATGAAAATTTGTTCATAAAAAAAAACTTTGAATAGTTCATTTTGTGTATTTCTGTATAGAAAAATGTCACATATCCTTGTCAGATAAAGAACTGCAGAAGAAAATAGGTCAATTGAGAGAAGAAAATATGGACATTTTTCAGTGTGAGTCAGGAAAATGCAAGTATGATATGTTGAATACAGAAAAACTTTAAAAGTATTTACCATGACTACTGTGTATTTATATTTTTTTAATTCTTGATATGTTTAAGCGCTTTACATGTAGTATAATTTAGATGCCAGTTCATTCATATCTTGCCTTTCATTTTTTCATATGCATGTAATTTCAAATGTGACTATCTTCACCCATGTCCACTCATAAACTTATTCCTCTCAATTACCATCAGTCCCTGTTATCTAGCTTGACAGGGAACTGTTGTGTTCTCATTATATGAATTTTTTCTGATTCTAATCTAAAACACATATGGATTACTAATTTTCAAAGTACAGTAGTATAGAAATTACTTTAGCATTAAAATGATACTAAGGAAAATTACTACTTTTCTTATTTATAGAGTTTTACAGTTTTTATTAATTTAATCATCATTTATTAAAAGCTTAGAATGTGCATGGCAATAATTTAGTGTGTTTAAAGTTACTGTCTTTTTCCTCAAGAAGCATATAGAATTTTGGTTTTATATTATATAATTCAAAATAGAGTAAAAATTGCAAAGAGAAAAAGTATACATGTCCATTATAGAAAAAGATCTATTCTCCAAGGAGATTTATCACAATAACATTCTTTACATTATGGCGAAATCAAACCATGTTATTGGTCTTTGATGTCCTGAAGATTCCATAATACTTTATAATATACTTTGTGTTCTAAAGTTTCTAAGTTTTTTTCCCCATCTATTCACAAATGTCTGAAAACAATGAGTAGGTAGAAAATTTTCATGTTACTGAGGCACGTGTTTTAATTTTCCAAATTTTGAAATAGGGGTGTAACTCTAGTGGTGAGCCTAACTGCAAAACTAACCCCTCAGCATTTATATCTCTATGCTACATGGCTACATGGCTGTTATAGTTTAATACTTGAATCCATGTAATCCACAGTGTCACCTAGTGAAGTATCTATTATCACCTTCATTTTGTAGCTGAATAAAGTCAGGAAACATATTGTGAAAATTGTGGGATGAATCATTTGTGAATATTAAGTATATTTGAGACTTCCACTTCCAGAGTGAAGGGGTAGCTGGTATTTGACTAACTCTGCTGAGAACAGCTGAAAAGCTGGACAAAGTACAGAAAGAGACATAGAGAGAGACAGAGAGACACAGAGAGAGACAAAGAGAGAAAGACAGAGAGAGAAAAAGACAGAGAGGGAGGACTTGAGGAGCCAATATCCTGGAGAGACTATGTATGCATGTTCTATTGTTGCTGTAACAAATTCCCACAAATGTATCAATAGTAGCTTAAAACAACTACAAATGTACTATGTTACAGTTCTGGAGATAAGAAGCCTAGAATGAGTTTTAGAAAGCTAAAATCAAGGTGTTGGCAGAGCTGTATTTGTTCTGGAAGCTTTTTACATAATGTGCACATGTAAGGAAAATTGAATTAACATTTACCTAAATGCCAAGTATTCTACCAGTGAAGCAGTATGAAGAAAAGAAAAAAAACTAAGAAAAGATTATTTGTCTCTAGCTCCATCCTTCAAGAACACATTTTATGGAGAAAATGTGCACTGTGAAGCATTGCTTATGGTGACCTGGATTTTGTTTAGTGGGAAGGTAAAAAAATACCAACTCTTAGGCTAAGACTGACATGGGAAATTAATTTTGCCTTAGCACAATCCTATAAATTATTGTCATTTTAATTTCATCAATAAGAAACAGGAGAATCCAAAATTTTAAATAAATTTCCTATTAACAACACAACTATTAATTCAAGAGCTAAGTTTTTAATTCAACTCTTTCAGACTCCAAAGGATGCATATTCAGTAATGTTTAAATAATACATAATCTTATGTCCATATTGGAGGCAATGGAAAATAAATTCTTTTACTTCAAAAAAAGAAAAATACCACTAGGGGGAGGCTTCAAGGCTATTTATGACCTACCCTTAAAAGTCTCATAAAGTTATTTCTGGAGTATTCTATTGGTGAAGCCAGTCCGTAACACTAGTGCAGATTCAAAAGCATGGTAGGAATAGAGTTCATCTCTTGATGGGGGAATTAAAAGTGAGAAATGGACATATTGATGACATTCATCATGAAGATGGGCTATCACAGCTTCTGGTTGACTGTGGTCAATGGGAAGTTGACACCAGAGACATGAAGAAAGAGAAAATATTCTAATATTTATTCACTTGTTCATCCCCTGTTTGATCATGGATTGCCAGTACCTTCCTTCTTCAGCCTTCTTTTACCAGTAGGCATAACCTCTACTTCAGCTACAAGTCTTTTGGGTTATTTTACTCTCTCTGTATTCTTGACCCTTCAGTCCTAGGTGGTATTCAAAGATTTCAACTATTGCTAAACTCCAGGATTTGGGGTGGAGTTAAGGAAATCACTATCCTGTTGTTTTCTTTTTTTTTTAACCCATCTCACACATTTGTGAATAACTCAGTTTTCATATTCTTTTTAATCACTTTTTTCAGAATGCCATTCATTTAGTGCAAACTTCAAGCAATACACAAAGAAACATCAATAGAAATCAATTTGACAACACCAAAGTAAGAATATACTATTATCTGTATTCAGAATTATTGCAATTTGTTCTGAAGCTTTTATTATTCTTATTGAGGCATGTTACATATAAAATACACCAAATTTAAGCATGTAGCTAGAAGATTTTTGAAATTATATGCAACTGTTTATACACAAACACAACCAAGATATAGAAATTTTATATCACACCAAAAATTTCTCATGTGTCTCTTTATAGTCAATTTTAACATACCATTGTATTTTCTAAAGAAAATTTAGGGTTCTACAATATAATATATTGAATACCCATTTAGGAACACTCTGTCAGTGACTTTGTCAGTTTAGACAGTGAGTATTTTATAATTTGAAAGAGGCATTATGACTTGGTATAGCAGGAAATGGCAAATTATAATAATACAGAGAAAAAATACAACTTATTGTTGAAGAACTATGTATAGATAATAAAGGGAAATATTTTAAAAATTAATTAATTTTTTTATTTTTGGCTGCATTGGGTCTTCGTTGCTGCACACAGGCTCTCTCTAGTTGCGTCGAGCAGGGCCTACTCTCTGTTGCGATGTGCGGGCCTCTCATTGCAGTGGCCTCTCCTGTTGTGGAGCATGGGCTCCAGGTGAGCAGGCTCCAGTAGCTGTGGCACGCGGGCTCAGCAGTTATGGCTCACAGTCTCTAGAGGGCAGGCTCAGCAGTTGTGGCGCATGGGCCCAGCTGCTCCGCGGCATGTGGGATCTTCCCAGACCAGGGCTCGAACCCGTGTCCCCTACATTGGCAGGCAGCCTCCTAGCCATTGTGCCACCAGGGAAACCCAGGGAAATTTTTAATTAGATGAAGCACACCTCTGAAGTGCCACTGATAAGTGCCAGTTAACTTTCTAAAAAATTGCTTTGATTCAGCTAATCTAATTATTTACTCCATATGATGATAGTTGAAAGTTTTCATCAAAAGTGGACTCAGTCAATTTTAGAAAGAGAATATCCCTTTAATCTCCAAAATATACAAACATCTCATGCAGCTCAATATCTAAAACACAAACAACCCAGGCAAAAAATGGGCAGAAGACCTAAATAGACATTTCTCCAAAGAAGACATACAGATGGCCAAGAGGCACATGAAAAGCTGCTCAACATCACTAATTATTAGAGAAATGCAAATCAAAACTACAATGAGGTATCACCTCACACCAGTCAGAATGGCCATCAGAAAATCTACAAACAATAAATGCTGGAGAGGGTGTGGAGAAAAGGGAACCCTCTTGCACTGTTGGTGGGAATGTAAATTGATACAGCCGCTATGGAGAACAGTATGGAGGTTCCTTAAAAAACTAAAAATAGAACTACCATATGACCCAGCAATCCCACTACTGGGCATATACCTTGAGAAAACCATAATTCAAAAAGACACATGTATCCCATTGTTCATTGCAGCACTATTTACAATAGCCAGGTCATGGAAGCAACCTCAATGCCCAATGACAGGCGAATGGATAAAGAAGATGTGGTACATATATACAATGGAATATTACTCAACCATAAAAAGGAACAAAATTGGGTCATTTGTAGAGATGTGGATAGACCTAGAGACTGTCATATGGAGTGAAGTAAGTCAGAAAGAGAAAAACAAATATTGTATATTAACGCATATATGTGGAATCTAGAAAAATGGTACAGATGAACTGGTTTGCAAGGCAGAAATAGAGACACAGATGTAGAGAACAAACATGGACACCAAGGGGGGAAAGCGGGGGTGGGGCGTGGGTAGTGGGATGAATTGGGTGATTGGGATTGACATATATACACTAATATGTATAAAATAGATAACTAATAAGAAACGGCTGTATAGCACAGGGAAATCCACTTTGCTCTACGGTACAAGCTAACACAACATTGTAAAACAACTATACCCCAATTAAAAAAAAAAAAAGAAAGAAAGAGAATATCCTTAACTTTTTATTAATTAAAAAGAAAACCACTACATCTTTAAATTATCTTATCTAGTAGGGTTTCTATTGTATGTGCTTCATTTTACAGATTACAGATTAAGCAGAAAAAAATAACTGGAACAGCTTGAGTTAAGGACAGATTGTATCCAGACACAGATATAAAAGCTGCCAGAATAAGACACTTGTTTGGATTAATATTGCAGCAAAACAAATTACCTCAAAATTTAGCAGTGAAAAACAACCATTTTGTCTTGCTCACTGTTTTGTGATTGAGAAATCCTAGAATAGTTTAGTAGGTGCTTCTTGCTTGGACTTTCATGTGTCAGATGTTGAATGGAGCTACAGTCACCTGAAAGCTCAAATGATCTGGGCTTCAAGATGGCTTATTCAAGTGCACAGCAGTTGAGGCTAAGTGACAGCTAAGAGCTTAGCTGGACTATTTAAGAGATCATTTATGCATGGCCTCTCCAGCATGGTGATCTCAGGGTGATCAACATTCTTACATGGTTCATGGCTTTTCCTAGAGAGAACATCACAAGAGAATCCTGTAGAAACTTCATGCGCTTTTAACATCTTTGGAAATCACAAAGCCTTACTTCCACTATAATCTATTGGTTGAAATGTTCATAAGGGCAACCAAAATCAGTGGGAGGAAATATAGGCAACTTTACCCCTCTGCAAACGGAGGAGTGTCAAACAGAAGTGGTATGAGCTAATGGGTGAAAGTCCAATGGCCATGTGTATTCAGATAATTCATTATGAGAATATACACTTTGAAAAAGTCCACAGAAAAATCAAAGCCTTTAGAAGATAAATCTATGAGGATTTGTGTTCTAGAAAGTCACTGTAGATGCCTTAGTTTTAAGAGGCCAGATTGCAATTATATGTATGTTCTTAGTCATTGGTTTTGACTGTATATTGTATCTGAATTGTTCTTATGTTGTTTTGTTTTATTTCTTTCTTTAGGTTTCTTTTAGTTTTTATAGTTTGCTTTTCTCACCATTCACCCTCTTACACTATTGTTGGGAATGTAAATCGGTGCAGCCACTGTGGAAAACAGTATGGAGTTTCCTTAAAAAAATAAAAATAGTGTTACCATATGATCCAGCAATCCCACTCTTGCCCATATATCCAGAAAAGATGAAAACTCTAATTCAAAAAGCTACATGCCATTCTGACTGGTGTGAGGTGATACCTCATTGTAGTTTTGATTTGCATTTCTCTAATGATTAGTGATGCTGAGTATCCTTTCATGTGTTTGTTGGCAATCTGTATATCGTCTTTGGAGAAATGTCTCTTTAGGTCTTCTGCCCATTTTTGGATTGAGTTGTTTGTTTTTTTGATATTGACCTGCATGAGCTGCTTGTATATTTTGGAGATTAACCCTTTGTCAGTTGTTTCATTTGCAAATATTTTCTCCCATTCTGAGGGTTGTCTTTTCATCTTGTTTACGGAGTGAAGTAAGTCTGAAAGAGAAAAACAAATACCGTATGCTAACACATATATATAGAATCTAGAAAAAAAAATTGTTCTGAAGAACCTAGGTGCAGGACAGGAATAAAGACGCAGACACAGAGAATGGACTTGAGGACACAGAGAGGGGGAAGGCTAAGCTGGGATGAAATGAGAGAGTGGCATGGACATATATACACTAACAAATGTAAAATAGATAGCTAGTAGGAAGCAGCCACATAGCACAGGGAGATCAGCTCGGTGATTTGTGTCCACCTAGAGGAGTGGGATAGGGAGGGTGGGAAGGAGACGCAAAAGGGAGGGGATATGGAAATATATGTATACTTATAGCTGATTCACTTTGTTATACAGCAGAAACTAACACAACATTGTAAAGCAATTATATACTTATATAATTGAGTTAAGGACAATTATAAATAACTAACAATTATATAAAATAATAAGCCACAGCCACCCCCCATGCTGGATACTTTAAAGATTTTTTCTTTGTATTTGATTATCTACAGTTTGAATATGATATGCCAGTTGTATTTTTTTTTTTTAATCCTTGATTGATGTTTTTCTGAAATTTGTGGACCTGTGGTTTGGTCTCTGGTACTATTTTGGAAAAAAATCTCAGACTTTTTAACTTAATATATTACTTCTCTGCTTTCTCTCTTCTCCTTTGGGTGTTGCAATTTTATATATATGTATATATATATGTATATATTGTACCATTTGAAATTTTAATATATATTGAAATTATATATATAATTATATATATATACACATATTACACACATTTAGTATGTTCTATTTTTTATCATTATTTTTTCTTTTTGAATTTCAGTTTGGTAAGTTTCTGTTAACTATCAAATGCACTGATTCTATTCTTGCTCTTATTTAGTCTAATGGTGGCCCAACAGTATTGTTTTAAATACTTTAATTCCTCATCTCTTTTACAGTGTTTTTAATTTCTAGCATTTCCTTTCGAATCTTTCTTACAGTTTCCATTTCTCTGCTTACATTACCTATCTGTTACATTTTGTCTACTCTTTCCATTAGTGCCCTTAACATGTTAATCACAGTTATTTTTAATTTCTCATCTGGTAATTCCAACATCTGTGGCATATCTGGGTTGGGTTTTGATGATTGCATTTTCTCTTCAGTCTATGTTTTGCCTTTTAGCATGCCTAGTAATCCTTTGTTGAAACCTGGATATTAGGTATTGGGTGATAGGAACTGAAGAAATTAGGACTTCAGTGTGAATTTTTGTGTTAATTTGGCTAGGAGTTAAGCTGTATTTATTGTTTGCTGTAGCTGTATATGCTAGAAGCTTCAGATTCCTCCAGTGTCCCTGTTTTTTGTCTCCTCTGTTTACTTTGGGCTACTCTAAGTCTTACTTAGATAGAATCTGCTTTTTGTAGGTCTTTAACTTATAATCCACTGCAATTGTATTGGAGCTGTGTTGATGTAGTGGTAAGGTATGAGAGAGCAGAAATTTCTATAATCTTATGATTATGATTGAATTTCAGTTTTAAGGTAGGCCTGTCTCCTTGGGTTTTAACCTTTAGAGGTGTTTCTTACATTTTACCACCCTTACATAAGATAGGAAGGCTAGAGGGTATTGGACAGAACAGGAACAGATTCATGTATATAAGGAATCTGATATTTGATGGTTGTAGATAAATATAAGGAAAAGGTGGATTTTTCAATAAAGGTATTGGGGCATTACGTACCTATGAGTTTCCTGTGGTTGCCATACCAATTACCACAATCTTGGTGGCTTAAAACAAGAGAAATTTATTCTCTCACAGAAGTAGTGGCAGAGCCACACTCCCTCTGAAGGCTCTAAGTGACAATTTTTCCTTTCTTCTTCCATCTCCTATTGGCTCCTGGTGTTCTTTGGCTCTGACAGCATAATTCCAATCTCTGTTTCTATTTCACGTGGCCTTCCCCTCTGTGTGTCTGTTCCCATTGTTTCTCTTATAAAGACATATCTTTGAATTTAGGGATCAGACTAATCCAGAATGATCTCATCTCAAGATCCTTAACTACATGTGCAAAGAACCTTTTCCAAATAAGGTCAGATTCACAGGTTCCAGGGATTAGAATTTTCACATATATTTTTAGGAGGCCATAATTCAATTCACTACACTATCTATAAAGAAAAGAAAATGATCCCTTATCCCCTACTATGTTCCAGGCAGATTAATTACTTAAATGCCAAAAAAAAAAAAAAGTATAAACTTTAAAAAATATTACAGAAGAATATATTTAAAACTTCAGAATAGGATTTCTTAAGCAATACTCAAAAGGTATAAATTGTAAATAAAATATTGTTAAATTTGAATACATTTAAATTAATAATCATATTCAGTAAAGGACAGTATAAAAAAGTGAAGAAATGATCTCTGTATCCATAATATATTGAGACATACAACACATCAATAAGAAAAAGTTAAGCCACAAAAAAGATTGATACACACAATTTATGAAAGGATTTCTGACAGAGGAGGATATACAAATAGATCATAAACATATTAAATATATTCAAATGTATTAGTAACCAGCAAAGTACACATTAATTCCACAATGTGGTATCACTGAACACCCATAGATTTGCAAAACAAAAATTCTGAAAATGCTGAGTGTTGTTAGAATAAGGGACAATGTAAATTCTCATATATATTTTTAGTAGGAGTAGAAATTTATACAATCTCTTTGGAGAACAGTTTGTCATCACCTAAAAATGTGATAGAGTACCCTTAAATTTTTTTTTTTTTTCCTTTTCAGATCTATTAGTGGTCAAAATTGACATGTGGAAGAAGACATAGCTAAAAAAACCAAATTGACAACCTGGTAGAAAAATAAATAAATAAATTGAAGATCCTGTTTTTGCACATTGAACTGTAGAGATAGTTCAAAAATCCAAAGACATCTCATCATGGGAATAGTATTCATATACTAGGTGAACAAAATCCAAGTGTGATATATATGACATCTCAGAAGAGATTACATACCTTTATTACTAAATTCTGATCCTTCCCCTCCCCAAGTCCCCCTCTACTTCCCTATCCACCATGAGCTCAGATTAGAAAAAAATGGATACAATGACTGTTTACAACCCTTATGGCTAAGTTGAAGGGAAGAGAAAAACTGACTTCTTATTCAGTGAAAATAAAATCAAATCCTACATATTATATCAAAATAAATGTAATGCCAAGACAAAGGCATTAAGAATGAAAAAAGATTAAAAGAACTGGTTATTTAACTCTGAACACATACTAGATTAAACACACATTCACAGTCAGTATGCAAAAGGCAGAGTTCAAAATCTAGAAAAATATATCTTGTAGAATAATAGAAAATTTGTCATAATTTGTTCATGATGTAGAATAAATTAATGAATATTAAATTCAATATAGCAAGAGGTTTAAAAATTGAAAGGGGAAATTAAAGACCAAATAATATAAACTGAAAAAGTCATTAATAAATTAATTAATTAAAATCAGGAATAAACAGAACAGGCACCATTGAAAATCAAGCTATTTCCAAAGAAAAATGACTTAGATAATCCTAATCAATATGTTAGATAAAGATTTAGAGCAATGAGAAAGGTACAAAAGATGTGAAATTAAAAGTCATGTAACATATGAATATTTGATATCTCTAAATTTGAGAATAATTAAAAGTAATATAATCCAGCAGATTGAAAATATATAAGTTTATTGTTGTAATTCTAGAAGTTTTCCCTAGCTGGAAAAAATAGATATTTCAGGAAATTTTTATTTAGAAAATTCTCAAAAGAGTTATGTAATTTCATTAATCTATTCAACTTTAAGATTAAAGAAATAATTCTTCAATCATGATCAAAGAAAAAAATCAATGTCTTAATAGGGAAAAGATTGAGACAATAGGGAAAAGGTAGACCTCAAATTTTTCCAAATCATTACAAATGCCAGAAGACAGCAGAGCAATCTACAAAGTTCAAAGGGAAATCACGACCCAAGTACACCACCACAAGCCAAGGTTGTTGGCAAATATCAAGGCAACAGACAGACACTCTCAAACCTGAGAGAGCTGGTATAACAAAAAATTTTTGACATGATAGAATATTTTAAAGTATACATTTCAAAATCTGTGTATCTTCTGATTACTTAAAATTAAAAAATGTGGAAAGGAAAAGTCATTCTAACAAGGCCAATGGTGACTACTAATTCATTTAAAATATTATATGAATATTAAACACCTAAAAGAATTATGGAGGACAGAATGCAAATATCAAAAAAGCCTAGATAATATATAAATAATAACCTAACTAGCAAGCAAATAATTGAGGATAAGGTCATAGGAGCAAAAGAGCTGACTTTAAAACACTCAGATTTCATAGCAGAGAGTAATTTGATTCTCCCTCAAAATATTTACTCTATTTCAATGCTATCTATATGTGTTCCATTCGTATTTTCATCTTTCTCTCCATCCATGCATTCTACAACAGATACATCTTATATGTGCATATAAAGATTTCTGCACACATGCTTACCCAGTATTAATGACGCTCATGAATGGCAGGATTTGTATTGTTTTTTTATACGCTTTTCTGGCTTGTTTGAAAACTTCGTTATTTGAATGTATGAATTTTTAAAAACAAAGAGAGATTGTTTTAAAAATAAAGACTGAAGGCAAAGATACTAAAAAAATATTGATAATGACTAAGTCTATCTAGTGGAGATGGATGATTATTTTCTTCTTTCCTTTTTCCTGAATTTATGTTTCTCTCTGAATAAAAATAATAAAATATTATAAAATGAAAACTGAACAGAATCAATGAACTGAGTAATGCGTTCTCCTTTCTTTCAAAACTATGCTTTTTGCAAATCTCGGGTATGTATATTAAAATCCCTTGTCAGTGTCCCATGTATGATCTATACATTTTAACAAGAATTAGAAAACTACTTTATTCCGTGGCAATGAGTCTACCCAGGGAGGCAGTCATTTGGAAGCTGACATATCTTTTCGTAATCCTTAAATTAGACCTCACTGGTGACTATCTAGACATAAAGATGAATTTTACCTCTCAAGTCCTGTATACAGCATCATTCTTTTTTTTAAAAAATTTATTTATTTATGGCTGTGTTGTGTCTTCGTTTCTGTGCGAGGGCCTTCTCCAGTTGTGGCAAGCGGGGGCTGCTCCTCATCGCGGTGCGCTGGCCTCTCACTATCGCGGCCTCTCTTGTTGTGGAGCACAGGCTCCAGACACGCAGGCTCAGTAATTGTGGCTCACGGGCCCAGCCGCTCCGTGGCATGTGGGATCCTCCTAGACCAGGGCTCGAACCCGTGTCCCCTGCATTGGCAGGCGGATTCCCAACCACTGCGCCACCAGGGAACCCCCCATTCTTTTTAATATAAAGGAGAACAATCTGCTATTATGCAAATATATGTATTTGCTCCCTTTATAATTTCCCCAGGAATCAATTTTGTTTTCACTTTATATCTTAAAGTGCTTAAGTATTTGACTAAATTATTTTCAATTTTTATGATCACATCAACTTGAACAATTGAATTCAGAGTGAGGAGAAAAATGCTCATTAACATCCTGTTTCACTAATTGATTAATTGTTGAGGTTTTGTTTTTGTTTTTGTTTCACTGCAAATAAAGGTACTATACAGGGATTAAAACACAAGGAATGGGATATCTCCATGCCATACATAAAAAACATTGTGAATTAGAACTTTATAAAGATTTAAAATGTATTTTATTCTGGGCTATTTCATTCTTTTTAAATCCAGATTCTTAACAGCGTGTAGCAGCATTTCAGAAGCATTACAATTTCTGCCAATAACCTTTCACTAAAAAATAATTTCAGTCAGCATTATCACTCAATGTAACCAACAGAAACCAGAAATCTACTTCAAATGTCCTTCAAATAGCCAAAGATGAATTCAAGGGGATACGAAATATAAAACCCAGAAGATGAGGCCTGACTTTGATACTTACTTGGTCTGATAGAGCAATTTTGTCTCTATATAGATCTCACCACATAAGAAAAAGGAAGGGGGAAAGGAAGCTGTAATGTGTCACCTTATCTAAATAAGGTACCTGTCATTTCTGGAATTTTGTTTAAACTGTGATAGATGTCCTTATTCAACAAAAGGATCTCTTTTCTCCCTAGAAAACAGGTCTTTTAAAGAGAAAATAGTACAAGTAAACCATATTTTCTTCTGGAAATGTTATGAATGATGGACATTTATGCCTTGATTAAAGACAGCCCAGAATTTAGAGGGAAAGGTACAAACCACCCACAGGTGACCAAGGGGGTAGTTTCTTTTAATGTGAGTGTCACATTGGCTTATTACTGGGTTGGGTTACCTTTAACATTTTTCATTATATTATATTTTTTATACATTTGATCTATGTGATATTGTAATTTAAAATAAACACATATTTGGTCTTTGTCAACCTTTCTGACACTGAGCTTCTAAAACCCTTGGAATTTCCTAAGTGATAAGAGCAATAAAGGTGTCTTTTGTTATGTTGAATGAGGTAACTTTTGGAAAGCACCTAAGGACTGAGGTCTGGTTGTACCTAACGTCTGCTTTCCAGGACAGCCAACTGTGTGATTAGAGGATTAGAACCTCCAGCCCCATTCCCCTTGAGCTTCAGGGAGGGAAGAGGGGCTGGAGATTGAGCTCAATCACTAATGGCCAGTGATTTAATCAATCATACCTGTGTAGCCTCAATAAAAACTCAGAAGAACAGGGTTTGGGGAGCTTCCAAGTCAGTGAACATGTGGAGGTGCTGGGAGAGTGGCAGGCTCAGAGAGGGCATGGAAGCTCCTTGCCCTTTCCAAATATCTGTCCTATGCATCTCTTCCATCCTGATTTTTATCCTTTTATAATAAACCAGTGATCTAGTAAGTAAAATATTTCCTGAGTTCTGTGAGCTGCTCTAGCAAATTAATCAAACCCAAGGAAGGAGGGAGTGGGGGTGCGGCAACCTCTGATTTAGAGCCAGTTGGTCAGAAGTATAGGTAACAACCTGAACTTGTGACTGTTGTCTGAAGTGGAGCATGGGGGTGTGGGGCAGTCTTGTAGGACTGAACTATTAACCTGTGAAATCTGATGCTAATTCCAGCAGATAGTGTCAGATTGAGTTGAATTCTGGGACACCCTGCTGATGTCTTGTGGGAAGACCTACCCCCCACGCACACGTACACACATTGAATTGGAATTGGGTCCAGGAACCCAAAAGAATCTACTTTTTTTTGCCTCCATGGAATTTGGAGAATTTAATTTTTACAGAAAAATATGCTAAGCAAGTTACAAACTATAATTTTTTACCTGGCTAGAGCTGGAGAGAAATGTAGGAATTTTTGTTAAACAACAGATGAATAATATCAGGCGATCTGTTCTATTTGTTTCTTCTCCAGCTACTCTTCTTATTTCTGGAAATAGCATCCTATCCAAAGAGTGAGTTAGAGATCCATTTCCTCAACCACATTCCTTTATAGTGATGGTCAAAGTATAGACAAGTGTTCAACAATCTGCCAATCTTAATTCACCTTCCTGCCTCTATCTATCATGGTTGAAGGTTTATATACAAGACAAGAGGCCAAATAATTACCCCCTCTGACTTTTCAAAATTGGAACATGGATTGGGGGCAGGGGAGTTGGCAGTGAATATGAGCCCATAGTTGTTGGTAGCCACAATTGTATTAAATCTCAATTTTGCCTAAGACAGATTTCAGCTGCTTGCAACTAAATGCCTAAAGATTAATGCAAGTATAAAGAAAATCAGATTTCTTATGCCTAATTTTAGTGAGTAGGTGGAGTAATGGCAGAAAATGAAACAAATATTCCTGGTATAAGTATAATAAAACACTGAATCAGCATTTTTTTTTTTTTACATAAAATGCAATGGCCATGTGAATACAGTACACAAGCAGATAGATAGATAGATGATAGATACTAGTTCCAAAGACGTAAAATATTTTAACAATCGGGATACCATCTACCTTATTTTTTTCTATACCTCCTACAAATGACACTCTTTGAAATGTTTTCCAATTCCTTTTGCAGTATGTAACATCAAAATCATTGCCTTTTTACTTGCATTTTCATGATTGTTTAGTAATACGGAATAGGGTAGCATAGACTTAGACTTACTTAGCACTCCTGGTAAAAGCTGAAACAGTACTGTTATAATGAAAACTTAACAAAAAGTGCAATATAATATATGGCTATATACTAAGTATATGGAATGAATTTAATCATCTCGGATTCTGATGCATTTTTAATCTTAGTATTTAAATACCTTTTCCCTTTGGCTAAAGCCTTTAAGCTATATATATCATATAATATGACAAGGAAAACCTATATGTAAAAATAATTTTTCCATCAAACCTCACAATTTCATGCTATTGCGGATTATTCATGATCATTCTTACCTCTTTTTTCTTCAATAACAAAACTAGATATATGAGTTACATCTTAAATATTATGTCCTAAGTGTTTTAGAGAGATACAAGAATACAATCTCAAGTCTATTTCTGCCACAACTAGTCTAACTATATTATTCTCTCCTTTCCTTCTCTTTTTCCTGTATCTATTCTCTCTTCTTTACCTGTTTTCTTTACCTCCTCCTCCTCCTTCTTCTCTCTCTCTTTTTCATACACTTACATCAATGGAAGATAATGTCAGCTGCAGAAATAAAAAAAAAAAATAAGTAAAAGGCAATAAATATAAATCGACTATATAGTTGTTTTATATAACAAACACACACAAAGAAACTTATATTCAATATATATCACTTTGAACTATTGGGCAAACAAAATAAAACAAGTCTCAAAATATTTAAAAGCATTCAAATCATACAAGCTATGTGATCAATCCCAATTGAATTAAATTACAAATCAATAATAGAAAGCTGTCTGGAAAATCTCCAAATATTTGGAAACTGAATAACATAATTTTACATAACTCAAGGGCCGAAGAAGAAATCAAACGAAAATTAGAAAGTATTTTTCACTGAATGAAT
The DNA here is from genome assembly GCF_949987535.1 of Balaenoptera acutorostrata. Taxonomy (NCBI): domain Eukaryota; kingdom Metazoa; phylum Chordata; class Mammalia; order Artiodactyla; family Balaenopteridae; genus Balaenoptera; species Balaenoptera acutorostrata. The sequence continues at coordinate 52,040,937 of NC_080071.1, read as the reverse complement.
ATGAAAATATATCAAAATTAAATAATTATTCTAAAATCTAGCCAGACTATTCACTTAAAAAGAAAGAAGACACAAATTATCAAGAATGAGGAATTTAATACTGCTGCAGATTCTACAGATAAAAAGGATGAAAGGGGAATATAATGAAAAATTTTTGTCAATAGATGCTTCAATTTAAATGGAAAGCACAAACTACCGAAGCTCACTTAGGAAACAGATTACCTAAATAGCTCAAATTGAATGTATAATTATTTAAATTACAAAGTTCTCTCCACAAAGAAAACTCAGTGGTGAATTTTACAAAATATTTAAGGGTGAAATGATACCGACTTTACACAAATTCTTTCAGAAAATTGAAGGCTATGGACTACTTCTTAATTCATTCTATGAGGCCAGCATTACTCTGATACTAAAACCAGGCAAAGATACTACAAAATAAGAAAACTACACTCCAGTTTTATTCTTGAACAAAGTCCCCAAGGCTTTATGTTTAGCTCTGTTAAGAATATTTCAGGAAATGTAGCTTTTTTATGATTTTTAAATTTTCCAAATAAATAGAATTCAACAATCTAGATTCTGTTTATAAGCACACATAATTCAATAGGAGTTTCAGCACAAATTAAAGTTTCAGATCAAATTAAAGTTTGATCACTGGAAAAACTTAGTATCTTCTAATTTTGAGACACATATATTATTTTTTCTTCAGAGTGGACTTTACTTCCTCTGCCTCTCCATTAGTTTTATTAGAATTTTAATTGAATAATTTATCTTTAGAAAACCCTGTTTAAAATGTTTATGAATTTTTGTTAATTTTTATAACTGAACACATGGTCCCTTACCTTTAACTGACAACACATCAAGTTCTAATATTTCACAATCCAACTTATTGGGAATGAAATGCACTGAAAGTAAAAAGCCATAGCATATGTTTGCATTACTCAATTGAGATAATGTGAAGTAAAATCATATGTTTAAGAGCTGAAGAAATGATGTTATGTTGTAAAGTTGTCTATAGTGGCACTGTTCAGTAGAAATTTAATGCAAATAACATATAATTTAAAAAATTAATACCTTATTAATAAAAGTTAAAAGAAATAGGTGAAATTAAATTTAATAATATATTTTATTACCCCAATATTTCTAAAATAGTTTTATTTCAGCATGCTGTCAGTGTAAAAATAGTTAAAAGACATTCCTTTTGTGCATGTGGTTACAATATGAATCAGGAGAAATATAAATAATTTGTAAATATGAGTTCATAAATATGTTTCCAGCAAAAATAATTGTAAATTAAAAACTTATACAACTTATTTGTCATATTTGACAAATTACATATTGAGAAGCAGTACAGCCTGGTGGTTCTAATGGTTAAGGGCCTGGTATCTAAAGCTAAGTTGCCTGGATTCAAATCCCACCTTCAGAGTTTACTAGCTGATGCCCATAGGTCTCAGTTTTCTTTCTTTAAAATCAAATTTAATAATAGTATATAACTCCTAGGTCATTGTATGGATTAAACAAGTCATGTCAATATATATAAATATGTAAATATATATATATACACCATAGATTAGTACTTGACTCATAATTAGCTTATGCCAGTATTAGTTATTGATATGATATTTATTATGAATACAAAATATTTTTCCACTGAGGACTCATAAGACAAACAACATTCATAACAAAAAAAAGCCCTCAAAAACTAATACAAAGCAACAAAACTATTACTTCTTAAAATGTTACATATGAAGAAAATAAAATTGAAATACCTGGTGTATTATACATATATTTTATACATTCTTAGATTTTTCTAGTCTTTCAAACAATTCTAAAGCATAATTTGCCTATATGTTTTTATATTTCTCTTTTTCCTCTTGTTTCTTCTTTCCTTTTTGAGGACTATTAAAAATGTTGCACAGGGGCTTCCCTGGTGGCTCAGTGGCTGAGAGTCTGCCTGCCAATGTAGGGGACACGGGTTCGAGCCCTGGTCTGGGAAGATCCCACATGCCACGGAGCAACTGGGCCCGTGAGCCACAACTACTGAGCCTGCGCGTCTGGAGCCTGTGCCCCGCAACGGGAGCGGCCGCGATAGTGAAAGGCCCACGCACTGCGATGTAGAGTGGCCCCCACTTGCCGCAACTAGAGAAAGCCCTCACACGAAAACTAAGAGACCCAACACAGTCATAAATAAATAAATAAAATAAATAAATAAAGTATTAAAAACTATAAAAAAAAATGTTGCACAAACAGTCTGTTATTTCTGCCTTACTAAGTACAGAAAATTCTAACAAAACAGGTCCTTGAAAGTTCAAAGAATAATTTGGTCATATCGTGTTTGACACTGGCTCTGGGAAAGAATGATATTGTCAATTCTATGGACAGCTTATTAAGCCACTTTCTGTGCTAGACTAAAACATAGCTAGTATTTGTATTTAATGAGATGGTTTGTTTTATTTCAAAGCCCAGGTGCCTTAACTTTTAAAATATATTCAAAGCCTTCTTGCACTAACAAGTAGAAGACATGGATAGCAGTGAGGAAAATTTTTCTTTATCTCTTTTGTTGACATTTCAAATATTCTGAGTTTAGTGACTTTTAGGATACAACATTTTGATGTTCACTTAGCTACTTGAAATGGCAATTAGGAAATTGGAAGTTGTAGTAAGTCATGTTTAACTTTACTAATAATACTCACTGTCTCAACTGATAACTTATTGGACTAAAATATTTCTTAAAACGTAAAGAGGGAAATATTATTCTAATCTTCCCTTCATATTCCCAACTTTGGGAGGTGAAATTATTTATGAGCATCAACTGAGTTGGGGACAGAAAAAACACTAGGAAAATTAAACTTTGCATATGTGACAACTAAGATGACCAGACCTGGAAGAATCATTTCATATATTACTTCTTGCAAAGTAATTGTGTAAGTAAAACGTTACCCGCCAACAGAAACATTAATTTTGTACCTAGTTGTAATTCAGATTTATTCTAAAATATAAGGGTAATTGTCACCAATCAGGACTAAAATCAGAGATAAAAAAGTTCAGAGTGGTGCTACTAGTTACTCCAGAATACACTTATAATACACTTCTGAAAGTACAGTTTTATATAATAAGATGCTGATGTCTTTATCCTTTCTAGCAGGAGTGATAGTGAATGAATTGTGTTACTTGCCTTGGATTTTTTGAACATTTGTAAAACGCTGTCTTCCTTTCTAGCCCAAACAACAGCAACTTTGGGAATTTATTTTTAATTCTTCTTCCTTTGATTCTGTATCCCCTGATACCTCTACCCTCTAATTGTAAGAGAAAGGGGTGCAGGGAAGCAATATAACTTCTGTTCTAAGGTTCTATTTCCATTATTAATTACTAGCTGATTACAGTTCAGAACATCTATACTGGAATGTGTGCTGGAGAAATTTAAAATACTGGGAGTTTTGTTTGTCTAATGGTGCCTATTTTAGAGTTGGAAGTTGAACAGCTGTGGCATTACATGCTTTGTTTTTTTGCTGAAACTTTGAAATCAAACATGTCTTGATTTTTCTGTTCTATTGAATAGCTACATTCAGGAAAAATAAAAGTGACAGTTTCTGCAAAAAATGAAAAGAAGAGCAAAGTTTACTCTGCTAAAATGTCACTGGACTCTCTCCAACATCCCTTCCTCTGGCATTAAGGTATAATCTAATCCATAGAATTTCAGGACATATTTAAGAAACTGATAACCATTTTCTTAAGCAGCAGTGAATCTTGGATTGACAAATGGCATTCCATTGTTGGAAAATAAACCCACTTCATAATGAATAAAACCTAATTACACTCATTTAGTTACTCTCTAGAGAAGATTTAACAAATACAGATTATTTTTTAATTGTATTTTAAAAACAGCTTGTTAATAGCTCTTAGGATATGGGATACTATTTACTCTTTGTAATATAAAGTGATAATATACATTAATGTAAAAAAATCAATGGAAAGAAAAACTGCCAATTAAATAAATAAATGGGAAGCCAAATAAATTATAGCTACTTCCATACAATTTTTATATAGAGTCTTTCTAATCCCTTTAAAAATCATGGACCCCTTTTAATTCTCTCCCTAGAAAAATTCACTTTGGCTATGAATCCAAATTTTTGCATACAGTTTCAAGGGACTAACAGTCTATGCATGAACTCTAGGTTGAAAATACTTTTTCTATTAAAATGAGGTAAAGGTGTGTTTGTACCTTCAATAGGGAAGATGAATGAGCCCCATTCTCTGAAGACAGAATGTTGTGACTGTGTAAATTTAAATTCACTGCAATCTACACTTTGTGATATTTCAGTTAATATATAATAGAGCAGTTAATATGTCAAACTTCTAAGACCTTTGTGAGGGAGAAAATATTTAGACTCATCATAGAACTGCAATTGTTAACAGTTGCTGTAATTTGCCTCAATTTAGTGGGTGTATAGACAAAACAGCCATATGACAGATATTTAGTAGACCGATTCCTTTCAGAATGATGTATACATTTTTTTTTTTACTTTATTTCATCTTCATAAAACTATCTGGCACATCATTCTGAGGGCAGTGCTATTGCCACTATAAGGTCTGCTGCCCAGAAACTGTATAAATTTTTACAGAGAACCATATGTTTCTTTTTTTCCTCATGTTAAAGTACAATGTGGCAATCTGAGAATGCGTGCTAGTAGATAGTAATACATTTACTGGGTCTTCTATAGTCATCAGAAATTTTATTAACTGTGTCATAATAAAAATACCTGAAGATTTAAAATCAATTATGGTAATTTTGCATGCAGTCTAGTCAGACAGTTTAACGTCTGATGTAGATTTTCTCCTCTGGACTCGATTCCAGCCATATAATACTCTTTGTTATATGTCCTGAGGTAAAAATATAATCCTGACAAGTTAAAAGCGATTACACCTGTGACACAAAGTTGGACCACAGCTAAATGGTATAATTTTTAAAGTTTATCCTTAAAACCCTTTTACTCTTTCACATCCCTTGTAGCATCCTATTCTCTGTCTTTCTCAACCCCATGGCTTCCTCATCCCTCTTGCTACTTCCTTCCTGTGCAGTAGATAAGGTCCCCACTGACCAAACACTATCAGTTTCTACCTGGATGACCATGGATATGTTACTTCAACTCTGAGAATCATTCTGCTCTGTTGCAAAAAGGGTAAAATAATGCCAAGTTGTTATTAAGATAAAATGAGACAATATTTGGAAGAGTGCCTTGCACATACCAAGAGTTAGAATTATGTTTCCTTTGGAAGAAATTGTCAGTTAAAAAAAACATGTGAATTAGAACTCATACTGGGTAATCAACTTTTTTTTTTTAACATCTTTATTGGAGTATAATTGCTTTACAATGGTGTGTTAGTTTCTGCTTTATAACAAAGTGAATCAGTTATACATAAACATGTGTTCCCATATCTCTTCCCTTTTGCATCTCCCTCTCTCCCACCCTCCCTATCCCACCCCTCTAGGTGGTCACAAAGCACTGAGCTGATCTCCCTGTGCTATGCGGTTGCTTCCCACTAGCTATCTATTTTACATTTGGTAGTGTATATATGTCCATGCCTCTCTCTCACTTGGTCACATCTTACCCTTCCCCCTCCCCATATCCTCAAGACCATTCTCTAGTAGGTCTGTGTCTTTATTACCATCTTGCCACTAGGTTCTTCATGACCTTTTTTTTTTCCCCTTAGATTCCGTATATAGGTGTTAGCATACTGTATTTGTTTTTCTCTTTCTGACTTACTTCACTCTGTATGACAGACTCTAACTCCATCCACCTCACTACAAATAACTCCATTTCGTTTCTTTTTATGGCTGAGTAATATTCCATTGTATATATGTGCCACATCTTCTCTATTCATTCATCCGATGATGGACATTTAGGTTGCTTCCATGTCCTGGCTATTGTAAATAGAGCTGCAATGGACATTTTGGTACATGACTCTTTTTGAATTATGGTTTTCTCAGGGTATATGCCCAGTAGTGGGATTGCTGGGTCGTACAGTAGTTCTATCTTTAGGTTTTTAAGGAACCTCCATACTGTTCTCCATAGTGGCTGTATCAATTTACATTCCCACCAACAGTGCAAGAGTGTTCTCTTTTCTCCACACACTCTCCAGCATTTATTGTTTCTAGATTTTTTGATGATGGCCATTCTGACCAGTGTAAGATGATATCTCATTGTAGTTTTGATTTGCATTTCTCTAATAATTAATGATGTTGAGCATTCTTTCATGTGTTTGTTGGCAATCTGTATATCTTCTTTGGAGAAATGTCTATTTAGGTCTTCTGTCCATTTTTGGATTGGGTTGTTTGTTTTTTTGTTATTGAGCTGCATGAGCTGCTTGTAAATCTTGGAGATTAATCCTTTGTCAGTTGCTTCATTTGAAAATATTTTCTCCCATTCTGAGGGTTGTCTTTTCGTCTTGCTTATGGTTTCCTTTGCTGTGCAAAAGCTTTTAAGTTTCATTAGGCCCCATTTGTTTATTTTTGTTTTTATTTCCATTTCTCTAGGAGCTGGGTCAAAAAGGATCTTGTTGAGATTTATGTCATACAGTGTTCTGCCTATGTTTTCCTCTAAGAGTTTGATAGTGTCTGGCTTTACATTTAGGTCTTTAATCCATTTTGAGTTTATTTTTGTGTATGGTGTTAGGGAGTGTTCTAATTTCATACTTTTACATATACCTGTCCAGTTTTCCCAGCACCACTTATTGAAGAGGCTGTCTTTTCTCCACTGTATATGCTTGCCTCCTTTATCAAAGATAAGGTGACCATATGTGCGTGGGTTTATCTCTGGACTTTCTATCCTGTTCCATTGATCTATGTTTCTGTTTTTGTGCCAGTACCATACTGTCTTGATTACTGTAGCTTTGTAGTATAGTCTGAAGTCAGACTGATTCCTCCAGCTCCATTTTTCGTTCTCAAGATTGCTTTGGCTATTCGGGGTCTTTTGTGTTTCCATACAAAGTGTGAAATTTTTTGTTCTAGTTCTGTGAAAAATGCCAGTGGTAGTTTGATAGGGATTGCATTGAATCTGTAGATTGCTTTGGGTAGTAGAGTCATTTTCACAATGTTGATTCTTCCAATCCAAGAACATGGTATATCTCTCCATCTGTTTGTATCATCTTTAATTTCTTTCATCAGTGTCTTATAATTTTCTGCATACAGGTCTTTTGTCTCCTTAGGTAGGTTTATTCCTAGATATTTTATTCTTTTTGTTGCAATGGTAAATGGGAGTGTTTTCTTAATTTCACTTTCAGATTTTTCATCATTAGTGTATAGGAATGCAAGAGATTTCTGTGCATTAATTTTGTATCATGCTACTTTACCAAATTCATTGATTAGCTCTAGTAGTTTTCTGGTAGCATCTTTAAGATTCTCTATGTATAGTATCATGTCATCTGCAAACAGTGACAGCTTTACTTCTTCTTTTCCGATTTGGATTCCTTGTATTTCTTTTTCTTCTCTGATTGCTGTGGCTAACACTTCCAAAACTATGGTGAATAATAGTGGTGAGAGTGGGCAACCTTATCTTGTTCCTGATCTTAGTGGAAATGGTTTCAGTTTTTCACCATTGAGAACGATGTTGGCTGTGGGTTTGTCATATATAGCCTTTATTATGTTGAGGAAAGTTCCCTCTATTCCTACTTTCTGCAGAGCTTTTATCATAAATGGGTGTTGAATTTTGTCAAAAGCTTTCTCTGCATCTATTGAGATGATCGTATGGTTTTTCTCCTTCAATTTGTTAATATGATGTATCACGTTGATTGATTTGCATATATTGAAGAATCTTTGCATTCCTGGAATAAACGCCGCTTGATCATGGTGTATGATCCTTTTAATGTGCTGTTGGATTCTGTTTGCTAGTATTTTGTTGAGGATTTTTGCATCTATGTTCATCAGTGATATTGGCCTGTAGTTTTCTTTCTTTGTGACATCTTTGTCTGGTTTTGGTATCAGGGTGACGGTGGCCTCGTAGAATGAGTTGGGGAGTGTTCCTCCCTCTGCAATATTTTGGAAGAGTTTGAGAAGGATAGGTGTTAGCTCTTCTCTAAATGTTTGATAGAATTCGCCTGTGAAGCCATCTGGTCCTGGGCTTTTGTTTGTTGGAAGATTTTTAATCACAGTTTCAATTTCAGTGCTTGTGATTGGTCTGTTCATATTTTCTATTTCTTCCTGGTTCTGTCTTGGCAGGTTGTGCATTTCTAAGAATTTGTCCATTTCTTCCAGGTTGTCCATTTTATTGGCATATAGTTGCTTGTAGTAATCTCTCATGATCATTTGTATTTCTGCAGTGTCAGTTGTTACTTCTCCTTTTTCATTTCTAATTCTATTGATTTGAGTCTTCTCCCTCTTTTTCTTGATGAGTCTGGCTAATGGTTTATCAATTTTGTTTATCTTCTCAATGAACCAGCTTTTAGTTTTGTTGATCTTTGCTATTGTTTCCTTCATTTCTTTTTCATTTATTTCTGATCTGATCTTTATGATTTCTTTCCTTCTGCTAGCTTTGGGGTTTTTTTGTTCTTCTTTCTCTAATTGCTTTAGGTGCAAGATTAGGTTGTTTATTCGAGATGTTTCCTGTTCCTTGAGGTAGGCTTGTATTGCTATAAACTTCCCTCTTAGAACTGCTTTTGCTGCATCCCGTAGGTTTTGGGTCGTCGTGTCTCCATTGTCATCTGTTTCTAGGTATTTTTTGATTTCCCCTTTGATTTCTTCAGTGATCACTTCGTTATTAAGTAATGTATTGTGTAGCCTCCATGTGTTTGTATTTTTTACAGATCTTTTCCTGTAATTGATATCTAGTCTCATAGCGTTGTGGTCAGAAAAGATACTTGATATGATTTCAATTTTCTTAAATTTACCAAGGCTTGATTTGTGACCCAAGATATGATCTATCCTGGAGAGTGTTCCAAGAGCACTTGAGAAAAATGTGTATTCTGCTGCTTTTGGGTGGAATGTCCTATAAATATTGATTAAGTCCATCTTGTTTAATGTATCATTTAAAGCTTGTGTTTCCTTATTTATTTTCATTTTGGATGATCTGTCCATTGGTGAAAGTGGGGTGTTAAAGTCCCCTACTATGATTGTGTTGCTGTCGATTTCCCCTTTCATGGCTGTTAGTATTTGCCTTATGTATTGAGGTGCTCCTATGTTGGGTGCATAAATATTTACAATTGTTATATCTTCTTCTTGAATCGATCCCTTGATCATTATATAGTGTCCTTCTTTATCTCTTGTAATAGCCTTTATTTTAAAATCTATTTTGTCTGATATGAGAATTGCTCCTCCAGCTTTCTTTTGATTTCCATTTGCATGGAATATCTTTTTCCATCCCCTCACTTTCAGTCTGTATGTGTCCCTAGGTCTGAAGTGGGTCTCTTGTAGACAGCATATATATGGGTCTTGTTTTTGTATCCATTCAGCCAGTCTTTGTCTTTTGGTGGGCGCATTTAATCCATTTACATTTAAGGTAATTATCGATATGTATGTTCCTGTTCCCATTTTCTTAAATGTTTTGGGTTTGTTATTGTTTTCCTTATCTTGTGTTTCTTGCCTAGAGAAGTTCCTTTAGCATTTGTTGTAAAGCTGGTTTGGTGGTGCTGAACTCTCTCAGCTTTTGCTTGTCTGTAAAGGTTTTAATTTCTCCATCAAATCTGAATGAGATCCTTGCTGGGTAGAGTAATCTTGGTTGTAGGTTTTTCTCCTTCATCACTTTAAATATGTTCTGCCACTCCCTTCTGGCTTGCAGAATTTCTGCTGAAAGATCAGCTGTTAACCTTAAGGGGATTCCCCTGTGTGTTATTTGTTGTTTTTCCCTTGCTGCTTTTAATATGTTTTCTTTATATTTAATTTTTTGATAGTTTGATTAATATGTGTCTTGGCGTGTTTCTCCTTGGATTTATCCTGTATGGGACTCTCTGTGTTTCCAGGACTTGATTAACTATTTCCTTTCCCATATTAGGGAAGTTTTCAACTATAATCTCTTCAAATATTTTCTCAGTCCCTTTCTTTTTCTCTTCTTCTTCTGGGACCCCTATAATTCGAATGTTGGTGCGTTTAATGTTGTCCCAGAGGTCTCTGAGACTGTCCTCAGTTCTTTTCATTCTTTTTTCTTTGTTCTGCTCTGCAGTAGTTATTTCCACTATTTTATTTTCCAGGTCACTTACCCACTCTTCTGCCTCAGTTATTCTGCTATTGATCCCTTCTAGAGTATTTTTAATCTCAATTATTGTGTTTTTCATTGTTGCTTGGTTCCTCTTTAGTTCTTCTAGGTCCTTGTTAAATGTTTCTTGCATTTTGTCTATTCTGTTTCCAAGATTTTGGATCATCTTTACTATCATTATTCTGAATTCTTTTTCAGGTAGACTGCCTATTTCCTCTTCATTTGTTAGGTCTGGTGTGTTTTTACCTTGTTCATTCATCTGCTGTGTGTTTTTCTGTCATCTCATTTTGCTTATCTTACTGTGTTTGGGGTCTCCTTTTCACAGGCTGAAGGTTCGTAGTTCCTGTTGTTTTTGGTATCTGTCCCCAGTGGCTAAGGTTGGTTCAGTGGGTTGTGTAGGCTTCCTGGTGGAGGGGACTAGTGCCTGTGTTCTGGTGGATGAGGCTGGATCTTGTCTTTCTGGTGGGCAGGTCCACGTCTGGTGGTGTGTTTTGGGGTGTCTGTGGCCTTACTATGATTTTAGGCAGCCTCTCTGCTAATGGATGGGGCTGTGTTCCTGTTATGCTAGTTGTTTGGCATAGGGTGTCCAGGACTATAGCTTGCTGGTCGTTGAGTGTAGCTGGGTCTTGGTGTTGAGATGGAGATCTCTGGGAGGTTTTTGTCGTTTGGTATTACGTGGAGCTGGGAGGTCTCCTGTGGACCAGTGTCCTGAAGTTGTCTCTCCCACCTCAGAGGCACAGCCCTGATGCCTGGCTGGAGCACCAAGAGCCTTTCATCCACACGGCTCAGAATAAAAGGGAGAAAAAAATGGAAAGAAAAAAAAGAAAGAGGATAAAATAAAATAAAGTAAGATAGAATAAAATTAAGTTATTAAAATAAAGAAATAAAACATAATTATTAAGAAAAAAAGAAAAAAAATTTTTTAAGTAAAAAAAACCAAAAAACAAAAAACAGACGGACAGAACCCTAGGACAAATGGTGAAAGCAAAGGTATACAGACAAAATCTCACACAGAAGCATACACATACACACTCACAAAAAGAGGAAAAGGGGAAAAAATAATATATCTTGCTCCCAAAGTCCACCTCCTGAATTTGGGATGATTCGTTGTCTCTTCAGGTATTCCACAGATGCAGGCACATCAAGTTGTTTATGGAGCTTTAATCCACTGCTTCTGAGGCTGCTGGGAGAAATTTCCCTTTCTCTTCTCTGTTTGTACAGCTCCCGGGGTTCAGCTTTGGATTTGGACCCGCCTCTGCGTGTAGGTTGCCTGAGGGCGTCTGTCCTTCGCTCACACAGGACGGGGTTAAAGGAGCAGCTGATTCCAGGGCTCTGGCTCACTCAGGCGGGGGGGAGGGAGGGGTACTGAGGAGGCGGGGCGAGCCTGCGGCGTCAGAGGCCGGCATGACGTTGCAGCAGCCTGAGGCGCGACGTGCGTTCTCCCGGGTATGTTGTCCCTGGATCACGGGAGCCTGGCAGTGGCGGGCTGCACAGGCTCCCGGGAGGGGCAGTGTGGATAGTGACCTGTGCTCACACACAGGCTTCTTGGTGGCGGCAGCAGCAGCCTGAGTGTCTCTTGCCCGTCTCTGGGGTTTGCGCTGATAGCCGCAGCTTGTGCCCGTCTCTGGAGCTCGTTTAGGCGGCGCTCTGAATCCCCTCTCCTCGTGCACCAGGAAACAAAGAGGTAAGAAAAAGTCTCTTGCCTCTTCGGCAGCTCCAGACTTTTCCCGGACTCCCTCCCGGCTAGCTGTGGTGTGCTAACCCCTTCAGGCTGTGTTCACGCCGCCAACCCCAGTCCTCTCCCTGGGATGCGACTGAAGCCCGAGCCTCAGCTCCCAGCCCCGCCTGCCCCGGCGGCTGAGCAGACAAGCCTCTCAGGCTGGTGAGTGCTGCTCGGCGCCAAGCCTCTGTGCGGGAATCTCTCCGCTTTGCCCTCCGCACCCCTGTGGCTGCGCTCTCCTCCGTGGCTCTGAAGCTTCCCCCATCCGCCACCCGCAGTCTCTGCCCGCGAAGGGGCTTCCTAATGTGTGGAAACCTTTCCTCCTTCACAGCTCCCTCCCACTGGTGCAGGTCCCATCCCTATTCTTTTGTCTCTGTTTTTTCTTTTGCCCTACCCAAGTACGTGGGGAGTTTCTTGCCTTTTGGGAGGTCTGAGGTCTTCTGCCAGCGCTCAGTGGGTGTTCTGTAGGAGCAGTTCCACATGTAGATGTATTTCTGATGTATCTGTGGGGAGGAAGGTGATCCCCGCGTCTTACTCTTCCGCCATCTTCTCCTCCGCCCCAGGTAATTAACTTTTTTTTTTTTTTAATAAATTTATTTATTTATTTATGGCTGTGTTGTGTCTTCATTTCTGTGCGAGGGCTTTCTCTAGTTGCGGCAAGAGGGGACCATTCTTCATCGCGGTGTGTGGGCCTCTCACTATCGCGGCCTCTCTTGTTGCGGAGCACAGGTTCCAGACGCGCAGGCTCAGTAATTGTGGCTCACGGGCCCAGAAGCTCCGTGGCATGTGGGATCTTCCCAGACCAGGGCTCGAACCCGTGTCCCCTGCATTGGCAGGCAGATTCTCAACCACTGCGCCACCAGGGAAGCCCCCGGGTAATTAACTTTTGAACAGAAGCCTTTGAAGACCAAAAGGATGAAGTTTCAGGAAGAAATGGCTAAACTGTAGTATACAAAGATTGCTGTAAGGAACCTTCTCAGTGTCCCTCAAGCTATACCTGTGTGGTTCACTTTTCCAAATGCCTTTCCCAGAGATGAGTCTGACTAAATAATGGATGAAATATTCATTAAAAATAGCTTAATAAAATATATTAAATTCTGGAAATTTTTCTCAGGTTCAAATTATTTTTTTGGCCTATTCATGGACAACATTCAAAATTTCATCTTTTGAGAAATGGGGGAAATCATATTTTGCAAAAAACTCACTGTGTAACAAACGTAAGAGGGGAATTCCCTGGTGGTCCAGGGGTTAGGACTCAGTGCTTTCTCTGCTGTGGGCACGGGGTTCGATCCCTGGTCAGGAAACTAAGATCCTGCAAGCAGTGAGGTATGGCCAAAAAAAAAAAAAAAAAACGCAAGAAAATGGAACATATATAACATATTGTATTAGGCTTGCAGAACAAAGTTTTCAAAGAAGAAAGAGAGAGGTAATTTAATGTAAGAGTATTCAAACTATATAGTCATTGACAAATTTCACACTATGGTAACAGTGGTCAACAATTATTTTCACTGGCCATGGCTGGATAAACTTTGCTTTTCAAAATCTAAGTTCTTACTTGTCTTATCTTAACAAAAATACTGATTGTTCTAAGTAACTCTAAGAGATATATATGTTCATGTAACATATGGAAAAATACATCTGAAATTAGTTATCATAAATAAGGAATTAAAGGATATCAGCAAACCTTGAAAAAAGGCCTCAAATTTTTGGTGAAATCTTAAATATAAAATTTCAACTAAGGGCCTAAATATTTTAAATCTGTCATGGTATTAAATTCTGCAATACTATGTCATAGATGGTATTATTTCAGGCTTTACTATAATGAAGATGATGTAAAAACATTAAAGAAAGGTACATTGAAACAGAAAAATTATGCAGTACATATATATTTACTTGTGAAATCTCATTTCTAACACCTTTTCAGTAACTCTGAAATAGAAAAGGCAACAGCTCATGAGACGTATTTTCAATCATCTTGAAATGCCCTTTACCCTAGTAATTTACTTTCTAGCTCTGCATGCATTTTAAATGACCACTTTGCTAAAATGTGAAAGATGTTAAAAAGTAAAATGAACATATCATTCACTAAAGAAGAACGTAGAGAGAAATTGAGGTCATTCAAATTATTGGTAAGAGGTTTATAACTCATAATGATGATCATGACAATGAAAAGATGGCAGGGAAACTGGCAAGCAACTATGAGCTAGTTGATTGTATAAGAATGATATCATTTCCTTGACTGGGCAGCACAGATACTGTGGAAGCACTTGTCACTGCTCTGAGTGACATTTCCCAATGTCAAGTGAGAACATAAACCAGTCATAAATTCTTATAACAATAAGTGGTCAGTAATGGCAAATTGAGAAATATTGACAAGGCTCTTATTGTCCCCAGACTTTTTCTAAATTGATCTTTTTTGGTTTCTAAGTACACAAGTCACATCTTCAGAGTATTCTAATTGCCTAAATACGTTTTCTGTACCTATTCAGATGAAATCTAATTTATAATCTCTACTCTAAATTATGGTGGAATTTCTACTTTCTCCCTCCTAAGTTCTGCTATTTCTACCTTTTCCCCAGTAGACTTAGATGGTTTAATATTTATCACAGTGGTATTTGAGCTTAAAAGTTCCCTCTGCTGTTATTGTGGAAAATAAATAATAAAAAGTATTCCACAACACATTGCAGATAAGGATATTTTATTAACTTGGGTTAGAACAATTCTCACTGGAGTTCAAGTTACAGCATCAAAGAACTACCCCAAAACATCTGCCTGAGATAAAATAACTCCAATAACTGTCATTGTATAGGCCAGTGAAATGAGGCTGAGAATGTTAAGTAGGTTTCCTAAGGTATTAGAGTAAAACTCCAATAAAATCAGAAACAGAAATATAGAAGAGGCATGAAGAGCTTTCTGGATTTTGACTTTATCATTATTCTATTTATCTCTTCTGATAAATAGACTTGCCTCATCTGACTACAAAATTTATAACCTGGCATTTCTGAAATGTTGTTTTCGATAACAGAAATCACAGAGGTAAATTTAACACTTAATCACAACAATTATATTAGGAAAGAGTTTTGGTGCATCATGTTTTGATATTGTATTTATAATTTATTTGGTTTTAATTTATATGTGTGCTATAACATGTAATTACAAATCTTTTGGGAAGCCAACTGTGAAAATAAATACATACAGTGGCAGCATCTACATAACTTATTTTGTGCTTTAATCAGAAATAATAAGTGATTGTTATTACCATCACCAGCTAAGCCAAGTTATAATTTTAAATATATGATCTTTCTGCCCACGTTTTTGGAACAATACTATAGTTTATTAAATTTTCTTTTCTATGTTTCTTTTCTATGTTTCTATCTGGAATATGGAGAAAAACTGCTTAATTTTTAAAACAATGTAATCTGGATTGAAGTTTTCAAAGAGTTCTGAATACTGAAATGAATAAGAAAACCCTTTAAAAAACTATTCCTATGCCTTTCAGGGGTTTGAAGACTGCTGTCCTATTTTCATCCACTTACCTTTAGCCAAGATCTCTACATTTATGTCCTTTAATCCTTCTTCAAAAATGAGTACCTCTATTCCTTAATCATATTTGAGAAACTTTTCATAACTCCCTCCAGTTTGTCTGTTCCTGAATCTGTGTTTGAAATCAACATCAAAATCAAGTAGAAAAAATTTCTTATACCACAAATCCAGGACAACTTTTCCATTTGTTGGATTGGTTTTTTCATTGCTTTTGACGGGTCTAATGTACTGTCTGCTGTGTTTGCCTAGGTCTCCTTTGGTATTTTTACTTATCAGGTATTTCCATTTACTACCTATCTGTGTTTCCAAAAGGTGATTTTATCTCTGCCCTAAGTCTAATAATGTTAACTGCACTTTATCTTGCTATCTGCCTATTTCTTAGTTCAGTAGTATTGCAGATTTTTTACTCTGATTTTTCGTCCTAGTTTCTCTGCTCTTAAAGTGGAAAGCAATTTTTAAAATCCTATACATGCTACTTTTTTTTAATCAATTGGAAGAAATTTTTTCTCAAAGCATATTGCCATTTTTCCTAGGATTCTTTAAGTAATACTGCTGAGAAATATGATTCAAATTTGTCCAGGCATGGTTATGAGTGAAGAAATTCCTGAAGGCAAGTCCTGAAGGTAGGTCAAAATAATGGATGACTTTCAGAGGACTTCACTGGTCCTCTGATTCTTACTGAATTCAATTCAATACAGAGAAGGTAAAGAAGAAGAAAAAAAAAAAGACTCCATCTATATCATTTAGCCTTTGCTGCATAGAAAACAATCCCAAAACTAGTGGCTGAAAACAATAAACATTTATTAGATCATGATCCAGTGGGTAGGAAATATGATCTTGGCTCAACTGGGCATTCTTCTGCTGCTCTTGCTAGGTTCACTCATGCAGTTCCAGTCTGCTGGTAGATAAGCTGGCATTTGACTGGGGAATTGGAGCAACTCGGCCACTAGTATCCAACATCTAACATGCTACTGTGAACTTCATATCACAGCTGTGTTCCAAAAGCAATGAAAAAGGGCATGCACTAGTGGCTGTGTTCCAGAAGCAATAAGTAAAGGCATGCATCGATGAGCAAGCATGTCCTAAGTCTATGCTTGTGTTGCATTCACATACATCTCATTAGCCACAGCAAGTCACATGATCAAGACTGAAATCCAAGGAAGAGTTAGAACCCACTTCTTGATAGAAGGGTGACAAAGTCACATTACAAAGGGCTGAATCATAATACAGTTGAACAATAGGGGTTTGAACTACATGGTTCCACTTATACATAGATACTTTTCACCTCTCCTGTTCAATGGTCAATTGTAAATCATAGTCTATTAAACGTTCTTTGCCCCTAGCTTTCTCTTTTTTGCCTCCCTTTATTTGTCCCCATCCATTTAGGGGATGCCTTTCATTAGTGATTTAGTGGAATTCTTTCTGAGATTTCTCTTTGAATGTATAATATTTTCTAAATTTATAAGAAGCTAAGAGCTTTCCTTAATTGGGAGTATACCAATTAAGAAATTCTTTGCATACACCAAAAGCACTCTGCATGCAAAGATCGTTTGTAATTGTGGCCCTGAAAATGTTCTAAATATTTAATTCATACTATCTCAGTAGAATCACCAAGTCAGTGCACTGCTTTCTATTTTCATCACAAAAAGACTAAAATGCAGTAATACTTTTTATCATTTAAGTGTAATATCGACTTTCGCAATTATGGTATTCTTCTTATATGTCTGATTAACTGGGACTGACTAGAATTGTGAGATATCAAAATCCGAAGGGAAGAAAAAAAAGAACAGTTGTCTGTCTTGGAAGGGTCTGTCAAATATTTACATTATATACTGACACATCATCTGAGGGCGTGGGGGTAAGAGGTATGGCACAGAAGCAGAAAGTCTGGAGAAAACCAGGCATCTAGATTAGTGAGACGCAAATAAATAATATGCTTTCAAACTAAAAGAAAATGTAATTTCTTCTTAGAGAAGTAACTATGATACCTGTATCATATTTTTAAAAGCTTATTTAGGGAATCCCCTGGTGGTCCAGTGGTTAGGACTCCAAGCTTTCACTGCCTGGCCCGGGTTCGATCCCTGGTCTTGGAACTAAGATCCCGCAAGACAAGCACATGGCCAAAAACAAAGGAAAAAAAAATTTTTTAAACAAACGTATAAGGAAAAAATTTAAGTTAAATAAATATTGAAAGCATTGTTACTAGATGAGGCTGTGACACTTTAATTTTCTAGTGAAAATCATGTCATTGACTTGTAATAAATATGCAGCAGGTATTTCTAAAGGTATGTAAATATATACATAGAAAATGGCCTCCACACAATAGATAATAATGATAGCTATTGGGATAGTAATTTGAAAGTTTTTTCATATGCTTTTATTGCTCCCAGTTAAATTATCTACCATGTATTATCAACTCAGGAAACAGAGAAAGAATGTGTTTACATCTTGGCATTATTTACCTCATATGTTAGTCAGGATTCTCCAGAGAAACAGAACAAATAGGATATAAATATAGGAAGAAATTTGTTGTAAGCAACTGGCTTATGCATTTATGGAAACTGAGATGCCCCACAGTCTCCACTCTGTAAACTGGAGACCCAGGAAAGCTAATTGGTGTATACCGAGCCTGAAGGCCTGAGAGCCAGAGGAGGTGATGGTGTAGATTGCAGTCTGGGTCAGAAGTCCTGATAACCAGAAACATGGAAAACAAAGATCCATGTCCCAGCTCAGGCAATCAGACAGGAAGAGCCATATTCTTCCTTCCTTTGCCTCTTTGTTCCTTTCAGGCCCTCTATGGGTTGGATTGTGCCCACCCACACTGGGGAGGGCAAACTGCTCTACTGAGTCTATGGATTAAAATGGGAATTTCATCTGAAAATACCCTAACAGACACCCAGAAAAATGTTTAGCCAAATATCTGGACACCCGTAATCCAGTCAAACTAACACCTAAGATTAATGATCACATCTCACTTTCCCAAAGATCTCTTGGCAGGAATCCAAGGAGTGAAAGATAGATGTGCTGTATGATTATTCATCTGTTAACATGTTTTTCAGTTCTGTGCCTGTCTAACTTTCAGAAGATTGTTTCTGAGATTACATAATACAATATCTTTTCTCAAAATAATTAATATCATGACAACACAAAAATAGGGTACAGATAGCATTATATTTCCTTATTTTCCCTATGATATAAAATTTTTTACATTACTATGGATGTGAAGTATTTATGTAAAAATTTTATAAACTGACTTTAGTGTCACGTTTATCTCTATAATTCAGTGATTCTAGGATCGATAAGAAAAATACAATCCAATATACCCATTTTCAGGATGTTTAAATGGCATATATTTCCTAATCTAAATATTTTTACAGTCCAGAATGCTGACAGGATCATTGGAATAATCACAAATATCCTTAGTTGCTGGACAAAGTGTAAAATTTTTTTTCTAAAATTTATCAATAGACACACTTCTAAAATTATATAAAGACACATTCCTAAGTAATTAAAGAAAACTTGCATATATAACTCATAAATTAAAAATGTGTGGATATATAGTTATAAAAGAAAAGAGATGCATATCAATAGTAAACCATGAAACATAATGAGTTACTCTACATTATTCTTGGAATAACACAAGCTCCTACTTTAAAAAGCCCTAGACAATAGTGGAAGTATAACTTTCCCATCAGAAGTGAAGAATAGGAATAGGATTTGATGTGATATATACTTTAACAGGGATTCAAAATGATGTTTACCAAGAAATCTTTATATCCTTAAGTACTTCCATCCCTCTACGCTGCTCATTAAAAATGTATTTCTTATGACCAGAAGCAATTTTAAATAACCTCACAAGACTAAGGTTGTGTGGTTCAGTGGGATAATTTTAATTGCCTTAATTCAGAGATAAGTCCTATTTCCCAGGAGGGTACTTGTTTATATCACTTGATAAAAATGATAAACCTATTAATTTGTATCATTGCAAATAGCGATTTTATCAGATAATGTATCAACATATTATATGCTGTGCAACAAAGTCCTGAAGGCAAAATAGAGTGAAAACCTTTATTTAGCAGATTTTGTTCTTGCACTGACTTTTACATTAATATGCAACCTAAATAATCTTTTTCATCATCAAAACCCTTTGGCAAACCAGTAACTAAATCTCAATACCTTCACAAAGAAGGTTTTATCCATGATGTATAAAGAAAATTAGGATGAAATCAGAGTAATATATTTGAAATATGGAACTCTTGGCAGTGAAAGGAGATGCTTTGGAACATAAGGTTCTGGTACTGTTAAAAGCTACATGTGAAATCATAGGGCATTGGGAAGAATCTTCTATAATATTCTACTTGAATCTTGTCTGCATAATAAAAATGTAAGTTCAAGTAGAAGGGAAAGAATGTAAATAAATCTAGAAAATTTAAAACTTAGTCTAAAAAGAAAAAAAAGCCTGGAATAGGGGAAAATTCAGATTTTATTATCTAAAATCTTAGGTGACATTGTATGACTTTCTGAGGTGATGGCCATACCTTGAATCCCTAAGAGACCAGAGAAAGGGGTTAAATGAATGAATCCAGCCACACATAAGATGGAACATGGCAACTGGCTCAGAATCAACACAATAGGGATTTGTGGGAAAAAAACAGGAAAAATACCCCCCTTACTAAATGGTAGCAATTCTTACATTGCAAAAACATGTGCCCATAGTAGTCATATCTTCTATTTGCCAAGGGAATTTCAAAATCTAGATTTTTATGTGAAATATCTTTTTACATTAAAGATTCAACTTTTCAAATGTTGGTAAAAAATTACTGTTTGTATCAATATAAAACAATTTTTATGGTGAATAGTCTTCACTTCTGATCTACACACTAAAAGTGGTCTGGAAATGATTACATTGTTTATTATGAGAGTTTCAATAATTTATTCTGGTGAATTTTGCACAGCATACTATCTGAAAGTTATCCAACTCTTGGCTCTAAAAAGATTCTTTTGGTTTGATTAAAGTAGAGATATCAAGTCCTTTGGGGTTGCCAAATAAAGTTAGTTAATGGGTATGTGTGTGTGTATAGAGAAGTGAGTATAAAATAGTTTTGAGTTGATACATCTCTTGTAAGTGCTTATTTAGTGAATTTCTGGTGATAGCCATAAGATTCCGGGTTTTTTCCTGCAATGCAGTCAACAGTAAGTAAGAAATTCCAATTCCTTGGAAACATCAATAAGCAATAGAACATTACCTGTTGTCAGGAAACAGGGCATAATTGTGCTTAAAACATGTGACTGGGGACAAGTCGATGATATCTTTTTGTTTCTTAATATTCTAGAAAAGTTT
Source organism: Balaenoptera acutorostrata (assembly GCF_949987535.1). Lineage (NCBI taxonomy): Eukaryota > Metazoa > Chordata > Mammalia > Artiodactyla > Balaenopteridae > Balaenoptera > Balaenoptera acutorostrata. The sequence goes on along the minus strand of NC_080071.1, from coordinate 52,020,152 downwards.
ATTTTATTTGCAAACAACGATATACACTTTCCTAAAAGGAAGGGCACTGTGTTCTTTCTTATCTATGGAATTCAAACTTAGTTGGACTCCAATTGTGTTATTATTCAGAGGTTTGCCCTATGTCAAATCCATATTCAAATATTCAAGTTTTAGATGGTATTCACTGAAATTGAAACTCCATCAAAGAAGAGATCTTTTTTGTATAGCCACTGCCTGACAGAATTACAAAGTCCTCTTACAGATGTATCATAACGACACCTCAATGATGCTTCTTGATGAAAATAAAATTGACATTTATAGTGGGTCTTTAATGGCAGCAACTAATGAGATTGCAGTACTATGTATAATAGGAATTAAAGAAATACTTTTTAATGTTCGTGCTACCCATACCAGAGGATAGAGAGCTCTTGCCAACATGATATGTTTTGTTCAGGTTTTATTCTAGCAAGTGTCTGCTCAGAACAGTGGCTGTAAGGTGGTGTGTGTTCAGAAGCATGTAGCTGGAACAAAGGAATGAACCTGAGTGAAGGAGTAAGTCAGCAGAGTACAGGATATACCAATGCTCAATATTTTTAAATCATTTTGGACACCCCTGGCCTTTATCAGACTACAGGGTGTTATAGCCTGATGCTGTTTAGAGATGCTGCAGGAAGAGACCATTATGCAGTATAAAATGTTCTGAATGTAGTTCAGGTTTTGTCTGTCATAATAGTTCACATTTTCCTTGAGGAGGACATTTTGGTTTGTTTGTTTTAATTTTTATTATTTTTTTTTTTTGTCATCAGCCAGGGAAACTCAGAAATTGACTTATAGTTAGAAGGCCCATAATAGCAGGATAACTATATGAGGAATGAGATATATGCCCATAGGTGAGAGAGATTGAAAATCCCTAACTCTCCTCTCATTGACATCAGTAGGCCATGGCCATCTGAGTATTTGGGGGAAGCAAAACCAAAAAAAAAAAAAGAAAGAAAGAAAGAAAAGAAAAACAAATCTAACAGCAGTGACAACAAAGATAAAACAAAAAACGTAAGAAGCTAACAAAACATTGCAAAGGTGAATAGTATATGTCGATTAAAAGCACTACACCATTTTCAAACATATCTTAGTGGGAGAGATTTTATTTGTCATTAGTTATAAAAATGAATGATATTTGGAGACAAAGCTCTCTTTGATATAAATTAAGAAAGAAGAGTTACAGAGGTGCAATTTTCTACCAATGACTGGTTAAACAATTTCAGCCAAATCTTTGCTTCTGTGGTTTTAGACCAATAGATCTGTCCTTGGAAGGCCACAATCTCACTGATCTCACTCATTTTAATAATAACTCTTAAGTCTTAGAAAGCTGCTATAAAGAACCTTGTCTACTCAATTATCAAAATCCTTTCCTTTGAGTTTGGGCTTTATTCTTACAGAAGTTCTCATAACTTGGGATGATTGTTATTATTTTTATTATTTTTCCTTTTCTGTAAGTGCCATTATGAACCACCTTTTCAAAAGCCTTGCAAGGCTATAGGCTCATTATGCTAGTTCCTAATTATAATTGCTACAACATTCTATTCCCATGTGTTGAGAAACCTGGAACAACTTAAGACATTTTGTAGTATTTATTGATCTGTTGTTAGCCTTTGAGTCAAATGGAAAGAACTACATGTAGAAAAGTGCTTCTGATGATACCTGCATAACCTTATCACAATATCACACAATAGCTGCATGCTATGAATGGAATCCCAACAGAGAAAACTGTACCTTTATATGTCCTGAGGTAGGATGAAAGCTTTTTTTTTTTTTAAACTTAAAAATCCATAACTCTACAGAGATTTATGACTAATAGCACAGAGGCAAGTCCTACATTCTTTTTGGCACCCTGGATGGATAGTAGCAAAACCAGTTATCAACTGAATTGTAGGTATCTGGAGAATATTGGATCTATCTCTCAAGACTTAGAATAATGCAATTCTAATTTTTAAAATCCCCAAAACTCCAGCTCATACATTTCAAGCATTATAGTGAAGAAGCTGGGCACTTCAATAAAGTACTCATTTAAGCATTTGAGTAGTTTAAATGGTGTTACTTGAAAAAGACTTTATCCTGCCTACAAGATTTCCTGTAGCCTACCCCAATGGAGACATACATGGGTCACATATTTATGTCACACCCTTTGAGTTCTAAAACAAAGTGTCAAGCTTGCCAGTTATATTCTTAACATTTAGATATTTCCATAAATAATACAGAATTTAACTTGTATTTCAAGACCAAACCATAATAGTTTCATTTTGAATTATTTACCTTCTAGTTTCTATCCAAAGAAATAATAACACAATTAACAGTTAGAGAAAAACATGCTGATTAGTCAGTCATTAGGTTTTTCAACACCTACCCTTAACCTCTAACCTTAAATTGAAAAGAAATCATCTGAAAGCTAGGTAGATTATATATCAGTTCATTACACTTAGAACTGTCTTCATGAAATAAAATGTATAATATTATACCTTTGTCTTTTATTAAGGGGATACCTTAAAAATAACAATGTAATTGATGTTCCTGATCTCTTCTAAAAGTACTATTGAAGTTACCTTCCAATAAACGGTCTAATGTCCCATACATAAAGATTCATCAAATTAAATGTCTAACTTGCATTAGAAAATATTGCATTGTATTGCCCTGATCCACTTTCACAAATTAATAAGGAGGTGACATAGCATATCATAGCCCCTCATGTGCTTCAATTTCTAGGAGGCGCAAAGCTTTAATTTATATTCAGACCAGTAGTTAGTCTTATCCTGTTTTCTGATTCATTACCTGGTTCTTGTTCTTTTTCCTCGTTTCAATGATATGTAATGCATTTGTGATTTTTGGCATAAACTACTTCTGATTGTTAAGGGAGTGAAAAAAAAAAACATGAATAAAGCAACTAAAAAGCAAATCTAATGTGCCCCGAAATGAACACGATTTTAAGATAAATGTGAACACTGCATATAGGTGTGCCAATAGAAGGTAAACCTGCATTCCAAAATATTTTAATAAGACTATGAGTCTTCTTGAGTTATTCAAAATTTAAAAGTAGTTAAATTCATCAATCATTTACTGAAGAGTCATTATGTGGAAATTACCATGTAAAACAGTTTGGTAAAGAGCCCAGAACCAGAAGTCAGGAAAAGTAGTTTCTATTCTGACTAGACCAGTTTTTTGGCTTTGGAGAAACAAATTCTCTGAGCTTTGGATTAATTGGCTATAGAAAGCAGGGCCCTAGGTGCCTTCTCAGTTCAAAAAGTTATCGTTGATTTTGAGACATATTTTTATTTTTGTAAGCTTATGAAGGTGCTTAAGACATATGTGCTAATCAGTTGTACATGAAGCAAAATTTGAGTTGTAATTCTTAAAATAAAAATTTTAAGTTAAAATGATTTTGGCACACAAAGCTCCTTACCTATTAATTTTGAGTCAGTAGTTCCTGGAATAAGAGATTTATCTGCATTTTCAAAGATGGTTAGACTTTCCATGAAAGACTATTCAGTGGAGGGCATTAAACAAAGAGTAAATAATATGAAAAGTATAGAGGAGCAAAAGTTACTTGACACACTTGCAAGACTATAATAAGAAGTTCAAAGTCCTGAGGATTAAACACATTAAACTGCCTCCCTCTTCCAACTAAAAATAAAATACTAATATTAAAATAAATCTAAATATATCGAGAAAGTTTTGATATTAAACCTGATGCTTCTTTTCAAGTATATAATTATCGTCTGCTTATAATGGTATCCTAAACAAATGCTTAGTTTGAATATTTGATAATTCAGAACTGCATATTTGTGATAGTTGTTGAACAATCATATAGTTGAAGCTGCTGGATGAGTATTATAAATACATATTATGGATCTTTCATAGATAAGATTCTGCTTTTTATTACATGAGTGTGGACCAAAATCTTCAGGGAAAGAAATAGAGAAACAGAATTAGAAATTGATGTTCAAAGCATCTATTACATCGGAAGAATTCAACTAGCAGAAGCTATTGATTTATTTTTCAAAGTTCTGGTGGTTTACAAGTATCACTGTTTCTGAATTCACCCATTAAACCATTTCATATGTGAGTGTGGAAATGTACCATTTGAGCAAAGGGGAAAACTAGAAGAAATATGTACATATAATTCAATAACTTGTCCTTAATTTAGTTTTATAACCAATCATGCTCATATTATAATTTTTAAAATTTATTTATTTATTTATTTATTTTTGGCTGCATTGGGTCTTCGTTGCTGTTCGCAGGCTTTCTCTAGTTGCAGCAAGTGGGGGCTTCTCATTGCTGTGTGCAGGCTTCTCATTGTGGTGGTTTCTCTTGTTGCGGAGCACAGGCTCTAGGCACGCGGGCTTCAGTAATTGTGGCACATGGGCTCAGTAGTTTTGGCTTGCGGGCTCTAGAGCACAGGCTCAGTAGCTGTGGTACACAGGCTTAGTTGCTCCAGGGCATGTGGGATCTTCCTGGACCAGGACTCGAACCCTGTCCCCTGCATTGACAGGCAGATTCTTAACCACTGTGCCACCAGGGTTGTGCTTGTGTTAAAATGATACTAATGTAATTACCCTAATGATGCCCAAATGCATTATAAATCACTAAAACAGAAATCCTGACTAAAAAGCTTCTGTACAGCAGAGAAAACCATCAACAAAATGAAGAGGCAACTTCCTGAATGGGAGAAGATATTTGCAAATCATGTATCTGATAAGGGGTTAATATCCAAAATATATAAAGAACTCGTACAATTCAAAAGCCAAAAAACAAACAATCCAATTTAAGAAATGGGCAGAGGATCTGAATAGACTTTTTTCAAAGAAGGCATACAGATGGCCAACAGATACATGAAAACATGCTCAACCTCACTAATCATCAGGGAAATGCAAATCAAAACCACAATGAAATATTACCTCACACTTTTAGAAGGGCTGTTATCAAAAAGACAAGAAATAACAAGTGTTGGCAAGGATGTGGAGAAAAGGGAATCCTTGTTCACTATTGGTGGGACAGAATGGAAGTTCCTCAAAAAGTTAAAACTAGAGCTACCATATGATCCAGCAATTCCACTTCTGGATATTTATCTGAAGAAAATAAAAACACTAACTCAAAAAGATATATGCACCCGATGTTCACTGCAGCATTATTTACAGTAGCCAAGATATGGAAACAACTTAAGTATACAAGGATAAAGAAAATATGGCATATATATATATATATATATATGAATATTATTCAGTCATAAAAAAGGAAATCTTGTCATTTGTGACAACATGGATAGACTTTGAGGGCATTATGCTAAGTGAAATAAGACAGAGAAAGATGAATACTGAATGATCTCACTTATATCTGGAATCTAAAAAACAAATAAACAAAACCAAACTGATAGATACAGAAACAGATTGATTGTTGCCAGAGGTAGGGGCTGGGAGTGGGAAAAATGGGTGAAGGGGGTCAAAAGGTACAATTTTCCGGTTATAAAATAAATAGATCGTGGGGATGTAATTTACAGCATAGCAATTATAGTTAATAATACTGTATTGCATATTTGAAAGTTGCTAAGAGAGTAGATCTTAAAAGTTCTCATAACAAGACAAAAACATCTGTAACCACAAATGGTGACAGATGTTAACAATACTTATTGTGGTGATCATTTCACAATATCACATCATTATGCTGTACACCTGAAACTAATATAATGTATGTCAATGTAATTCATATTTAGCTACAGTTAATTATTAATGCTACTGCAGCTGGCTTACACACTTATGGGCTACTGTCCTTCAGTTCATTCAGAATTTCCTTGCTCCATTTGAAAAGGATAATGGTTCAAGAAGTTCCTATTTTCTAGAAGTCCTTATGTGATGCCTTATTTCAAAGATAGCTTCATGATGGGAGTTAAAACATAGGATGCACTTGTATAAAAACAGCAAAAAAAAAAAAACACTTCGTTCTTGGGTCTTCCCTGGTGGCGCAGTGGTTGAGAATCTGCCTGCAGTGCAGGGCACATGGGTTTGAGCCCTGGTCTGGGAAGATCCCACATGCCACGGAGCAACTAGGCCCGTGAGCCATAATTGCTGAGCCTGCGCGTCTGGAGCCTGTGCTCCGCAACAAGAGAGGCCGCGATATGTGAGAGGCCTGCGCACCGCGATGAAGAGTGGCCCCCACTTGCCGCAACTAGAGAAAGCCCTCGCACAGAAACGAAGACCCAACACAGCCATAAATAAATAAATAAATAAATAAATAAATAAAATTTAAAAAAACAAAACAAAACTTCGTTCTTTATTATATGGAGTAGCTGCATTTATTTGATAGCTTCAATGAGCGCTTCTTGAATGTTTATACTATTTACTTGAGCTACAAGATGAAAAAGGCAGAAACTTTGTCTATACAAGGCTGATGATCAGTTGAGAAAAAAGTGACATCTTCATAAGCTTTCATTTATTATTCATTTAATACATGGCTCTGGTATTAGTACATAGCACTATGTGATTCAATTAAAATTTGTTGAGTGGGTGAATGCATAAATGAGTGAATAATAATATTATATGAAATGGATATTATGACTATGACATTATGCTAAGCTTTGATAATATATTATAAATGTGACTCAACTGAGTCCTTTCTCTGAGATGCTTGCAATCCATTGAAGGGGACACAATCATAAGTAACAATTTGATAAGTGTTATAAACAAGTTGATATAGAGGCCCTGGGCCCACTTAGCTCCACCTATAAGAAGGACAAGTTGAGTAGGGAGGACATATTGGAAAAAAAGAAAAAGATCACCAAGATGAATCTTGAAAAATAAGTGGAAGAAGAATAAAGAAGTGAAGGAAACATGATCCAAGTAGAGGAAAAAGGAGGAACAAAGGCAGGTAGGCAATGTATATTATTGGAAAGCAACAAACAGCTTAGTAATGTGGGAGCTTAAAGAAGGAGGATAAACTTTGGGGAGAATATAATGAGTTATGATTTACCCAACTCTCCTGTCTCCAATAAGGAATAGCTTCCACTTAAGCTGACTTTAAGGACTTTATAAAATATTAGGAATAGAAGTAAAAGTGTTTTTAATAACCCATAATCATAACAGGAAAAAATAATCTCTGTTAACATTTTGACATATTTTCATTGTCTTGTAATACACACGTTCATATTACATGGATGTATGTATAAATACACATATATACATATTTTTACCTATTTTGAAACATACTATATATAGTTTAACATCCTTCTTATCTTACAACATTAAACCTCATTTTATTTTATTAAATATTATTCAAGATAAGGTTTTAATGGCTTTGTGGCTTTCTATTATATGGAAATATTACATATTTTAATAAATTTATTTTTAAACAATAAAATATATATGCTTTTAAAGTTACAAAATATGTAAATAATCATTTCTTGTAGAAGTGTGTGAAAGGTCAACAGTAAAACTTTCTGACTTTCTGACCTAGAGTCTTCTTTGAGGTCTTTAATATGAACTATCAAGCATAAAGTTAAGGTCACAGGGCTGTTATTTTAATGATCCAGAATAAAGTAAGGGGAGGTTGTGCTCCCATATTTAATGTAGTTGGCACCATTTATTTCAGAGACTACTGAGCATTCTCCCGGGCCAGGAAATTGTTAAAACAAAAATTATTCTTTGGCTTCTGAATCTGCTAAAATGGACTCACCTGCTCTTTCTAAGCCTTCTGGCATGATTTGAAGACTTAATTTTTAAAATGTGTATCCTTGCCTGTGAAAGATTATGCTAAGGAATTAGGGAAGAATGCTATGTGTATCAGAGTACAGAATTTAATATTAATTTTGTTTTGTATATGCTGGTTCTCCTGAGTTTTTGTAGCTATTGGCTGAAATATTTTAGAAGTTGTGTGGTAGGAAGAGGTGTTTTTTCTAAAACCTGGTTTATTTGTTGACTATTTTCTTGTTGCTATTCTCCAATATAATATATAAATAAGGAGATATCCCATTCTATTTAATTTTACTGAAGGCTGAAATAAGTATAAGGCAAAATACAGATATGTGGTCTATTAGTTTCTGCTAGCTTTTTGGAAGAATTGTATTCATTCTATAAATATAATTTCTGACTGTGAAAACGTTACTTTAATATTATGGCCAGTTAAGCAAAATCTTTTCTGAGGAAAGGAAGATAGGAAGCCCTTGCCACCCTCTATAGAGTTTCGTCAGTTAGCATTTGCTGTATTAAAAATTACTCCAAAAAAACATAGTGACTTAAAAGACCAACTCTATCACTAGCTCATGATGCTGTGGGTCAACTGGGCAGTTCTTTTTTGGTCCAATTTTACTTACTCATGAATATGCTGTCACTGTGAAGGAGGAAAAGTATTTGCTGGTCTTGGTTGGGCTCTCTCACATCTCTGGGGCCTCCACTAGGACAAATGTGATGACTCTACTTTCAGCATAGCTTCTCAACCTACAACAATCTAATATGGGCTGAGCAGGGTCTCAAGACAATAGACCATTCACAAGCCCAGCCAAACTTTCAGGGATAGGAAAATAGACACTACCTCTTCATGGGAGGAACTGCAAAGTAACATTGGGATATGTATTGATACAGGGTAGCATTTTTACTTTCTGCCAGTAGCAGTGAATCATGTTTATGTTTTATCTTAGTATCCCAGTTAATTCTTAAGGACAATAAACATTTTTAATATTTCTCTTTTATCCAATTACCATGATCAATGCTATGCATATAGCAGGCATTCTTTTTAATGAGAACAATACAATAAATTATACAGTTAATATATTTCCCTTTCCAAAGAAAGAGTAGGAACCATATAGACTATTATTTCATAACTAGTAGCATAGATTGTAATAATATATCTCCTTTATACAATGCACTAGGGATGACCATAGATGTAACTAACCCACTGTTTCTACCTCTCAGGGTAAAGACAATGACAGAGACATTATCCATGAGGAAGATATACAAGCTCCATATCACTAAAGAGTTGCACCCATTAAGCCTCCACCAATGGCAATTACCTTTACAAATGTGTCTGAAGATATTTTATTAATGGCTTTTCTCTTTTCCTCTGTTCTAATTCTTGCCCATTTGCTGTAGGTAAATCTAACTACTTCCTTCTCTGTAAAATCTTTTTCTATCCCTCTATTCTTTTATTTGATGCTATCTTTCCTATATTCCCTTGATTTCCTTTATTATTACTTATTTTTTTTGTATGAAGACATGGCTAATTATTTTAAAAATTAAAAAATGAAACACGTTTAAGAAGTAAAAAAAAGAGTTATGTTTGGAAATTAAACTATATACATTGAAAACAGGTGACATAAAACTCTAAAGCTTTTGAAAATATCCGTATTCAGAAGCTCCAAAAAGTATCCAGCTGACTCTCCATTCTCCTATGATGAAGCCTGCTTTCCTTCAGAAAGAGAATCATTTGAATTGAATTAACATTTGCCATTCAGTTTCTCTTAAATGTGTACAAGAGTTACAGCATATTTTCCCATTTTTCATAAGGAATAAATATAAATTTTTGGAAAGATTGGTGAACTATTATTTATAATATTGTTTCTAAAAGATTAATGTATTCATATTTCCAATCATGATATCTACAGATGAACATTTAATCTACAACTGGGTTTTTAATTTGGTGGTTTACAATAGCAAATACATCTTTCGTTCTAAGTATTATTAAGTTTTCCTTGGTATTACAATCTAGTTTATTCAAAGGTTAAATAATCACTGACAAGGGACATTGGACAAATGAGAAGGTGAAAATCTTTTTCCTTGACATTTAGATGTAACAAACCAAACTCAGTTTCAGTAATCGTGATCCATTTAATACCATATTTAGAAGACTGATACGTAATGATTTCTCAACTGGCACTTACAAACAGAACAAAAGTTTTCTTTCCCTTTTTTAGATTCAGATTGAAGAAATAAAATGTAATTAAGATTAAAAAATAATGTAAAATAGGAAAATAATTTACTGATAATTGAGAAAAATATGTTTCCAAGGGATAATTTGGATTTTTCCCTAAGCAGCCAAATTTTGTAATAAATAAATCAGTTGAACTTATTGCTGTTCTTAGATACAACAAATATGTTGTAATTATTATAGAAATTCTCAAAATTAAAAAAATATATATTATGGTAGTTTGCTTGGTACAATATTTATTATTGCTTTTGTTGTAATTTAATTCTACTGAATAGAACAAAATAAAAGAAGAATAGTAAAAATTAAGTACTAGTTCTAATTCTGACGTGAAACAGCTATGTGCTTTTAGCTTAGACTTTAGAGAAATTCTTATCACATAAAAATGTTGAGTCATATGTGAAAATATCTATTATAGATGATGAATTCTCAAGGTATGAGGCAAATGAATTTAGGTTAAATTCTCAGTGCTCATCATTGTCAATTAGTTTTTCCCTTTCCATGAGTTTAGGCCACCTTTTTAAGTCTGGTCAATTGTCTCACATACGTGTCATTGGAGATTACAGGGAAGAGACAAGAAATAATAGGCTTAAAGAAAACTGTCAACACTACAGGAGAAATAGAAAAGGAGAAATATGAAAGGACTTGTCGATAAACTGATATTTATATTACTACATTTTTTATTTCATAATAAATAAAATATATTTATTTTACTATGATAATATTTATCTTTACAATCACAAATCCCAGCAGTATATCACTCCTGAATGTAATTAAATCCCTCTGCTCCCTGTATGCATTTTTAGACAACTTCCACAATTGAAGGCCATATTACCATGAACATTATAATCTCTTAGTCATAAAATTTTTCTATAACACTTTTACAAAATGACCAGAATACCTCATCCATTTTCTGCTATCTTCCCAGTATTTCACAGTCATCTCCTATTTCTCTACTTGTGGAATTCTCACTGTGGCAAAGACTTATGGGATTGTCAACTAATTCAAAGAAATTAAAATTCTCAGAAAGAAAATTTCAATTTTGGGGAGAATTTAACTGGAGACTTGGATTTGGAAACAGAAAGGGATTATTAATTTCTAGGCACTGATTTGGGAATTTGAAATTAAAATATAATTTTGCTGCTAGTCTCAAAACCTCCCATCATTTTAAGGAAGGCTGATTCAAGATCAGTGACAACAAAGTAAGAAAAAGAATGAAAGTCACATTTGAATTGGATAGGTGGATATACAAAAGAGTATGTTTCAGACAGAAAAAGTAGCATAAGCAAAGGCACAGAGGTGTGATGTTCCATGACATATTGAAAGAATAGTAAATAATCAGGATGGCCAGAATGTTGCAGACAATTGACAGGGGAAAGACTATTGAAAATATGTGTCTGGAATACAGGGTGGCATGTTGAAAGTGGCCTTATACATCAAGGTTGAAAGTTTTAGTTTATTCTATATTTAATGGAAAAGCACAAAAGTCTTGTAAAGGTAGGGTTAGACAACCATAACTGAGTTTAGAAAAAAAATTTTAAGGGTCACCCTGCTATAATACAGAAAAATTAATTTTAAAGAGAGAGATGAGATAAGAATGCCATTCAGACAACTGAAATAGTCAAAATGGGATATTACTAGAATGGGGTCATCAATAGGTCTCATCCAGAACAATGAGTATACTCATCAAATATCCTAGAGAGCTTTCTAAAATATGCCCAGTTCCTACCACAAAAGGGACTAAATCAATGATGGGTCTCTGCAATCTGCAGTGGTAAAAGTCCATATGATTCTAATGCAACCAGCCAGATACCAGTCTTCAGCTCAGTAATTGAGAACCAATGAACTGGTATCAAAGTAATCAGATAGAAATGCTTGTCTAGGCTGATAAATTGAGAAAGATTGTGAGGCTAAATCTGGGCTCTGTGGGATAGAGAGAGATAGTCAATCAGTGCTACTAGCTGTAAACTCAGGACCATGCAATTCGCCTCCTCTGGCCTAGGTTATGACAGGGACTGAGGGGATGGAGAGGAGTTGAATCTGAGAATTAAGATTAAGAGAATTATCTTAATAAAGAGATAAAATCAGCAAGTTTTAATCAGTAATCAGAAACAGAGCCTCTGAAAAAGAGAAGTCAAGTGTGACTGACTTGTTTCTTGTTTACTAGCTTAGACAACTAGTTGGAGGATGATGTTAACTAAGAAACAGAGGGCATAAGGCATGCCTTGAGAATATCTGTAAACAAAAACAGAGAGTGAGGCATAAATTAAGTTTGTAGATATAAGAGGAAGGTGAAGGTAGGCTGGTGAGAGAAGGGATTGATGTATGAAAGTACTGGTGGAGCTGGAAAGAAATGATATTAAAGAGACCAGTGGAGGGGTTAGCCTACAAAGGCATATGAATCTCTCATGCAAATTCCAAAGGGGAAAGATACAAAGCAATATTATGTATATAGGTGCAGAGATAAGCAGAAAGGAAAATGGGTGATTTCCTGAGAGATTTTTGCAGTGAGGTAAGAGTAATTGCTTTATTTAGGGCAATAGCTTTCAAACTTAAGTATGCTCCAGAATCTCTTGGAGGACTTGTTAAAACACATATACCGCCAGACCCCACCCCCAGAGATTTTGGTTCAGTATGTCTGAGGCAGAGTGTGAGAATTTGCATTTCTAAAATATTCTTATGTGAAGCTGTTCTCTGCCACCCTTAGAACCACTGGATTAGACTATGGGGGAATCAAAGCTCATGCTCCTTTCCTTGTATGTTTAAGACTTTTAGGGTAGAAGAAATATTTCAAAATCCACCTGATAAGAGAGGTTCACAGACCTTCCCTCTAAAGATACTGATTGGTAATAATGATTCTTACGATTAGTGATTTTTGCAGAATTCTAGAACAGGGAGGGATCTGCAAGTATTTTCTATAAAGGGCAGATAGTAAATATTTTTGACTTTATGGTCTCTGTTGCAACTACTCACTTTGTCCTCAGGGAAAGCCATAGAACAATATGCAACCAAGTAGGTATGGCTTGATTCCATTAAATCTTTATTTACAAAACTAAGAAAGAGGCCAGATTTGGCCTGTGGGATGTTGTTTTCCTACACTTGTTCTAGAGTAGAAAATGTTAAAAGATCTTTTAGGTTAATATGTTAGTTAAGTTCTCAGTATGATATTGAAGTGGACATATTATTCAAAGTAATTTATGGAAGGTGGAAACCAGGTGCTAAAGTAAGCAGTGAAATATAGGTTCATAGAAAACAAGAATGGAAATTGAATCACAACTACATTTTAACAGTTTCAACAGAGGAGAAACTTAGAAGTAACAAAGTAGAACCGAGAGGAGGCCAGTTCTGCCAAAACATTACCCTGGAGTAGATGAGATTTAAGGGAAAATGTATTGCTTCTTCTAGACAGGTTTTTGGAAATCAAGGCAAGAAGATTTAGGAATCATTCTCTTGACGTAATTCATTATGAGTTTTAATAACACAAGGAGTGAGTTTAGAATGGAGATTGGCAAACATGGAGAAAGGGTCAGTGAGACACAAAGGTGCCCTGGAATGAAATGAGAGAGATGAGAGAGTGAAAAGCACAGTTGAAAGCAAGGTTGCTTCTTTGATGGGAGATTAATAATCCTGGGGTTTGTGGGATAGAGATTGAGAAACAGGCAACAGAGAGAGGATATTGAGAGACAACTTTGAATAGAACTATGAATAGAATTTGAGACACCAGCCTCAAATAACATGTTCGTTGTTGGCTCTCTTTAAGGAATTTATTAACATTAGATGACACTCAATTTTGTGAGCCTTGGGTGACTAATCTGAGCAAGATTATGGAAAGTGTATTCTATTACACTTTGGTAGAGAAAGGATAGTGTCTCTAGATGAGAGGATAATCCAGGCAGAGCAAACCCAAACTTAATTTAGAAATTGTATGTATCTAAACTAGTTCAGCTAAAGGGGAATTAATATTTTGAGGAGCTGACAGTGAGCATCTTTAATTTACTGACAAGATGTGACTGTAGGAGACCAACTGACAAGATGCTAAGAGATTATGTCTCAAAATAAGATGGCTTATTATACATTTTATAAATTTTATTTTTAATATGATAATATTCATTTTGCATTATATAGTTTTGTGATTATGAACATGCCACTTTTATTGTATAAGCATAACTTAAGAAATTATTATTTTATAGCTTTTGCTTCCCAGACTAGACAATTCATTGGCTGCTATTATTTGACCACAGCTTCCAGCCACCTGAAAAATAGCAATGCTAAGTAACAAAGTTATTATTTTTTTCTGAGAACTTAAATATCTAGTTAAGACTACCTTAAACTCTAAAGTTGTTGTGATAAATAACACAACTCTATCACCCAGATAACTTTTCTGCACTTTACCCTCAGAATAATCTATTGGCATGGAGCAAGAATATAATCCCAAATGGCTCTTTTTATCATCTTCAGTTTGTATTGTTATTTTGTGTGAATAATAAAGTACACTTGAGTTGGCTGGTTAGCCATGATAATTGGGATGTATCTAAGGATGATAGATATGATAGTACCAACTAAATTACTTTCAAGGATGTATGTGAGATTATGTTTATACATACTTGTGCTTTTTTTTTTTGGTTTTTATTCATTTTAACAAAAAAGGAGTCTATAGGGCTGATGTTTTATTTTGCTTCAGCTGTATTGACCAGTAATGATCAATTACATTTTGACACTTCCTTTTTACTACTGACTACACTGTTTGAAATGAACAATAATACCTCAATTCCATGATGTCCCATTGGCAATCTATTACAGATAAACTTAGAAATGAAAATAATATTATGAAAGGCATAGCTTTGTTTACATGTCAGCATCTGGTTTCCTTCATTTCTTCTTTATTCCTGTTTTTCTTCCTTTATTCTTTCTTTCATTCGTTGTTCCCTTTTCCTTGTTTTCTTTTCTTATTTTTGGTGTAATAATCAGTAATGAAAGCCTGAAGTGGTGTAGCATTGTAACAATATTTTTTATGGAAATCAATTATGGGCTCAGACACAAAGAAAGTAACAGAGAAAGTGAATTTGACTGCTCTTTTGTTTGTCCAGGTAGGTGAGCCGAGTTAAAGCAATCTTTGTTTGCTAAAAATTATCATTGCTCTCAGTAGAGCTAGAAATATAATTAATTTAAGATATGGAAAGCTGTGTTTCCAGAGACTATATAAGCTCTCCTAATACCCTGAATATTGAAAATATACACATTCATCCATATCAGAAGATTTTCACCTCTCTGCTTATTAGTGTACTAATAAGCTACTGTGATATTGAGAATTTTACTATAGCATTGCAAAGGTCATGTGTGTACAATGCTATCATATCCTTAGTCATCTAAGTAGCCAGATATAACTTCTGTTCATTTTTCTAATCCTTGTTTTACCTATTCAAAATTTACGTTTGCATTAACATTCTGGGACTTGAGGGAAAGAGAAGATACAAATAATGGTTCACAAGCATTTCAGCTACCTGACAGAGAAGACAAAATCTGAAAAATATTTAGAAAGAGAAAAACATCTCTTCCAGAGTAATTAATGATTTTATAAGAAAAAAAGCAGCTCCAACGTTAATGTTTTCATCTTCTTTTTGGAACAGTAATAAATAATTAAGCAACATATTTAAATATTTTATGGTGTGTTATTGGTAGATTATGGCATATGTTACATAACCAACAACATATACATCCAAGATGCCTGAATGACAGAAGAAAAGAACCTACCAATAGTTCCACTGCCTGGTTGAAAAAGCATAAAACAAGAGGCATGTAGAAGAGAAGGGGGAAAAAGTCTTGATAATCTAAAATGAAGAATAAAATATTTGTTCCATGCTTTCCTCACTACTTCCTCCCTCCTTCCTTCTGGTCCTTCTTCCTCCCACTAAATGATTAAGTCCATGTCTTTGGTGATGGAAATAGAGGGGATGAGTTAAGTATATTAGATTAAGCGGAGCTGGAAAACATCCAAGACAGCCAGAGATAACAGATCAGGAGTTTAGATTCTAGACAGGCAGAAGGCACAACGTCATGAAGAATGACAGAACAGGCACCAAAAATGATGCACCATGGCAGTTGAAGCTTAGGGAAGTCTCCTAGCTCTTTCTGATAACTCCCCTATACCCCCAATCTTCCCTGACCACAGCTTCTTGACTCAAGTGAAATTTGACTATCTCCTGAGGACCCTGGGTTTCTGGTACAGTCTTCTCCAGGAGGAGGATTCTCAAACACTCGTGATATATCAGGACTGGGTAGTAAGTTGATTATGTTTTCTGCCCACTAATCAATGTAACTTACATTCTAAAGTTCCACCTCTCTCATTTTTAAAAATAAGGTGAAAAAAATAATTTTCCTTTGAGGCTTGCGGAATCTGACCCCATTATTCTCTCCCATTCCATTTCCACAAGGAATCTGTTCCTGATCATTACCAACCTTTTGGAAAACTCCCTTCATTTATTAATAACTTTAGAAAATGGATTTCGTTCTTCCACTCCTCTGAACCTACTGTGTCATTCACATTGCCCCTACCACCCCCACACATGATCTATCCCTCTCAATGATTGATCGGTTGCTTCAGCTTCTTATTTTCAATTGCTTTTCTTAAATGTACTACTCTATAGCCAAACCTAGAATTTGTCACTAGTGAAAACTGCACTATCTATGAAATCATAGTTTCAAAATCCACCTGACTACCGCTGACTCTTCTTCTAGTTCCTTGGCACAATTAGCTTCACTGATGAATTTCTTCTCTCATTGAGATCCTTGACCTCACCCGTTTTATATACTACCCATCAGTCTCTTTCTGGATTTACTTTCCTCTTTGAACAGCTTTGATTTTGTGTTATATCATACCCACCTTTGCAAATTCTTTTAATTCCTTGACTCTCTCCCTTTCCATCTTATTTGTACCGAATGGAACTCAATATATACTTCTGTAGCCACATAAACACAGTTGAACTTCACTGGAGAAAATTACAGAACAAATATGTCTAATTTTATTTTTCTAAGTCAGGTTTGTTGAACTATAATTTATATAAAATATAATTTATCCTTTTTAGGAGTATTTTTCTATGATTTATTTTTGAGTTTGAATCTTTTTTTTATACATAAACTCAGTTTATTTTATTTTTTATTTTTGTATTTTTAAATTTTTTTATACAGCAGTTTCTTAGTAGTTATCTGTTTTATACATATAAGTGTATATATGTGAATCCCAATCTCCCAGTTCATCCCACCAGCACCCCAACGCCCCGCTTTCCCCCCTTGGTGTCCATATGTTTGTTCTCTACATCTGTGCCTCTATTTCTGCCTTGCAAACCGCTTTTCTATGATTTTAACAGGTGCATATGTATGTGGTAACTACTACCACAATCAAGATATGGAAAATTCCCTTCGACTCCTTTGTAATCAATCATCTTCCCTCACCACCTACCCTTGGCAAGCAATTGAAAGACAGAGTATACTAACTGACGATAGCCAGACCATATATAAAAATAGAAGTGTGACCCATGAACTGCAGCAAACAACCCAGGAAGCCAAACCTTTGTGGCTGTAAGTCTAGAACAGCCAGGATTGATCAATAACTACCAGTCTCCCCAGTTTTTGCCTCTGCCTTCACTTAGGACTAAGCAGAGAAAGCTAAATATGCTCCCTTAATGAATCACATAAGATTCCAAATTTAGTGAGCCCACCCCCAGCTCCAATGCCAAAACCTCCAATCAGGGCATGCCTGAATCCTCTTTTTCCCACTACACATATGTCCAACTTCCCTGTCTGCTTTTAAGTCTCTGTCAAATGCAAATAATGATGGCTGACTCACTTGCTATAGCAAGTTCAGAATATACAGGCTTTACTTGTTCCTATTTGTGTGGTTTCATTTATTTCCAGAGTTTTCCTGGAGGTCCCATCAAGACACTGTAGTAGCAGACCCCAGCCCTCAACCAGGTGTGGTACCTACAGTGGCATTATGCCTTGTTGCTAGAGGCTGATTGAGTCTGGGTTGGCATTGTAAGGTAGCCCCAGGTCTGAACTCTGCTATCTTTGCATTGAATTCCTTGCTTATTTATTCTCAGTTTGGCATCTGGATTTTGTTATTGCTTTCCATTTGCTTGGGCATCCTTGGTGAAATCAAGCTATTCATTTTCATCTGTTTTTCGTGTCTTTTTTGTTACTCCTTTGTGTTGTACTGTCTAAAAGTGCTCGTTGCCATAAGATGGAAAATGGTAGAATACAGGGATAGGGCATACGAGCCTTATTGTTCAAGCTGGCCTCACAGATCAATGAATTTGCAGTTTTACCACACCGACATCTGCTTGGACAAGTTTTTCTGTCCAAGTTTTTCTGTCACCAAAGGTTCTCCTTCATGTAAACTCCTGAGAGCTCAACTTTCAGCCACAGAGAGCATTCTTTCTGTTTTTCTACCTGTCAAAAGGCACAGATTTGGGGGTTTGCCTTCAGAGGTGGCCAGCTATCAGGTTGGGGGCCTGAGACACAAGATATACAAGCATTATGTTCCTGCTGACTATTGCCAGCTCTCACGAGGTCATTTAAGTCTATAACATTTCCTTTTCCAGAAAAAAAAAAAAATCCTTCTTGTATGTACTCTCAGCATAATCCTTATTCTTATGCCTTTCTTTCTACATGGCATAAATTCACCAAAGATAGTTTGGGCTTTCAGTGGCGACTTTGGGGAACATTTGACTTGAACAATAATGTTCATTTCAGCGACTCCTTAGAAAAGAAAGGGAATAAGTTTTCTTAGGGCCAGTGGGCAGCAAATTTTGACTGCTATGCAGAGACCTCCAAATGAAATTCTGAATCAAAATTTGCTTCACTAAAAGATTTTTTAGCCAAAGCTAATGAGCAATTTGATCATCTTAAGCAAAAATGAACTAGATTCATTTTCCTTGTGAGTCCTCCCTTCCTTGTCCTCCAGTGATTTCCTCATATCCAACTCTCCCTCTTCCCCTTAATCTTTCTGATCTCTCTTCTTTTGGGCCTCTGTTGTCTCCTTCCTCTTCTCTGCAGATTCCTTACCTTTTCCCCAAACTCCCAAAATAACAGATGCCTCTAAAGATTCATTCATCTCATGAGCAAGATATGCAGGCAACTACAGAATTAAAATCTTCCCTAAGGGACCTGAATTGAATTATAGGTTCTAATTAAAGATTTCCCATAGAAGAATTTTGAATTTTGGGGGTGCATATGATTCAAGTTTTCATGATCTATATCAACATACACACATGTTAGTTAGAACCTCAGAGACTAATTCCTGAGGCAAAAGATGATTGGATTGACTCAGAAAGGGCCCTTCAGGATTCCTATTTCCACAATAAACCCAAAGTTCAAGAGAAAGGCCCCCAAACTCAGGCAAAGCTCCTATAAGCCACCCCAGAGCATTTCCAAAAAAATTATTTGAACATAATTTGAATAAGTTAATTGATTCAAATAATTTGATTTACTGAAATGATTGATAACAGAGAAAAGATGAAACTATAGGAAATTTTCAGTATTGACTAGAAAATACTTTTTGACAACAATTGTGAGTTAAAGAAAGTGCTGCTGTCATAGCAGCTCTTTCTTCTCATCTTGTCCATGGAGTTAATCCTGAAATTAGACACGTAATTAGTAAACAGAAATTAGAATGGGAAATAACCTCTTTATCTTAACTATGACACTCACTGAACATTTTGAAAGGGCCTTAGAACAAGATGAGACTGGTCTTTAAAAAAAACTGTGGCCCTACTGATCAAACAGCTAGATGGTCCACTTTCCAACCAACCACCTACTTCCAAGAACACTTATAAATATTGTAAACATAAGGGACATTGGGAGAAAATTTTCCTTTCCTACAAAAGAATAACAAAAGACAAAGAAAAATCCTTCAATTCAAATCAGTAAAAGTGTCCCCCAAAAGGAAAACTTGCCCAATAGCCTGCTTAACCTTAAACATTCATTAAAGGTAAATTAACCATAAATCTAGGTGATCATCTTCATCAATTCCTGGTACATGTGTACATCTTTCTCCATTAAACCCTACCACTTTTGCTCAACATTTGCCTCAGAATAAACATACTACACAGTTGATAGATATTGCAAATAACCCATAGATTTTCCCTATCTTCTAGCCCTTAACTGAACCCTTGGGCTCTTGACTGAAAAATCTTTCCTCCTGCTTTGTGATACAACTCCTGCAAATTTAATAGGGAGAGACTTATTTTGCATACAAAACTGTAATATTAAATGTGCACCAGAGGGAATATTTTTTGAGGTTCCATAGAACTCCTCTATTTATAATCAAGTATGTCTTCTCTGGATATACCTTTGTCTCCTCCATTGTATTTGATACATACACCAGGTAAGGATACCTGACATTATATGGGCTAAAAATTCCATTGGCATAAGAAAGATAATTGGAGCAAAACCTATGCAAGTTCAGGTAAATCCCATTAAACCATTACTGAAATTTCCTCACTCTCTCTTAAAGCAGAAGCAAAGAAAGGGCTCAAACCTATAGTTGAAAATCTTATAACAAAGGGGTCCTCTAATGCCCTGAACTAACCCTTGTATCACTCCCATTCTCCAGGAAAGAAACCAAACAAATGAGGAGATTGATTTGTTCAAGATCTTGGGGTCATCAATAAGAATGTTATCCCTCACTTCCTGGTAGTACCTAACACAAATACCATGCTGTCATCAGTTCCTCCTGAAGCCACTCGCTTTACTCTACCTCTTTGCTCTACCACTTTCAGTGTATCTCTACACCAAGAGAATAAATACACTTTACCTTCACCTTGAGGATAACAATATACCTGGATATTTGTGACCCCTTCATTTGGTTCACTGAAGCTCCCTCCTATTTTCTTCAGGTCTTCATTAAAGACTTAAAAGATTTAAATTTCCCTTGTGGTCCAGTTCTGATTTATGTAGGTGATCTCAGCCTCCTTCTATATGTATCCCTAACTGCAAGGAACCATTTCATCTATTTGTGCATGAGTGATCCAGACAGACCCTTGGGGTTTAACTCAATTCATGGGAACCATCAAAAATGCTTTACTTATGCCTCACAAAAACACCTCATTCTTGACCAGGTTGCTAAGTCTTATCCTTCTTGTGATACAGCATTAGCTGCTATAGCAAAACTTGATGCTTCTGCTGAACCCGCTCTAGACTCCACATTTGACCTCATGGTTCCTTATGAAGTGCAGACATTACTACTCACTGAGAACACAAAATACATTCAGACAGTTGATGACCCTCTTGGGAGATTCTGTTACTCTCTCCTTTTCACATTACTATCACTGCAACACTCTGAATCTCGGAAGAGGAACATTATAATTGTCTAACCTCAGGAAACTTCATCTCACTCTGTTTTGTTAGGGACTCTCATTAAGACCCCGACCTGATATTATCTGTTGATGAATCATACCTCAAAACTAAAAGTAGATTTTATCAAGTATTGATAGAGTTATCAGTAATCTAAGATCTCCTTTGAAATATAGTCCTCTATGTGAAATAAAATTCATACACTATAGATTTTAACCATAGCTTCTTTGTCTTAGCATAATATGCTTGAAATTTATGCAAGGTTTTTCATATATCAGTAATTAATTTGTTTTTGTCACTAAGTAGTATTCTGCTATATGGATGTAAAACAGTTTATCTATTCACCAATCAGTGAGCATTTGGGTTACTTTCAGTTTAGGGTAATAATGAAAAATGTCTATAAACTTCTGCTTATATAGGTTTTTACTTGGACTTATGTTTTCATTCACTAAGATAAATATGTAGGCATGAGACTGCTCTTTTTTTGTATTGTAAGCATGTGTTTAATTTTATAAAAAACTGCCAAACTTTATAGCCATTTTCAAAATGGCTATACTATATTGCATTCCTACCAGCAATATATGAGAGTTCTACTTGTTCTGCATTTTCATCAGCACTTTGTATTAATACATTTTATTTGGTTATTTGTTTCTGAGCCTTTCTAATATGTATATAGTGATAGCTAATTGTGGTTTTGTTTTGTATTTCCCTAATGACTAATGATGTAGAACATATTGCCATATTTTTACATAACAAATCTTTTTTTAAGAGAGATGTCTATTCAAATTTTTTGCCCAATTCTTTTAAATTGAGCTATAAAATTATATATTCAGGGGACCAGTCTTTTAACAGATAAATATTTTGCAGCTATTAGTATTTGACTGTCTTTTCATTTACTTAACTGTGTCTTAAGAACAGAAGTTTTTAAATTTTCATGATATTTAAATTGTTATTTTTTCTTTTAAAGTCTTCTTTTTGTACCTTAAGATACTTTTGCCTAACTCAAAGTCACAAAGATGTCCTCCCATGGCTTCTTCTGAGAGTTTCATAGCTTTAGATTTAACATTTAGATTTATAATCAGTTCAAGGAATTTTTATTGAAGGTGTATGTTATGAATTAAAGTTCATTTATTTTAAAATGGAAGTCCAGTATTTCCAGCACAATTTCTTGAACAGAGTATCCATTTCCCATTGAATTTCTTTAATACCTTTGCCAAAAATTAGTTGCCCATATATATTTGCATTTTCTTTTGAAGTTTTTATTATGTTCCTTTGTATATATGTCTTTCACTACTACTACTACACTATATTGATTATTGTAGCTTTATGACATGGCCAGATTATTGAAATACTAGATGAAACAAAAAAAGCCACTGAGATTTTGATGCAGACTGCATAAACCTATAGATCAATTTGGGGACAATGATATCTTAACAATATTGATTGTTCTAATCAAGACATTGGTTCTATCCTAATTGATCTGTCTTGATCCCTATAAAAATTTCAGTGGGAGTCTATCTAAAACTATATGGGAAGGCAAGGGAACTGGAATAGCCAAAACAGTTTTGAAAAATAATAAAGTTGAAGATTTCCCACTGCCTGATTTTTATACAAACTTATATGTATAATAAAGATAGTGTGGCATTGTTTGGTGGGTAAGTGTATATTCAATGAAACAGAAGAGAGAATCCAGAAATAGAATCTCACAATTATAGCTAACTGATTTTCGACAAAGGTACAAAAGCGATCCAATGAAAGAAGAATAGATTTTTCAACAACTGGTGCTGGAAAAACAATTGGAGATTCATGTGTAGGAAAAGGAAAAGGAAAAAAAAGAATCTGAACCTAAACATCATACCTTTTACAAAAATTAACTTAAAATGTATCATAGAACTAAATGTGAAACATAAAACTGTAAAAATTTTGTAAGAAAACATAGGAGAAATTTTTGTAACCTAGAGTCAGGTTAAGAGGTCTTAAACTTGACATGAAAGGCACACTTCATAAAAGAAAAAATGGAGATAAATTAGACTTCACCAAAATTAAGACCCTGTTAAAAGAATGAAAATAAAATCCACACTAGGAGAAAAATTTTGCAAATCACATATCTGATAAAGGACTTGTATCCAGAATATATTTTAGAAATTCTCTAAACTCAACAGTAATAAAACAAACAGCTCAATAAGAAAATGGGCAAAATATTTGAACAGACTTTTCACAAAGAGGATGTATGGATGGTAAATAAGACAATAAAAATGCTCAATATCTGTAGCCATAAGGGAAATACAAATTAAAGCTATGATGAGATACCACCATATATATATTACAAGATGAAAATAAAAAATACTGATGATACTAATGCTGGAAATGATATGGAGTAACTGAATCTCTCATACATTGCTAGTGATAATATAAAATATAATAGTCATTTTTATAAACAGTTGACAACTGTATATAAAGCTATGCATTTACTTACCACATGACCTAGTAATCACACTACTGGGTATTTATCCTAGAGAAATAGAAACTTTTGTTCCCACAAAATTCTGAACACAAATGTTCATATTAGCTTTATTTATAGGGGCTGCAACTGAGAACCACCTAAATGCCCTTCACCTGTTGTACCTCTATATGATGTAATACTACTCAACAATAAAAGAAACAACTATTGCTACAGCTATTGATGTGATATCTTGGATAAATCTCAAAGAAATTATGCTGGGGTAAGGGGAGTGGGAGGAGAAGCCAATCTTGATGAATTGCATACAGTATGGTTCCACTTTAGAATAATCCAGAGATGTCTGCTGTCAGAGGTTAGGATTGGGGAAAGGGTGTGTGATTATTAAGGTATAACATGAGAGTTTCTTTGTGGTGATAGAACAGTTCTATATCCTAATTGTGGTGATGGTTATTTGAATCTGCACATGTGATAAAATTATTTCTGGAACTACACACACACACACACACACACACACACACACACACAGAGTGAAGGAGTAAACTAGTGAAATCTGAATAAGTTTATACCACTGTCAATTTCCTGGTTTTGATAATGTGTGATGATTTTGTATGATATTATCATTGGTGGAAGCTGGATGATTGGAATTCTCTGTACTGTTTCTACAACTACTTATGAGTCCTAAACTATTTCAAAATCAAAAGTTATTCAAAAATTATTATTGCATTGTTTAGATTTTTATCATTCCCAATTTGTTCCCTATGTATAGTGTACAGTTGCTTAGTGTTAGTTCTTTCTTAATTGGATTGAATGGCCACCATAAATTCTGCTACCAGAACTTCTGTATTTTAAAGTTCTCTATTTTGCTTTGTCTCAGAACTGCACGAATTTTGTTTTAATGTAACTTTTTAAAGAGGGACTCATAAATGTTTGCTTTCTCAAGTTTCTCCATATTTGAAAAGGTCTGTCATCTCACTTTATATCAGATAGTGATTTTGGCTAAGCATAATATTCTTAGGTCATACTTGCCTTAGAGTAAAATTAAGACTTAGTTGTCTTCTGCCATTGAGCATGGCCTTTGAAAGATCTGAGAATGGGATAAATTTTCTCCCTTAGAACCATTTATATTTCTTTGCCAAGATTTTTAAAATTAATATGTTATTAAATGTAGTACTGCTCCTTTTAGTTTGTATTCTAACCATCAGAATACCAAATTTCCTTTTATTTTATTGCCTTTAAGGTTTCTCCAATTATTTTATTTTTTCTGGTATCTTTGTTTATCAAAAATCATTTTTTCTATAAGTATTTGCTTCTGTTTTGTAACTCACTGCTTTTAATTTATTAATTCCAAAATGGTATAATTTTGGTCCTCAATATGTTTCAATAAGTTTGAAATCTCTCATTGAGTCTCATTTTGAGTGCCTCCTTAATTGGATTCATGCTCTTTTAATTTAGCATGAAGGAATTTTGAGAAATTTTGTTTTTGTTTAATTATATTTCCAACTTGTACGGAGTCACTCTCTGTTTCATTTTGGTTAGTGATATTTTCATAGACCTGAGACATCTATTAGCGTCTTTGGTAGACAGTGTCCAGGCCTTCCTCTAAGCTGTTGCCCATATGTGGGGAGCACTGTTACCAGAGAGCTTCCACTTGTCAGTTGCTTCAGGATGTGAATCAGCTGCAGAGAGCTGTCTCATTAGAGAACACACTCTCCCCATGGAAGCCACCATCAGTAGCTGAGAGTAGTAGGAGTGTAAATGGATTGCTATTTGTACCATATGTGGGACAACTCTAATAGACAATATGCACTTCGGTTATCTACACTAAGTTGAGTATTTGTGAGACGCAATTTCTCCCTCTTTCAGTCGTAATTCCTCTTCCTTACTTTCACATCTTTTTTTTTAAAGTCTGTATTGAATTTGTTACAATATTGTTTCTGTTTTATATTTTGGTTTTTGGCCACGAGGCATGTGGGATCTTAGCTCCCCAACAAGGGATTGAACCTGCACCCCTTGCATTGGAAGAAGTCTTAACCACTGGACCTCCAGGAAGTCCCCCTTCCTTTCACATCTTACACCTCAGACACCATCTTGGCATCTGCTTCCAAATACTCAATTGTGACAATATTTTTGGTTCATTTTTAAAATTTATCTACAACTAACTTACCAATATAGTTATATACTGTTCTGCTTAGTTCAATATTTATTACTTACATAATATCAATTATGAAAATATACACTCAAGCTATGTAGGATGATCAAAATATCTTTTTTTGCCTCATCATGTTTATGTTGCCTCATTTTTACCTGTTTAGTTTTCTATGTGCTAACCACTAATTCAGCCCAGACACTAAAGAATAATTATCCAACTCCTTTAAATATGTTCAAATAAAGGAAGTAACCATGATCTTCCAAAAAATATGATCTACCCTTATATTTGAATGATAGCTTGAGTATAGAATGTTGGGTTGAAGACCATGTATTTCAGAACTCAGAAGGAATTTCTTCTTTTCTTCTAAACCCTGGTGTGACAGGTGAGAAATTAATTCCTTTCAGATCCCTAATCCTGTACATATTACAATTCATTTTTCTTTCAAGAAGGCTTTAGCATCTTTCTCTCTATTGTTTGAAATTTCATGATAATGTACTTTTGTGTGAATGGGTATTTTTTCTTACTGTGTAGGGCATGCAGTAGGTGCTTTAACTTTTTAAACAATTAGTTCTTTAATGCTTTTCTTCTTCTAGTATTTCTTTTGTAAACTCCTATTATTCATCTCTCCAAGACCCATCCTTTAATTCCTTTGTTTTTTCTACTTTTAGACATTTTATAACCTTGAGTTTTCTGAGAGTTTTTCTCAAATTTACCATTTTATCTGCTAAAGTACTTTTTATTTCTACTGTCATATTTTAGATTTCCAAGAGTATTTTTATATCTGAATGTTATTTTTATAGTACTATAAATCCATGATGCATTGCCTTCTATCTCCTAGGAGATATTGATTATACTTGTTTTGAGGTTTTTCTCCTGATCTCTGCATTGTTTTTGTTTTTAATTTTTCCTAATTAATTTGTTTATTTATTTATTTATTTTTGGCTGTGTTGGGTCTTCGTTTCTGTGCGAGGGCTTTCTCTAGTTGCGGCAAGTGGGGGCCACTCTTCATCGTGGTGCACGGGCCTCTCAATATCGCGGCCTCTCTTGTTGAGGAGCACAGGCTCCAGATGCGCAGGCTCAGCAGTTGTGGCTCACGGGTCCAGTTGCTCCGCGGCATGTGGGATCTTCCCAGACCAGGGCTCGAACCTGTGTCCCCTGCGTTGGCAGGTAGACTCTCAACCACTGCGCCACCAGGGAAGCTCTGCATTATTTTTATTGTCTCTAAAATAATTCTTATTTCATTGTTTTAGTTTCTATATTTCATAAAACTTTCCTTAAATGTGTTTTGATCTTATTTTTTTCAATTGAAATACAGTGGACATACAATATTACATGAGTTTCAGTGCACAACATAGCGGTTTGACATTTAAATACATTACAAAATCATCACCCCAATAGGTCTAGTAACCATCTGTCCCCACACAAAGTTATTACAATATTACAGACATATTTCTTACACTATATATTATATCCCTGAGAATTATTTATTTTATAACTGGAAGTTTTAACCTCTTAATCCCCTTCATCCTAGTGAAGGACCCCCAGGCTGGGAAGCCCAATGTGGGGCTTGGACCCCTAGCTCCTTGGGAAGGACCTCTGCAATTGTGGTATCCCTCCCATTTGTAGGTTGCCACCCTGGGGGTGTGGGTCCTTACTAGACTGCATCTCTGCTTCTCCTACCTATTTTGTGTGGCTCCTTCTTTATATATTTAGTTGTGGAAAGTCTTTTCTTCTAGTCTTCAGGTTGTTCTCAGGGATAATTGGTCTGTAAGTAGCTGTAATTTTGGTGTGCCTTTGGGAGGAGGTGAGTTCAGGGTCTTCCGACTCTGCCATCTCGACCCTGCCCCATGATCACCATATTTTTCTTTTGATCTCATTTTTTCATTTATAATTAAGAAGAAGGAACTAAGAAGCTAATTGAAAGTTTTCAGTTCTTGGATGGAGTTTATTGAAGGTTAGGCTTCAAAGCAAATTGATAAGACAGTGAACCATATTTTTCCCTGAGTAATGACTAATTTCCCCACATAGAGAAATATAAACACTTGCATAGTGAGAGGGATGGGGATACATCTCCATGCCAGCATTATGGGATCTATCAAGGTGCAGGGTAGTCTTATTGGTGAATATGTAAACTTTAGTATCCTGAACCTGTGTTTACAATGGCATCTCAAGCATTCTCAGTGGGGCAAACCTCTTCTTAGAATCCCTAGTTTCTGTTAGGGGGTCAGTAGTCTTCTGTTGTGTGAGGTTTGGGAGGAGGTTTATTCACTTAACACATTTAAAAAAAAATTCTGATTATATGTCAAACATTGTTATAGGTAATTGAGATATATCAATGAAAATAACAGGCAAGACCCCTACTCTAATGGTGCTTACATTCTAGAGATTAAGGGGTCCCAAAATTCTTCAATCAAATTTTGAACTAATCTTCATATTTTGGCCCTACTTTAAACCCCCACTTCTGGAGATTTCTTTCCAAGTTATGAGCCTTTTTGGACGTTCTACCTTGTAAATCCATTTGCTTTTCATTGGCTTCTCTTCCTGAAGGCTTAACTATCAGCTTTCTCTTATTAGCTAAGACAGGTATCATTCTCCATTTAATATCATCTTCATGATTCTGCTGAAATTCTTGCTGTTGTAGTCTATAAATGCTTCTGTTATTTTTTAATTAAAATCTCTTAAAATATTATTTGAACTAACAATGTATATACAGTCCAAGATTTCTACATATATATCTAATGAATGTTTGTTCCAATATACTTTAAACAATATACGTAGTTTCAGTTTTTACATGGATGATATATAATTGTTCCATAATTGAGTGATGACTTTTTCAAAGGACTGATTTTAAATGTTCTAGGTCTTCAATGTTGATAATTTTAAGAACCAAGTTTTAATTTCAATCTATGATTGTATTAGTGGAATTTCTCAGTGGAGAGATGAATACTAAGCTAGAATGATTAGAATTAGTTTTCAAAAGAAAAGGGTAGAGGCAATCATACACTGTGATCTCATTTAGAATACAAATACAAAATCCATTCTCAGATTGATGATACCAGTTGCAACATTAATAACTTCACAAGTCGGCTAACGTAGATTTCTCTGTCCATGAATTTTTTTTCTAAAATGCATTTTCACTGTAATGTATTATTCAGAATGAAGAATTTTAACTTAATAAAAAGAATGGTGACATCTGCCCTCTCAAGACTAGAGTGAGCCATCTTAGCTAAAAGAAAATATTTTTTACTACTATCACCAGATGCTTGAATCACTAGCATAGCAAATGGATAGTTATTATCATAATGGATTCTTTAGCTTTGGCATTAATTTATAAACAATAACTTTTTAATATAGTTATATTATGATCAATTTGTAAAATTAACTAAATTATAAAGAAAAATCTTCTAATATAAGTATTATATTAGGCAATTGTTCAAACATTTCTTCCCTCCTCCCTCATTTCCAGAGAATGTGACAGTATCCCATACTTCAATATTAATATTTCCACCTTTAACTATTTACTTGACAGGAAGCACAAGTAACAATAGCAATATGAAAGGACAAGGTAGAAGCAGACATGCGTTAACAAGGAAAAAAAGAGTGGACAGATTTATAATTCATCAAGCTATATATACTGTCTCCTATTCTACAAGATCTGCTCAGACCACCTATCTAAATTATGCAAGTTAACAACTTTCCATAAGTATTGTTTTATAAATGCTGTATAATATTTTTCTAACCCTTTTGTACTAATGAATTGGAAATCTAAGAGTTTTTTCCCATATAAGTGGCAGACTTTTTTAGTAAATTTGTTAATTGGAAGGATTTTGCTAAATTCCAGCACACTAAGAAAGAAGATACAATACAGACATCAAGGAATTCACAGTTAATGTTAGAAACAGACATGTAAATAAATACAAGTAATGTATTTAGGTGTTAGTATAGAAATAAGGCACGAGGAAGAAATGGATGCTAACAGAACTAGAAATAAAAAAGATGAGGTGTTGAAGGTTAGGTCAGGCTTCTTAAAAGAATTACAAATCCAACTTCTAGGACTAGTCATCATGTTCAAAATCTTGAATTCCTCTGTGTGCTTACAGTTGATTCCTAAACTATTTCCTTTCACAAATGTACTATGTGCCTCCACTTCAAGTTAGGAAAAAAAGAACCTAATAAATCCAACATAATTGAAGATTTTGAGTTTATATGCAGCTTCTCAAACTCAAGGGAGAGAGGAAATGCCTCTATTCACTCAGGATTCAAATCATTGTCCCTAAGGCAATATAGACTGAGGGGTTCAATTACTCTTCCCTATATCTCCCAAAGACAAAGTTTAATGATTTTATAATATGAGATGTATATAGCATAAAAGTGATCATTATCAAATTATTTTACATATCTATTTTAAAATCTCAATCAGAATGTTCAGAAGGAGACAATATAATTTTTTCTTTTTGCAAACATTAAGAAGATTTGGCCTTTAATCAATCCAAACTTTTTTTTCAGTTTGTTAGGAATGCTTCAATAATATGATAAAATTTGAAAGAAAAAGTCTTAAGGAATATAGCTAAACTATAATATTAAAGCATGTTTTCTCACCTTAGAGATAGATAAAAATGTTTTAATCCGTTTGCAATTTTGGGCAGTATGAAATTTTTCAAATACCCTGAATCACATCAAACTGGGTAGTTTGGAAGACATTCAGAAACCTGGAGACCTTCTCTAACAATTTTATTGGAAAACATAAGCTGGTTTAATTTGTGTTTTAAATATGTTGAGTCTTAATAGGACCTTGTTGCCTCCCTCCAGAGGAAAATTTTCATTCAAAAGACATATACATTTTGGAAATATTGTTTGTACTACTTCTTCACATAAAAGTTGTGAAATCATTGGGTTCAGATAAGTGACAGGAATGTATTTCTAAAATATATCTAATTTTAAGATATCTAATTTTAAAATATATCTATATTTTAATTTTAATGATGTTTTAAAGTATAAAACTTACCCTCCTTTACTTTATTTATTTATTTATTTTAACATATTTAGAATATGACAGGCAGATAGAGCCAAAGTTTATTTCATATTGGAATAACTAATGAACCAGAAAAGATTTTAAAGATTTGTATTATCTTATTGTGAGGAAAAAAAAAAGGAAAGCACATTTAAGAGAAGTGAGAGCCAAAGATGTGGATGGCAAAACTAAGGTGATGTTTTCTATTGAACTGAGCAAAACCAAATAAGATGTGTCCAAAACAACACAGTCTTGGATTGAATCCTGCCTATGGGGGAAGACTGGAAGGTCCAGGCCCCATACCTTGGAAGATATATTCCTGTGTGGCTCCTCAGTAGAGTTACCCTATGAAGACTGCTTAGAAAATTTGAGCTTTCACTTGAACAAAGGAGGAATTCTCTATGCACAAGAAGGTTATTTCATTTGCTAATGTATTTAAAGGCCAGGATACCCAAAGTTTTTTGTATTTGTTTTTGTTTTGTTTTTATGTTGTTGTTGTTTTTATTGCCTTAACAGAAGGTTCTGATAAAAGATAGGGGTAAACTTTTCAGATCTCAAAAATAGTATATATGATTCAATTTGAATTATGCTTTCATTTATATCCTCAGTATTAGCTGAGACCAATTATGTACCAGGTTCCATGTATAATAATTTGAGGATAGAGAGAGGGATTAAAACAGTGATCATATTTAAGAAGTTTCTAGTTTACAATTAGAGTTCTAAGTTTATCATTCATTCATTTTTTTTTAAACATCTTTATTGGAGTATAATTGCTTTCCAATGGTGTGTTAGTTTCTGCTTTATAACAAAGTGAATCAGCTATACATATACGTATATCCCCCTATCCCCTCCCTCTTGCATCTCCCTCCCACCCTCCCTATCGCACCCCTCTAGGTGGTCACAAAGCACTGAGCTGATCTCCCTGTGCTCTGCAGCTGCTTCCCACTAGCTATCTATTTGACATTTGGTAAAATGTAAAATGTCCATGCTGCTCTCTCACTTTGTCACATCTTACCCTTTCCCCTCCCTGTGTCCTCAAGTCCACTCTCTACATCTGCATCTTTATTCCTGTCCTGCCCCTAGGTTCTTCAGAACCATTTTTTTAAAAAAAATATTACTTCAGTCTTCTTGTTTCTAAAATATGTGGTTTGGGATGATAAATTTAAAGCTCTTGTCCAAACATTACATTTAATTATTTGAATGCAATTGAAATTTTCTCATTCTCATATTGAAAAGGAAAAGGATTTTTAAAAAACTGAATGCTTGCCCCCTTTAGAAAGAAAATATGACACAGCATATGGACAAATGGATTAGGAAAATACATTTTATATAGATTAAAATATGCAGTTAAAGGCAACATTTTATAGTTTCAGTTGGAAACCTCAAGAAGCAATTCTTTTTCCCAGTAAAGTAAATTTGACCTTGTAGGAAGCCCAGAGCTAGAGACATGTGATACGTTGTTTAAATGACTTCTGTAAGATGATAAATTCTTTGCACCTCTGTGTTTCTCCAAAAAACCTTGAAATCGTCTAGGAAATTGTTCAAAAGCTAAGATGAAGCTATGTAGTTGAAAGTTAAAACAATGCTTGTTTCTTGATCTTTTTGTAGCTATTATAATAATTTTGGCTATAATGAACTGCATAAATGGCACTGTGTGGTGTTTATAATTGTCACATACTAGATAAAATTTGTGATATCTATTATTGTAGATCTTCAATCTGTGTGTGTGTATAGGGACCTGAAATCAATATTTTTAAAGTATTTAGCCATTGAATTCTATAATTCAAAAAAACAAAAAACAATGCTTGTTTCAGTTTCTTACCTCTAACCTAAAAAATGTTTTATATGACATTTTATTGTTTCCCACAGGAATATTAGAAGGGAAAATCAGTTATATTTTTCCAAACTGAAAAAAGATGCAAATCTTCAGATTCAGAAAGCTCAACAAAATATTTCCCAACTAGATGTATCATAGTAGTCTCCCCTTATCCTCTGGGGATATGTTCCAAAACCCCCAGTGGATGCCTGAAACAGCAGATAGTACTGAACCCTGCATATACTATGTTTTTTTCTATACGTATATACCTATGATAAAGTTTAATTTATAAATTAGGCATAGTAAGAGATTAATAACAATAATAATAAAATAGAACAACTATAACAATATGCTGTAATAAAAGTTATGTGAATGTGGTCTCTCTCTCTCTCTCAAAATACTTTGTACAAGTTTAACACCTTTTCCATTTTAACTAAGCACTTATGCATAGTGGCCATAACTCTTATAGTCTGAGGTGGGACAGCAAAAATAGCATAATTTTTTTTTCCTTTTTCATAATCTCATGGATAGAAGATGTGTTTTTACTGTGGACCTTAGCAACCTCAGCATACGATTTGTTTTCTTTCCTTATTAAGTCGAGAACGTTCACATTTTCACTTAAAGGAAGCACTTTATGGCTTCTCTTTGGCATATCCAAATTGCCAGAATTACTACTTTTGTGCTTTGGGGCCATTATTAAGTAAAATAAGGCTTACCTGAGCACAAGCACTGTGATGAGACAGTCCACCTGATAACCTAGATGGCTACTTTGTGACTAATGGGTGGGATACAAAGAGATGATTCACATCCTGGGTGGAATGGAGCTGGACAGTGCAAGATTTCATTATGCTATTCAGAACAGCACACAATTTAAAATTATGAATTGTTTATTTCTAGAATTTTCCACCTAATATTTTCAGACTGAGGTTGACCACAGGTAACTAAAACTGCAGATAAAGGGGGACTACTCTATACTAAACCAGAAAATAAACATGGATGTGTTTTTAAACAGAGCCAAATATAAAAGAAAAATTACCTTTAAAATGTAGATATAGCTGACTTCTCAATAATAACGATTGAAAGCCAGTAAAATAATGGAAATATTTTCCAAAAGCCAAAGGGGAAAAAAATCTAAAAATATAAGTATGAAAAAATTAACTTTCAAAAATGGAAGCAAAAGGAGACGTTTTCAGACAAAAACTAGGAAAATATCTATCAAAAGACTCTCCCTAAGGGAATTTCATATATATATATATATGCAAAATGATCATAGAAAAGAGATCTAAATTGAAACAATGAAAGATGAACAAAGAAAAATAGATTTGTGTATGTGTGCTTACATAAACTTTAATTGTATAAAACAACAAAATAATGTATACTGGGGTTGAAATATCCATGTGGATAAAACTGCATATAAATGAGGAGAGGTGAGATGGGAATGAAATTTTTCTAAGGCTCTTGTATTATTAAGGTAAAGATTAAATATACAAATTAATGTAAAAGAACATTCTACAGTGACCAGAAAGGATGGAAATTGTGTAAATTCCAATACAGTGCAAGGGAAAATGTGGAGTGAGGAAAATAACACAATTAATTATTTGAATGGCAAATAAAGGAAAAAAATCATATAAAAATAGGGAAATATAAGTAAATTCACATGTAAGAGTAATCCACAATGAATATAAATCAGCTAACCCTATAATTAAAAAAATAGAAATTGTCAGTCTGGATTATGAGAATCTTGCTAATTGTTGCTTAGAAGAGGTATATTTATAATAAGAATACAGAATAATTAAAAGTAAATTGTAAGGTAAAATATGTCAAAGATACTCTAACCAAAATATAACTGGAAAAGTATATTAATACCAGAAAAATAAATAAAAGACAAAAAATAAAAAAAAGACAAACACATATTTGTAGTATATCTTAACAGAAGCAAGTGAAGAAAAGTTAATCACCAACAAAGTGGGAGATTGTAACTTGTTCCTCTTGGTAGCTGAGAGATCTATCAGACACAAAAATTAGTAAAGACATTGGAGATTTACAAATGCAATTAGCAAGCTTTGTTTATGAGATGCATACAAAACACTGTACCCAACACCTTTAAAACTATAGAATAAACACTAAGTTTTTAGAATAGGGAAAATTAATTATATGTGTATGTATGTGTAATTTGTATACATCTGATTAATACAAATTTACCTTGGGGAAGGAGGACGATCTAATCAGAGAGATTGGACACATGAGGAAAAGGAGGACTTTAAATTTACAGGTAGTATTAGCTTTTAAAATTAAGTGATAGGTACATGTTACAGGAGTGTAATATGTTATTTTTATTATTGTTATCATTATTATTTTAAATGGGTATAAATATGTATGGAAATATGTCAAAAACCATAAGAAGGAATTATAATTTTTAATAGAAAGAAATATAAAAATTAAAAATGATAGTGTATGTTAAGTGATGGCAGAACTAAGTGAAAAATGGTAATTCTCAAAAATCAATGTTTACTCTCAATTAATATAATCAAATCTAGCAGTTTTAAAAATTATACATCAAGATTTTTGTTAGTGTGGTTTTTTTCCACATAAAACAGCTTATAAGGAAGGAAGAAATAAATATTAGTTTGCTAGAGCTGCTATAACAAAGTACCACAGATTGGATGGCTTAAATGGTCTTTTAAATTCCTGGATCTAATTCCAGTGTCGTGTTGGGGGACGGGAGCACTTCCCACACAACACAAAGCAATTCTCTGACAGGTGTCTGAGAATTCAACTCAATTCTGACACTGTCTACTGGGAGATAGCGTCAGATTCCATAGCTTAATAGGTCAGTCCCATAGGTTAATAGGTCAGTCCCCTAGGACTGCCCCTCACCACCAAATCAGACTTTAGTTGCAAGCCCAGGCTTTTACCTATGCTTCTTAAAACTGGCTGTAAATTAGAGGTTCCCACAACTTCCTTGGGTTCAATTAATTTGCTAGAGTGGCTTCCAGAACTCAGAGAAACATTTGACTTACTTGATCACTGGTGTATTAAAAAGGATATAACACATGAAGAGCCAAATGGAAGAGATGCTTAGGGCAAGGCATAGGGAAAAGTTGCAGAGCTGTCATGTCCTCTCTGAGCACGTGACTCTCC
The DNA here is from genome assembly GCF_949987535.1 of Balaenoptera acutorostrata. Taxonomy (NCBI): domain Eukaryota; kingdom Metazoa; phylum Chordata; class Mammalia; order Artiodactyla; family Balaenopteridae; genus Balaenoptera; species Balaenoptera acutorostrata. The sequence continues at coordinate 51,984,289 of NC_080071.1, read as the reverse complement.
CAGTACCTCCATGTGTTCACCAACCTGGTTCCGCATCCTTGGATTCAACCAACCACAGATCAAAAATATTTTTTAAAAAATTCCACAAAGTTCCAAAAAGCAACCAGAATTTGCTGCAAGCAGGCAACAATTCACATAGCATTTACATTGTATTAGGTTTTAAAAGTAATCTAGAGTTGAGGGGATAAAGGGGGGAGGGATAAATTGTGAGATAGAGAATGACATATACACACAACTATATATAAAATAGATAACTAACAATAACCTGCTATATAGCACAGGGAACTCTAATCAATACTCTGTAATGGCCTATATGGGAAAAGAATCTAAAAAAAGAATGAATATATGTACATGTATAACTGATTCACTTTGCTTTACACCTGAAACTAACACAACATTGTAAATCAACTATACTCAAATAAAAATTTAAAAAAAATTAAAGTGTATGGGAAGATAGCATAGGTTATATGCAAATACTATGCCATTTTATTATGAGACTTGGGCGTCATGTCTTGGTGTCTGTGGTGGGGCTGAGGTGTCCTAATACCAATCCCCTGTGGATACCAAAGGATAAACATACTTGGGGTTTGGGACTTCAACATATGAATTTGTGGGTGAGGAAACACAATTCATCTCACAACAAAATCCCTTGGGGATTATTAACTTAGATCCTCCTTTTCTTAAAAATAATACCTGTATTAATTTTAACCTTCATTTGGGATATTTCTCATTTAATATTAAAATGACACTTAATACAATATTAACACAGTATTAAACAGTAAAGACATTTCAACAAAATAAACCTCTAAACATACATGACACTGAATAACAGATATCTAAAAATAATGTCACTTAATAGGAAGTTTAAATATATATCATATATCCATGCAATGGAGGCCTGGACGAAGAGTAAGGAAAATTTCTTCACTGATATGTATAAATCTGCAAAATTTTTTAAGTGATAAAAACAAAAACTATAGATATTATGTTACCTTTCTTAAAACTATGAAGAAAAATAATGTATGTATATGTGAGTGTAGTAGTTACCAGTGGAATCACTGGAATTATTCTAAATAATAAATATTAAATATCACTCAATATTTTTGGTAGAACATGTATTGTGGTTTTGAGAGTATATTATGTATATCATAGAATAAATCAAAGAATTGTATTACTAGTATTTTCAATATGAAAGAAGAGAGATAAAATAAATCAGAAAATTCAAGAAAAAATTAATGTTAAATTTGATTTTGGAATAGTAATATGAATGTGTAATTTAAAAACATATCTGGCTCTGCACATAACAGGGTCTTAAAAGCAATGGCAATCTAGTGACAGAAATCATACTTAATGTCCTGGTATACATTTCTAAACATTACTTGAGACTAAAATGAATCAGGCTTCCTTGAAGGAATGGCTGATTCTGTGTTTGGGACAGGGAAAACACAAGGTGAATCTGGGATATTTTGTCATAACAGAAAGCACAGACGTACTAAAAAACTAATGCAAAGAATGTCAAAAAGACACAGGAGCCAACTTGAAGGAAATCCCATTCTCCATGTTTGTCACAATTTGAACATTAAAAAGAATAATGATTGTAATTGATGGTAACATCTTGAATAAATAAATATTCATAAGTTTGTAGAGATATTAAGGAAGCAGGAAAAACAAACTAAATTTCAAACATTGGGGGTGGATATTATACAAACTCCTTAGTTTAATAATAGAATGAGAAATTAAACATTTACTCTTTTTTGGAGATACTGTTGTTCACCTGTAGACAATGAGGAAGGCTCTTTTCTTTTACAAAGCAACTTTGGCTAATAAATGTAAATTAAACATTATGAAGCCTCTAATAAAAATAATGAATTGAGGAAAGTATCATAGGTGGATGCTAAAGCCATAAAGTAAAATGTTGTTGGGGAATGCAATATTCACATGATGCCAAAATATCACCTCACAAATTATAATTTCAAATATATATATAGATGGATACAGATATAGATATCTTAAAATAATGACATTTAGTTACTACCACTTTATTAAGTAATGAAAGTGAATGTCACCTATAAGAGCATAACCAGAATTTACACACCTTCTCATCTGATGCAAAGTGAAGTACAAAAGCATCACTTAGGTAGTATTCTGGACAAAAAATGTACAATCTAAATGTAATAAATACTTTAGATATAATTTCTAGTTTATAGGACAGAGGACAGAGAAACTGGGTAAATAACACCATAAGGAAACAGTCATAAATGCAGAATGTGGGGCATTCTACAAGACATCTAACTTAATCTTCTCAAAAGGTTAATAAAAGGAAGCAAAGATACAGAACTTTTAGGAACAAATATAATCACCAAATGCACTTTGGTTTAAATCCTTGTTTGAAACTACCGAGTTTTATAGGACCGTTTTTTGGACACTTGTGAGACTTTGTATTATATATGAACTTACTTGACTTAAGCTAATATTAGAGAATTATTGTTAATTTTTGTTAGCTGTGGTAATGATACAGTAGTTATGTGTGAAAAAGCACTTATTTGGGGGCAAGGCACGTTGATATAGTTTGAGGTGAAATTCCATGATGTCTCCAGCTTTTTTTGAAATGGTTCTATAAAAACAAATAAAAATATGTATGTGCATAGATGATACACACATTGATATGCATATAGCAAATTTGGCAAAATGTTAATAATAGTTGAATCTAGGTCGTGGATATATAGTGCTTATTTTACAATTTCTTCAACTTTTCTGAATTCTAGAAATTTTCCATAATAAAAAATTTAAGGAAAACCCCACATAAAATTGAACTCATCTTTTGAATCCTTTTGTGGAGCAGCAGAGGTGCATTATTTTTTTCCTTCTTCTTTTCATCTTTCACAAGAAAGATTTTACTACGTATCAGGTATAGCTTATTACATTAAACATTTGCAAGATAATTATTTTCTGTGACATCAAAGTGTCATGATAAATAATGACTACCAAACGGTTTTCAATCTCCAGATAAGTTTTGTAGAATTAATTCTTCAAAGTCAAACTGCTTTACTAAGTTGAGAGTTTTCTTAGTATTTTAAATTTCAGTTCTAAGAAGTTTCAGGTATCTTTTCCCATCTTCTTCCTTCACAGTACACTTGAAAGCTTACTAACTATTGATTTTCATTCTCATTCAAATGTAGCCATCAGGCTTCTGAAGTTGAATATACACATATTTTACCCTACTTCAGGATTTAGATACAAAAATAGTGTCTTTGATCAATTATATATTATAGGATTTATTCATATACAGTTTAACTTTATAAATGATACTAATATAAAGAAAACTTTTTTAGCACTGATGATTTGTGATAATGGATTATCATTTTCATTTCTCTTTCTCTTATAAATTTTATATTGAAAATATTTATTTGCTGATTACGTGGATCCATTTCAATTACTTCTAATAAAAAATGTTCTTACAAAACTGTTTTTATGGGATTCTTCATCTTTCTAGATGATAGATAGATATTTACTCAAACATAAATTTCCATCTGATTAGATCAATTTACCAAACTCAAAATTTTGTTTTCAGTATGTAATGAATGCATGTTACTGAATATGGCCCGTGTTATCAAGATCCTTTTTATTTTATAAGAGGACATAATTAGGATCGAATAAAGTTATACGGATTTTAGCTCACTGTTTAAAAAGTGCTCTATAAAAGTAAAACTCTCTGGCAAAGGGGTGAGCAGTTTCACGAAATAAGTGAAAGCCCCTACACTGGAAGTATTCAAACAGAGTCCAAAGAAGCTTGTGCAATAGGCTTCGTAAAGCCTGTTGAATATGTGGCACCTTCCAGAATAAGTATCATGCCATATATACTCTTCCCCCCCACTACCTGTACTGTCTACCCACCTTCACTCCCACCACCTTGGCAAAAACCCACAATGATTTTCTGTTACCTAATACAGCAAATAAGTGCAGTAAAGTGAACAAAACTAATACTTGGTTGGAACTCAGGAGTTCTATCTCCAGTACTGATTCACTGTATGCTTTTATAAAGTTAATCACTATTAATGTCATTTTTCTCACTTGAGAAATGAAAGGATCCCAAAGGTCAGTCATATTTTATTATCTAACCATGTCTTGAAAGCCTGATCTCTTCCCATCCTGGGCTCAGCCCTATGTATAAAGCCGTGAACAAAACAGATATGTCCCTTACCCTCACTAGGCTGAAAAATATATTGGGAAAAAATGAAATTAATCAGATGAACATGCAAAAAATGTATGTGCTTTAAACTTCAAACTGAAATAAGGGATATGGAGTGGAATAATAAGACGTGTAGAAACAATTTTTGTTGTGTGAACAGTGACTGCTTTTCTGAAGAACTGAATTTTACACTGAGATGTAAGAATGAGAAGAAATCAATCAAGCTAAGAAGAGAAGGATGATGCCAAGCAAAGGAAACTGCATGTTGAAATGTCCTGAGACAAAAACAAACCTGGTTTTTCCAAATAACAGAAAGAAGACTGGAGTGTCTCAATCACTGTGTGTGAGAGGAAGAGTGGAACAGGTAATACTGGAGAAGTTGGTGGGGCAAAGTAATGCAGGACCTTATAGGCCACACTAAGGAGTTAGGATCTTATTCTAAGAGGATGAGAGGCCATTGAAGAGGTTTAATATGAGAATTGATATGTTCAAAATGTATGTATGTACATATATGTGTGTATATATATATATATATATATATATATATATATATATATATATATATATATGTTTAATTTCTCCTGCTCTACATAGAGAATGGATAAGAGAATTGGCAAGAGATGAAATGGGGAGATTAATTGAGAGGCTAAGGTAGTGACCACCCAAGAAATTATTATGGCTTGGACTGGAGTCTTGGCATTAGCAAAGGAGAGAAGTGGAAAGATATTTTAGAAGTTTCATTAGAAGGATTAGAATGAGTATTTTGTGGGTATGAGGTCGAGGTAGGTTTCAAGAATGACTTCCAAGTCTCTGACTGAGCGAGGATTCCTCCTACTACTTGGGGAAAAGACTGAAAAGTTCAGTTTTAGGCAAGTTAAATTTTAAATATCTGCAAGTCTCTCCAAGATCTGTAATTAAAATTTAACCCCTCTGCTTAGCTTTCCATAATCATCATCTTATCCTACTTCACATATGTAAGCATACTTCCTCCTAGTCTTCATATGTGCTCTCAGATCATTCTTTTAATTGTTCCTTGTTAATGCCAAGCACATCTATTCCTCTTAGGTTTTTACTTCTCTGTCATATTGATTTGGAATACTCTGTATACTCTTCTTCTTCAACCAGGTCCTCACATGAATATTTGTTAGGGTGTTAAGCATTCCTTGATTCAAAAAGATATGTGCTTTCAGAGAGCTGCACATTGGGGTTTCAACTCTACTAATGCTTTCCAGTAATCAACCACTGCATTGTATATTTTAAGACAGGTACTTCTTTCCCTACCATGGTGATCCTTGCTGCATGTACTTCAGCCTGGCAGTTTGGTAGGGAGTGGATGACTTGTGGTGAACACTGTTTTAATGGCAACTCTCCATACCTTCATAATTAGTTTCTATTTGATCATCAGCATAGCTCAGAGGTGACACTAATTCACAGATAACCTACTTCTAGCTGAGAACAGCTTTCCTTTGAATCGTTTTGTACAATAGCTTGCCAAGAGTTATACACCTGAAGACTCTTCATAAATGCTTTTCATGATGAAAGGATCTAAACTTTGTTCCAGGAAATGCCAAGTGTGTGGCCATTTTCACAGTAAGCTTTGCATTCAGCATTGGAAATAAATTTCAAACAGGAATTTTCTCATTTTACAGTAGTTTTTAAATGGCTATGTCTAAGTTCCTGGGAATAAACCTCTGTTAATAAGAGTGTATATTTATCATAATTTTTCAAGCAATGCAGTGAATTAAAGATTGGAAAAACATGACAATTACAGCCCTGAAAGGAAGTTGGTATGAGCTATTCTATATATAAAAAAGGAAAGTAGAAATTATTCTAATTAACCACTCTGAATTACATCAGTTGTTTAATATCTGATAGCCATTAGTAGAAATAACTTGCAATATTCTTTTCAGGTACTTTCTACTTTGACCTCTATAGAAGTCAACATCTGTTTATTGAGAAATGAATATCAGTAAATCTTTCTGTTATTATGGTAACATCAGCTCAAGTTAATTCCCTGCTGAGATGGAAAAATATGATTCAGACAGTGAAAAACATATGTTTTGGAGAGACAGTTTGCCATCAAGCTACATCAACAATTTAAGTGATTAAAATGTTTCTATAAACATCACTTTCCCTGTCAGTAATGGATGAAACACACTTGCTCCCCATTATTTTATTTATTTTTTATGAACAGCTGTTAATGTCATGAAGGAAACTTATTTTTACAGTGTTATAATTAAAACCATATCTTATTACCTTTTTGTCATATATGTTAAAGGAACCTCAAAATTATTTTGATAGCTAAGCTTGTGAAACAGATTCTCTCTTAATAGACAAGTAGATCAGATTATAGACCACTGTTTAGATACCTGCATACTTGTTTATTTTGACTAAATCGTCTAAGAAAGACTTAATTTTAACCCTGATGGAATAAAAAAACAAATTTCAAAATCATTTCCTTCTGGCAAGTGCATTATAAAAATTAAAGTGTAAGTAGCTAATCAGGCCCTATCTGGTTACCCTGCTTGATGATTTTGCCCATATAAATTCCTCTTAAAGTAGAAAAAAAGTTAGTTTTATGTAATGCCTCTGTAATTTCACATCTCAATCAATAGCTTCAATGTGGTATTCCCTTTGAACTGTTCTTACAGAATGAATTACTGATGGTTTAAATGTTACATCTACATTTATTATTCTCTGATATAACATGGAAAGCCCCTGAAGATTAAAATGCAGTATTTGAAATTAGGTCTTTGGAAAGGAAGTTTGAACTATGCAAGGAGTTTCTTGAAATCTAGAAGAGAGGCAAGAAAGATAAGATTTATGTTTTTGTAGGTTATATATTCCATGATTTACAAGGTACCATAAAGTTCTTTTAAACTACATTTTCCCACATTGACCATAGTCTATTTCTTGGTCAGAAGGAATGAAAGAATACGTTTACACTACACTCCAATGAAAAATACCATGCAGGACTTCCCTGGTGGCGCAGTCGTTAAGAATCTGCCTGCCAATGCAGGGGACATGGGTTCGAGCCCTGGTCCAGGAAGATCCCACATGCCGTGAGCATCCCACAAGTCCAAGCACCACAACTACTGAGCCTGCGCTCTGGAGCCCGTGAGCCACAACTACTGAGCCCGTGTACTACAAAAACTGAAGCCCACGCGCCTAGAGCCTGTGCTCTGCAGCAAGAGAAGCCACCGTTCGCCACAACTAGAGAAAGCCTACATGCAACAATGAAGACCCAACACAGAAAAAAAATATATAAATTAATTAATTAATTTAAAAAATATACCATGCAGCAAGAAAAAAAAAAGTCTTTGGTAATCATTTTCCTCTGAGTTCTGCAGTTTTTTCTTTCCTCTATTTCTCAATCTCTGGCAAAACCAAAGATATCTTAACAATTTTTGACTTTATTGAAAACAGAACTTTCCTATTTAAAATGTCTACATTTTGGAGCACCTTCAAGGTTTTGGTGCATTTGTGTGCATTAGTTCAGCAAAGCTGAGATTCAGGTTCAGCAGTCATGTTATGAAGACTTATTCACAAGTGCTAAATTAAAATGAAAACAATCATACGTTAGAGCAAGATCAGCCCTGATGTATGACATTTGCATTGCACAAAAATGAATTTAATCAAAGAAATAAGCTCAGTAAACTAAACATAAAATACCTTCAGAGATTAATATTGAGACTATAGTCATAAAAAATACAGTAGTTTATGATATTGGGTAACCAAAGAAAATGTCCCATTTGTTCTGCTTCTTTATTTTTCCATTTATAATGAAATAGATTTGATCTTTATTATAGTCCATCAATGATAGAGAAGCTGAGTGTTGATTAGTAGATTAACATTTCCCATCATATGAAGAACACTCTGAATTGCATATAGTTTCTGAAGTCAGATATTGCTGCTTAGAGAATCATATGCTTTGTGTCTTGCTGCTGTTAAAGCTTTTGCAAAACCAGATTTCTAGAAATCCAGAATGTTCATATTTCCCTCAAAAAACATTGGTACCTAGTATAAAAATACAAGTATCACCATATGCTATTTGTACGACATTGACTAAAGTATTAGACTTTATTCAGTCTTGTTTGCTCATTCACAAAATGAGAAAAACAGTACAGATATTTTAATTTTGTTGGGGGCTAAATGTTTTAATGAATGTAAAGTCCCTAAAAGACTTCATGTCAAAATTAACATCTTATAAATGATAGGTATTTTTATCATCAGGCTAAATCTTGAGTAAACCACATAAAATTCAATAGGGTTACTTGATTCATCTGAAGAATAATTTTCAATGTGACTCAATGAATAAGAATTTAACAGATACTATATATGCAGCAATTTTAATGTGTTGTGGATGTGATTTAAAGAATTAGTAAAATGTGATTCATATCCTTATACAATTTATAGAATATGGTAAATTTTGTGGTTGCCTGCTCAGAATCCATTCCACTTGAGAAAGATAAAAGCAGCTTCATGTACCCCCATTACTAGATATGAAATTTTAAGATATCAATCACTGAAATGTCCCAGCTTTATGACAATTCTCAATCCAGAGGAAATCTCTACTTCCTTGAATCTTTATTAAATTCACTAAACACAGTCCCGTCTCCTATAACCTTCCACTACCAATACTCCTTTCACCAAGACATCTCACAGTTCTTCATGGTGAGCAATCTCCATCGTTGCAGCAAAAAAAATACATCTTTGACCACAGGTGTGTCCCTGGTGGTCATTGGCTGGTCAGCATCAACATACCTTTAGTCATTTGTACAGTATCTGTAGAGATGAATGGAACTTTTCCACACTCAGATGAGGAAGATTCTAAGACAGGTCAAACACTGATAGATACAAGTTGAGCAGGAGAGACACATAACCCAGCTTATAACCACTCAGTGCATCACAGTTACCTAGTCACAGAGACTTGTTAAAAGATGGGTACATGACTAGACTAATCACAATGCAGAACAATACACTGATGTGATCTTTGTGAAAACCTGAATCCTCTCACCTTCTGGGTATTGTGGTTTGTGTGTTTGACACTGGAATTGCTATGGCCATTTTCCTGCTATGGGAGTAGCCATCTTGAATAAAAGGAAAGAACAAAAATCAAAAACAAGCAAAATAAAACAAAAAACCTACAACAGAAGAAGGAGTAACCAAGAGAATCATAGAGAGATGGAGCAGAAACCTTGGTCAAACTACCCTGATATCATCCCTACATTTGTAAGCTGGAAATACATATGCCAACAAATCATCTTTATTAAATTTTAAGCCAGATTTGGCTGCTTTTCTGTTATTTGAAATTGACTATCTGACTGGAACACATAACTTGTAATCCACAGAGTGTCGACAGGCACCACAGAGATAGGCTCTACTGGGCTTAGCCATTACTTTGGAGTGACAGTAATGAGTTAGCAGTAAATGATGATTATGACGCCAAGATTTTATGTCTGAATGATTAAGAAGTTTGTGATTCCTTTATTTAAAATAGAAGGAATCAACTTTCTATAGTAGTGTAGAAATAAAGAGAAGAAAACGTGGATTATTAAGAGATGCCCAAATATTAATGCTACATCTTTAACTCAGAAGTGTGAGAAAGGCTATGAACATTTTTAAATATGCAGAGTGCCCAGACCTACACCAAGATAATCTGTTTTAGCATTTTGTGAATAAATCCCACGTATCAAAATTTATTTAAAAGAAAAAAAAATACATGTATGTGGAACCTAGAAAAATGGTACAGATGAGCCAGTTTGCAGGGCAGAAGTTGAGACACAGATGTAGAGAATGGACATATGGACACCAAGGGGGGAAAACTGCGGTGAGGTGGGGATGGTGGTGTGCTGAATTGGGCGATTGGGATTGACATGTATACACTGATGTGTATAAAACTGATGCCTAATAAGAACCTGCAGTATAAAAAAACAAACAAAACAACTAATACTAAACTTTCATTGGGTTATTTGTATGGAAATATGTTAATATAAATGTTTCAGACATTACATGAAATTTCTAAAAATCTTATATTTGTATTTGTATGGAAATATGTATGGAAATATGTTAATATAAATGTTTCAGACATTACATGAAATTTCTAAAAATCTTATATTTGTATTTGTATGGAAATATGTATGGAAATATGTTAATATAAATGTTTCAGATATTACAGGAAACTTCTAAAAATCTTATATGTTCTGGTATAATGTTATAAGCAATAATCCTAGTTATTACTTTAAAATGTATATCTCAGAAATAACTAATTTTCTTGTCAACTGCATTATTATGAACTTTCATCAAATCTTTAACCATGGTCATTTTTAAGTCTTCTGTCATTTACAGACAGTTCTGGGTGTACTCTGATGATTTTGCAAATATGTTCCTATAAAAGGGTTTCATCTTCAAGAAATTCATGGAAAAGACTGACAAGTACAGGTTTCTGGTAACTGACTGTACTTCTGAACTGAATGAATAAGCATTTTCAGAACTCTAATGAAAAACTGATGAACTCATAAAAGTGCTAACAAAAGATCAAGATGAAAAAAAAAATTAATTACATGGGACTGAGTGAACTGATGAGGATGAGTATAATTTTTGTGACTTTCTGTCTGAATTAAAAAAAAAAAAATCCCACAAGGACTCAGAGGCAAAGAATATACAAATCAATTTTCACTGCAAAGTAAAGGAGCTGTTACAGTGGAGGATTACTGAACTGAATGTCAATATTATGACATAGTATGAGTGTGTTTCATGTTTGGTAATTGCAGTCATTGTTGCTTTTGTTGTGGTCATCCATGTACAAGGCTTGGTGTCAGTCTATTTATCTCTTGTAAAAATAAAATACAGTGTGTGTGTGTGGAAAAAAAAAAAAAAGAAAAAAAATAGAAAAGATAGAAGCAAGGAATATGAAAAAGGATTGCAATATGGATAAAGACCTGTCAGAATACTGAAAAAATGAGCAGCTTAAAGATAACATTTACTTAGCGATTATTATTTTCAAGGACTGGTCTAAAGACTTCTAGCATGTATTATTTATTTTAATACATCACACTCTAATGTAATTAGGAGTAGCCCCACTTTTCAGATGGGCATAAAAGTGCCTGCCTTTTACATATCCTAGTTTGTTCTAAACAAATAATAACACATATTCATGGGTGATATTAGTATATATATGCATAATAATGTTCAAATAAATTTTTTAATATGAGCCATTTCTTCAGATTAAGGACCATATTAAGGCTAGAGAAGTAAAAGGATGAAAAATTTGCATCAGAGTGAAGTTGCTAAAATACATTGTTAATGATCAGGTCTTACTGTGGAAGGAGAGTTTCTCAAGCTTCACTGTGTCTTGATAACAAAAGTGGATATAATCCAGAAACATGCTTGCTTGAGTCCCTTGAACACTTGTGTGCTCCCCTTCATTTTTTACCTGACAGCTTTGAGCTGTCCCTGGATGAAAACCTCTGTTGATATTTATATTATTCCAGATGTAGCCCCCTGACAGGGCTACATGAGTTGCGACGGCAACTCCTGTCCCAGATGTAAGAAGACTGTTTGCATCCTTCAAGACTAAAGTGGGGGGAGGTTGATGCGTGGGGACATAACAGCTGCCAGCTGTTCCCCTTTCCTTCCTCCTGGTACTTAGTGTTACTGGGCTGGAAGCCCAATCCTCATGTTGGCCTGGCAACATTCTGTGATGCCAACACCTTCTGCATGAATCCACCCTGGGCATGCACCAGACACTGTGAGGAATGGTCTGTGGAGTACGTGACTGCTCTATTTGGGGATTTTTTGAATTCAGACCATAAGGAAAGCTGTATCCCTAAGCAGGCGTGACACCACGAATGAGGCTTCAGTTTGCTCCAGTCAGAATCTTCTCCTGTTATTCGATTCATCAGGCTGTTGGCCGAGTCAGATGTTTCCAGAACCCTTAGGCTTCCAAAGATTACATGATTTTTTGCTTGTTTTATCTACTGATACCTCATCTCATTTTGTTGGACACAGTATATACTTATTAATTTGTACCCAGCAAGCATATTTTAATCTGTTTTTTAATTCTAAAAGTCTAGCCTGAGGTGTTTTACTATACATAGTTCATGGTAGACACTCAATAATTGTTAGCTAATATTATTACTAAGTGGGAGAGGAGTGTAGGCTGTACTCAAGGCAGGATGATAATGCCCCCTCAGTCTGTTTTTCAAGATATGTTCATATTTGTCTGATTGTCTCAATTGTTATATCTCTATCCAGACGTAAATGTACATAGTCTATAGTCAAACACTTGGGCTGATCCTTAGAATATAGAAACCTCTGTAGCATGAATGTGTCTTGCAATCTGAGATATAGCTTTAGATCTGCTCTCTGCATCTGCACTCATAATGGTATTTATATAAAAGAAATTGTACTTTCTGACTCATATTTTCACTTGTGGTGAACATAGAAACACTCTGTTCGCCTCATGTCAGCTCCCCAAATTCTGTAGCCTTCTTCCTAAGGTAGATAGATGCCTGGATCCTAGTACATTCAATGGACTCTTGGGCTCCTACTGTGTCTTTACATTTTCAAGGGCCTCCTGGGCTTCTATGTGTTATGAGGCAGATCCGTGGGCCCTTGTCCCTAATCAAACGTTTCTTATCCATCCTGTAGATATCTTATGGTTAACTAACTTCCATTGCCAAATCTAATAACCCTACAGATACCACATGTTGGACTGTCAGTGAAAGAACCAAGTCTTTTTTTGTTTTGTTTTATTTTGTTGTAAGTCAGTGTGTCTGAGAACTTAGAAATACCAAAGGATAGCATAAACAATAGAAGGTAGAGACTGCATGAACTTTGTGGCCATCGTCACAAAGAGATTCGAAGAGGAAAAGTAAGAATGAACTGGTGACCTTAAAGAAAATACCACCAAAAAAGTGAAAGAAATAAAACAGTAACAAAAAGAATGAAACATTTTCTTTCCCACCTTCTCTCTTCTTAAATATCCTTCCTAAATACTATTCTATATTTTCATGTCAGCACTGTCCTTCAGATGCCTGATTTAGCTACTCTAAGTAATTCACACAAATTCTCGAATATCTGTAGGTTATCAAAGTAAATGATTATTTTTTATTCACACCTTTCTATGGGTTTATTTGGGAGCCCAGAATCCTTCTATCTTGTAGCTTCACCCTCTTCCAGATCCTTGAAGCCCAATCTATTCAGCTGGGAGATGGGTAAGAGGTCTGACTGGGGACATGGGAGATATACAAAACCAACACTGGTAGTAGTGTGTATGTATTACTTTCACTTACAATTCATTAGGCAGAATTCAGCACAGAGTCACATCTGATTACAAGAGATGCCAGAACCTGTAGCCTAGTTGTATAACCAGGAAAGAGAACCAGTCAGATATATGTGAGCACTACCAGTCTTTGACACAAATCTGTTTACCATGTCACTCTTTCTGGCTACTCTGTTTTTATTTTGTCTGTCTTTCTGAAATATTCAGGGATTGTGGGTTAAATCCAGTGATGGAGTTTACACAGGCACTTTTAAGAATGGATCTCTTTCCATTTTTCAGTTATTAGTGTTGTAGACAGCAAAAGAGTTACTTGCCAACTGAGATGGAAAGGTGTATGTGTATGAACATATATGCACATGTGTGACTCACATGCGTATTTGTGTATAATAAGTTCTGACGATGGTAAGGGAGTTTCAGTATATGATTATCTAAGATAATTTTCTTCTTATTTTTAAAATATTTTTTATAAATAAGAGTAGCCAAAGTCTATGTGATACGGAGAGAAGGGCGCTAGGATTGAAGTAAAAAGTTTGGAATAGCAATGATCTCACATACTTCTCGTTTCTCCTCAGCTAGTAATTCAGTTTCTCTGACCTTCAGATTCCAAATCTGAAAAATAAGAATTATGATGCCTGTATGATGAGTGTCCCTGATTTTTCATTCCATCCATACCTCATAAAATTTCTATCTTTGCCAACTCAAATTCTCCTTTTTCTTCCCCCCTCTTATTCCAACCCAAAGAAACTTCACCAGTCACCAGTGCATATCTTATGATTCCAAAGCAAAAGGCTGGGTAGAGAGCAAGGAGGCAAAGAATAAACGGGGAAGCAAACTTCCACAGTAAGTTCTAAGAAATAAAAGCAGAGGCTCCAGAAGTGGGGAAGGGAGCAACAGGGAAGACAGCAACAGTGTTTTTATTAGGTTATATCGTGGCTATGAAATTAATTTTCTCTAAAGTTCTTAGAGACATAAAAGTAAAACTTTTAAAAACAGTTTTAAAATTATTTTCAGTTCTGCACTGTGATTTGTTACATATGATTTGTGCAGAGTTGACTATGGGAGTTCCCATATTTTTAAGTTGGTTTAAGTCTCTTCAAAAATTGTCACATAAGAATTAAATGTAATTTTAAGTTATAAAGATTATATACAAATGATAGTTACTATTATTTTCAATAGCTCAGCTATATGCAGCCTTAGATTAAAAACATAAAGTGAAATGAAATTTGCTTTGGCTAACCATAGTAGCAATTGAAGTCCATAATACTTAGGAAATATTGGTTTGAAGGTCACAATTAATAATATTTAAAGAAATATCAACAAAATCTACATAGAAGAAATGCACACCTACACAAACACATGCATACTCACACTAGCCTAAACAAGCAATTTAGATTTCTCATAATAAGTGTGCTTATTTTGCTTATTGATTAAGTAGAATTGTTTTAACATTCCTATGCTAACAGTAATGATTTGGGCTAACTGAGACCTCTTTTTTTCTTTCTTTTTTTTTTTTTAGAATGATTCACTAGTATCAATACTAGAAGGAAGTAATATGTAAGAATTTTACTAGCATCATTATTGCAAAGTCTTAAATTACTTAGCTAAGGCCCAGCTTCAGGAAATATTTTCTCAGTACATTCCACAAGGCTTAAGTTTTGCTTTAATAAATCCTTGATTGTTGAAATAGAACCTCAAATATTATCTTAATTAATACATTGGTGAATAGCTCTTCCCCAAAGATCCACATTTGGCATCTAAATCCAAATGTGGCCTTAGTCATGATGAATTACGTTTTTAGGTCATTTTAAAACCATTAACAAACACCCAAACATTACCTAATTAAGGAGATACGAAAGAAGTTTGTATCATTACTAAGACCTGTGAGTGAACCTTTGACCTTAAAAATATACATTAATTCACATGATTTTCAGAAATCACTGGATCTATAAAACTTGATATACTAATCTTATCTCCCTCCATCTATTCTCCTAAATTTCACTCACATTTTATTAAGTTTTTTAAAAATAAATTACTACATGTGACAAAATGATTTCACTGATTGGGGAGAACTGAAGTAGTGAAGACTTCTGTAATAAATGACTTGGCAATAAATGCAATAAATGGGTTTTCTATTTAGGAATTCTATCCAGTTGGGAAATACTTCCATAAAATTAATATGCAGAGATATCGAGGGGCACTGAGGTTATAAACACCAGTGTAAATAGGTCCAGTTCTGCTAAAGACATAATCCTCCCATTTTCTAATAATTGCAGATTTTTAAAAATTTTGTTCTAGTTAAGAAAAATAATTACTGAAAACTAGATCTAAACAGTTGAAGAAACAAAAGTTTTACCTAATAGAGAAAGAACTGGTAAAAAATAAGGAGGTTTTCTGAAATTCTTAAACATATATTTTATCTGGGAGTGCTTAAATCATTATTCATTCAGGGAGCGACTATATCAGATTTGGGGGTATGTGCAGGTGTCAAAAAAACAGAGGGTTTGTTTCCTTAGGCAACCAGTGACAAAGGAAGAACTGCCTCTTACCTCGTTCTCACACTCACAATTTTCTTCATCTGTCTCATGGCACACAGCTCTTGGCTGCCTTTCCAATATCCAGTCTATTGAATTCCTTCTAGATTTACTTCCCTATTTACCAAGACTTATCTCAAATGTATATTTTAAATGCATTCTCACTAACTCCCTCATATTTATCTGCCCTTGCAATTTTAACACAATCACTGAAAATCCTCTAACCCTAACAACACCATCTTCCTCTAACCCTAACAACACCATCTTCCTCTAACCCTAACAACACCATCTTTAGCCATCTTTACAACCAAGTAGTGTTGAAGGAAAAATTGATTCCAAGGCAAAGATATTCATTAACTCCAGTGTCAATTAAGCCTTTAGAACTTCTCAGCCACCCTTTCACGAGCCAGTGGGCAGCTCTCATTGCAATCCCAGTGGCAGCTGTTCACATCCTAGGCCTTCCATAGACCCTCATCCCACCCCATCTTCATCACTTTCTGATGACAACCTGAAATGATAAGGTGGAGGCTTTGCTATGAGGTAAAGGGCATCCCTCACACAGTTTATTTACCCTTACTCTTCAATTATCTGTACAATTTTATCGATAATTCACTCATCCTCATCTTTCATACTTTTCCTTAAAAGGAAAAAGCATTCATCCTTCCATTTGGGGTTTAACTTTTGACTTGCGCATTTGCTCTGAATTGCTTACTTCTGCCTGCT
The DNA here is from genome assembly GCF_949987535.1 of Balaenoptera acutorostrata. Taxonomy (NCBI): domain Eukaryota; kingdom Metazoa; phylum Chordata; class Mammalia; order Artiodactyla; family Balaenopteridae; genus Balaenoptera; species Balaenoptera acutorostrata. The sequence goes on along the minus strand of NC_080071.1, from coordinate 51,967,560 downwards.
CCAAGATGGTGCTTCATGGAATATCGTAAATTTCTTCTATTCCATTGGTTCTTTTTTCTTCTTTTATTAACATCTTTATTGGAGTATAATTGCTTTACAGTTTTGTGTTAGTTTCTGCTGTATAACAAAGTGAATCAGCTATATGCATACGTATATCCCCATATCCCCTCCCTCTTGCATCTCCCTCCCACCCTCCCTATCCCACCCCTCTAGGTGGTCACAAAGCACCGAGTTGACCTCCCTGTGCTGTGAAGCTGCTTCCCACTAGCTATCTATTTTACATTTGTTCGTATTTATATATGTCAATGGTACTCTCTCAATTCGTCCCAGCTTACCCTTCCCCCTCCCTGTGTCCTCAAGTCCATTCTCTACGTCTGGGTCTCTATTCCTGTCCTGCCCCTAGGTTCATCAGAACCTTTTTTTTTTTAGATTCCATATATATGTGTTAGTATACGGTATTTGTTTTTCTCTTTCTGACTTACTTCACTCTGTATGACAGACTCTAGGTCCATCCACCTCATTGCAAATAACTCAATTTCGTTTCTTTTCATGGCTGAGTGATATTCCATTGTTTATATGTGCCACATCTTCTTTATCCATTCATCTGTTGATGGGCACGTAGGTTGCTTCCATGTCCTGGCTATTGTAAATAGTGCTGCAATGAACATAGTGGTACATGACTGTTCTTGAATTATGGTTTCTCAGGGTATATGTCCAGTAGTGGGATTGCTGGGTCATATGGTAGTTCTATTGTTAGTTTTTTAAGGAACCTCCATGCTGTTCTCCGTAGTGGCTGTATCAATTTACATTCCCACCAACAGTGCAAGAGGGTTGCCTTTCCTCCACACCCTCTCCAGCATTTATCGCTTGTAGATTTTTTGATGAAGGCCATTCTGATCGGTATGAGGTGATACCTCATTGTACTTTTGACTTGCATTTCTCTAATGATTAGTGAGCATCTTTTCATGTGTTTGTTGTCAATCTGTATATCTTTTGGAGAAATGTCTATTTAGGTCTTCTGCCCATTTTTGGATTGTGTTATTTGTTATTTTGATATTGAGCTGCATGAGCTGCTTGTATATTTTGGAGATTAATCCTTCGTCAGTTGCTTCATTTGAAAATATTTTCTCCCATTCTGAGGGTTCTCTTTATGTCTTGTTTATGGTTTCCTTTGCTGTGCAAAAGATTTTAAGTTTCATTAAGTCCCATTTGTTTATTTTTGTTTTTATTTCCATTTCTCTAAGAGGTGGGTCAAAAAGATCTTGCTGAAATTTATGTCATGGAGTGTTCTGCCTATGTTTTCCTCTAAGAGTTTTATAGTGTCTGGCCTTACATTTAAGTCTTTAATCCATTTTGAGTTTATTTTTGTGTATGATGTTAGGAAGTGTTCTAATTTCATTCTTTTACATGTAGCTGTCCAGTTTTCCCAGCACCACTTATTGAAGAGGCTGTCTTTCCTCCATTGTATACTCTTGTCTCCTTTATCAAAGATAAGGTGACCATATGCGTGTGGGTTTATCTCTGGGCTTTCTATCCTGTTCCATTGATCTATATTTCTGTTTTTGTGCCAGTCCCATACTGTCTTGATTACTGTAGCTTTGTAGTATAGTCTGAAGTTCAGGAGTCTGATTCCTCCAGCTCCGTTTTTCTTTCTCAAGATTGCTTTGGTAATTCGCGGTCTTTTGTGTTTCCATACAAAGTGTGAAATTTTTTGTTCTAGTTCTGTGAAAAATGCCATTGGTAGTTTGATAGGGATTGCACTGAATCTGTAGATTGCTTTGGGTAGTATAGTCATTTTCACAATGTTGATTCTTCCAATCCATGAATGTAGTATGTCTCTCCATTTGTTTGTAGAATCTTTCATTTCTTTCATCAGTGTCTTATAGTTTTCTGCATACAGGTGTTTTGTCTTCTTAGGTAGGTTTATTCCTAGGTATTTTATTCTTTTTCTTGCAATGGTAAATGGGAGTGTTTCCTTAATATCTCCTTCAGATTTTTCATCATTAGTGTATAGGAATGCAAGAGATTTCTGTGCATTAATTTTGTATCCTGCTACTTTACCAAATTCATTGATTAGTTCTAGTAGTTTTCTGGTAGCATCTTTAGGATTCTCTATGTATAGCATCATGTCATCTGCAAACAATGACAATTTTACTTCTTCTATTCCAATTTGGATTCCTTTTATTTCTATTTCTTCTCTGACTGCTGTGGCTAAAACTTCCAAAACTATGTTGAATAATAGTGGCGAGAATTGACAGCCTTGTCTTGTTCTTGACATTAGAGGAAATGGTTTCAGTTTTTCACTGTTGAGAATGATGTTGGCTGTGGATTTGTCATATATGGTGTTTATTATGTTGAGGTAAGTTCCCTCTATGTCTACTTTCTGGAGAGTTTTTTATGTTGAAATTTGTTGAAAGCTTTTTCTGCATCTACTGAGATGATCATATGGTTTTTATCCTTCAGTTCGTTAACATGGTGTATCACATTGATTGATTTGTGTATATTGAAGAATCCTTGCATTCCTGGGATAAACCCCACTTGATCATGGTGTATGATCCTTTTAATGTGCTATTGGATTCTGCTTGCTAGTATTTTGTTGAGAATTTTTGCATCTATGCTCATCAGTGATAATGGCCTGTAGTTTTCTTTTTTTGTGACATATTTGTCTGGTTTTGGTATCGGGTGATGGTGGCCGCATAGAATGAGTTTGGGAGTGTTCCTCCCTCTGCTATATTTTGGAAGAGTTTCAGAAGGATAGGTTGTTAGCTCTTCTCTAAATGTTTGATAGAATTCTCCTGTGAAGCCATCTGGTCCTGGGCTTTTGTTTGTTGGAAGATTTTTAATCACAGTTTCCATTTCAGTACTTGTGATTGGTCTGTTTACATTTTCTATTTCTTCCTGTCTCAGAAGGTTGTGCTTTTCTAAGAAATTTTCCATTTCTTCCAGGTTGTCCATGTTATTGGCATAGAGTTGCTTGTAGTAATCTCTCATGATCCTTTGTAATTCTGCAATTCTGCAGTGTCAGTTGTTACTTCTCCTTTTTCATTTCTAATTCTGTTGATTTGAGTCTTCTCTCTTCTTTTCTTGATGAGTCTGGGTAATGGTTTATCAAATTTTATTTATCTTCTCAAAGAGACAGCTTTTAGTTTTATTGATCTTTGCTATTGTTTCCTACATTTCTTTTTCATTTATTTCTGATCTGATCTTTATGATTTCTATCCTTCTGTTAACTTTGGCGTTTCTTTGTTCTTCTTTCTCTAATTGCTTTAGCTGTAAGGTTAGGTTGTTTATTTGAGATGTTTCTTGTTTCATGAGGTAGGATTGTATTGCTATAAATTTCCCTCTTAGAACTGCTTTTGCTGCATCCCATAGGTTTTGGTCATTGTGTTTTCATTGTCATTTGTTTCTAGGTATTTTTTGATTTCCTCTTTGATTTCTTCAGTGATCTCCTGGTTATTTACTAGCGTGTTGTTTAGCCTCCATATGTTTGTATTTTTTACAGTTTTTTTTCCTGTAATTGATATCTAGTCTCATAGCATTGTGGTCGGAAAAGATATTTGATACGATTTCAAATTTCTTAAATTTACCAAGGCTTGATTTGTTACCCAGGATATGGTCTATCCTGGAGACTGTTCCATAAGCCCTTGAGAAGAAAGTGTATTCTGTTGTTTTTGGATGGCATGTCCTATAAATATCAATTAAGTCCATCTTGTTTAATGTGTCATTTAAAGTTTGTTTCCTTATTTATTTTCATTATGCATGATCTGTCCATTGGTGGAAGTGGGTGGTTAAAGTCCCTTACTATTTTTGTGTTACTGTCAATTTCCCCTTTTATGGCTGTTAGCATTTGCCCTATGTATTGAGGTGCTCCTATGTTGGGTGCATAAATATTTGCAATCATTAAATCTTCTTGGATTGATCCCTTGATCATTATGTAGTGTTCTTCTTTGTCTCTTGTAATAGTCTTTATTTTAAAGTCTATTTTGTCTGATATGAGAATTGCTACTCCAGCTTTCTTTTGTTTTCCATTTGCATGGAATATCTTTTTCCATCCCCTCACTTTCAGTCTGTATGTGTCCCTAGGTCTGAAGTGGGTCTCTTGTAGACAGCATATGTATGGGTCTTGTTTTTGTATCCATTCAGCCAGTCTATGTCTTTTGGTGGGAGCATTTAATCCATTTACATTTAAGGTAGTTATTGATATGTATGTTCCTATTACCATTTTCTCAATTGTTCTGGCTTTGTTTTTGTAGGTCTTTTCCTTCTCTTGTGTTTCCTGTCTAGAGAAGTTCCTTTAGCATTTGTTGTAAAGCTGGTTTGGTGGTGCTGAATTCTCTTAGTTTTTGCTTGTCCATTAAGGTTTTAATTTCTCCGTCGAATCTGAATGAGATCCTCTCCAGGTAGAATAATCTTGGTTGTAGGTTTTTCCTTTCATCACTTTAAATATGTCCCACCACTCCCTTCTGGCTTGCAGAGTTTCTGCTGAAAGATCAGCTGTTAACTTTATGGGGATTCCCTTGTATATTATTTGCTGCTTTCCCTTGCTGCTTTTAATATTCTTTCTTTGTATTTAATTTTTGATAGTTTGATTAATATGTGTCTTGGCGTTTTTCTCCTTAGATTTATCCTGCATGGGACTCTCTGTGCTTCTGGACTTGATTGACTATTTCCTTTCCCATGTTAGGGAAGTTTTCAACTTTAATCTCTTCAAATATTTTCTCAGACCCTATCTTTTTCTATTCTTTTCTGGGACCCCTATAATTTGAATGTTGGTGCATTTAATGTTGTCCCAGAGGTCTCTGAGACTGTCCTCAATTCTTTTTATTCTTTTTTCTGCTCCCTGGCAGTTATTTCTACCATTTTATCTTCCAGCTCTCTTATCCATTCTTCTGCTTCATTAATTCTGTTATTGATTCCTTCTAGAGTTTTTTTAATCTCAGTAATTGTGTTGTTCATCACTGTTTGTTTGCTCTTTAGTTCTTCTAGATCCTCGTTAACTTTTTCTTATATTTTCTCCATCTGTTTCCCAGATTTTGGATCATCTTTACTATCACTACTCTGAATTCTTTTTCAGGTAGGTTGCCTATTTTGTCTTCGTTTATTTGTTCTTGTAAGTTTTTTATCTTGCTCCTTCATCTGTAACTTTTTTTGTCATTTCATTTTTTATTCGATGCGTGGTGTGGTATTCCTGTCTTACTGGTTGTTTGGCCTGAAACATCCAGCACTGGAGTTTGCAGGCAGTTGGATAGAGCTGGGTCTTGGTGCTGAGATGAGGACCTCTGGGAGGCCTCACACCAATTGATATTCCCTGGGGTCTGAGGTTCTCTGTTAGTACATCGGTTTGGACTTGAAGCTAGCACCACAGGAGATCAGGCCCAACCTCCGGCCTGGGAACCAAGATCCCGCAAACATCGTGGCACAGAGAAAAAAAAGAAAAAGAAAAAAAGGAGCAGTACTATATCAAAGAATAAAAAACAAAATAAAATTAGAAAGATAAAAAATATATTAGGAAAAATAAAACTATAAGTGAAACAGCTGCAGCAAAGTAAAATAAAACCACAACGGAGAAAGGGAAAAAGAAAAAGAAGGGGGGAACAAGCCAAAAGGAGAGAACAATAACAAAGTATAAAGAATAAAATAATATTAGAAAAATAAAAGATTTATTAGGAAAAATAAAAATATAAAATAATCAACAACAGTGACTCAACAAGGTAAAACAGAACCCCAATCTAAAAGAGGAAAAAACAAAAAAAGTCTTGGCTATGGGGGCGGAGTTTAGGCAGGGGTAGAACTTAGGCAGGGGTGGGGTTTAGCGTCGGGCAGGACCTAGGTGGTGAGGGTGATGTTTGAGCTTGGGGTGAGGCCTAGTCGGGGCAACATTCAAGTGTGGGGCAGGGCCTCTGCTTAGGACCTGCATGGAAGGGAAGAGGCAGCACGTCCAAAGGAGGGCCTCTGGAGTGTGAAGTACGGAGTTTGGAGGTAGGCCCCTGAGTGAGGGTGAGTGGGTGAGGTTTAGGCCCAGCTTGTTGCAGGGGGTCTCCGAGTGTAGAGGTAGGGCCCTAGGTGGGGGTGTAGGGGTGGGACTTGGGCTCTGCATAGCAGGAGGAGGCTCCTAGGGCAGAGGATTAAGCCAGGGAGCCCAAGAGGCTCCCTGGTGCCTAAGTGGACAGGGAAAGCACTGGCCCCGCTCCCTTCTGTTCCTTTGCACCCCTCCCCCACTGTCTCCCCCAGGGTCTCCCCTGTTGCTGCTGGACCCCTAACTGTGGGTTGGTCCCACTGGATATAGGAACTCCTCCCCTCCCCCAGCCACCCCTCAGGGGTGCCGGTTCCGGAGGTCCGGCCTTTACTTTTGCTCCCCCTTCCCTCCTTCCTGCTCCCTCAGTACCTGCACGGCTGGAGGGGGCCTCAGTGGGCAGAGGATCATACCCGGGATCTCAGCAGGTTCCTGGGGAACCAAGTGGGCAGGGGAAACCTGGCCACGCTCCCTTTTGATCCTCTGCCCTCCCAATGGTTCCGCAATTTCCCCCTTCGGGCGTGGGATCCCTTCCTCTCCCCCAGCCGCCCCTCAGGGGCGCCTGTCCCGTCCCGCCTCCACTTCTCCTCCCCCTTCACTCCCCCCATGCCCCACGTCCTACCCAGTCGCTGGGGGTTCCTCCCATCCCCTTAGGTGTCCATGGTCCCCCACCGGTGCCTGGTAGGTGCCCTAGTTGTGAGGAGATGCGAATTTGGCACCCTCCTAGTACACCATCTTGACCTCCACTGGGTCTTTTAACTTAGCCTAGAAACTTATTCAACTCTCCAGTCTCCAAAACTAAAAAAAAAAACAAAAAAAATCAAAGCAAAAGTTAAGAAAACAACCCCCCAAATCCCTTTACTTTTTACTTAGGAACTTGGAATAATTTATGCACATTGACTTCTAACTTACACTTCTCATGTAACAAATTTATCTTTGTCAAAGTAAATGTTGTATCTTGTATTTTCTATTACTTGGTAATTACTGAAGCATTTGACCCAACACTATACTTTTTTTCTAAATTCAAAAAGAGGACATTAGTTATGAAATTGATTTTTCTACATAATAACACACGTTCGATGGAGAAACCACAACATGAAAACAATGTATTGTAATAAAAAGCATCTCAAAAGTACCATCTAGAGATAACAACTGTTAGAATTTTGGTAATTTCTTAACTATGTTCTATCTCGGAGTGTATTTCACCATCATAGTTAAAATATGATGTTTATACAAAGTTCATTATAATTTATTTTTTACAACATATCATAACATGTCACTGTCACTGCATTACAAAGTTATTCATGAAACATAACTTTTAATGGCTGCATGGTTTTCCATCATTTGTGTGTATCTCAGTAAGGTTTCAAATAGTCCCATGTTGAAAATAAGACTGTTTCCACTGTTTCATTATCATAAATTATGCTGTGATAACCATCTCTGTGTACAATTTTTGTTCTTGTTTCTTATTGATAAAAGGTATGAACATATTTAAGTTTAATACATATAAATTGCTTTCTATAAAGATTTAGCAATATATAGTCTCACTAGGAGATAGTCTGTCTCATTAGACTAACAATTAAATGAATATATTCACTTTTAAAATCTTTGCTAATGACACAGGAAAATGCAATCATTGTTAGAGGAAATGTTCAACTTAATTACTCATGAAACAGAGACATATATTTATAAACCAACTATAATTCTTTTATATAATTCTTTTATTGTGACTTAAAAGCTCACATAGATTTTCTGCTTTTTCTATGTGGCATTTGTCTTTCCTTTATTGTGTAACAAACTATCTTTATATATACCTATTATATGTTTTCAAATATTTTCCAAAATTTATCAAATGTTCAAATATTTTGTCCTAGTTGTTACGATTTCTGACACATAGAAATTTAAATCTTGTTTTCTTTTTTTATTGCTTCTATCCCTCTGCATTTATTTTTCTATTTGGTTTTGTACATTTTTTGATATATAGAAATCACTTACAGTTTAAAATTTCTCTCTTCAAGAAATTTGAACATGTTTGTTATTACTCTCTTCTAATTGTATGCATGTCTTTTTTTAAAATGTAATTCCTTAATGTATTTTGCGTGTGATGTGAGATTTTAAGTGGGTTGTTTCCAAATATCCATGCCTGGGTTTTTTGGGATATCTTTTTATTATATTTAAAGTTCGTATGTATATCATGGTGCAATGGTGTTTCATTGCCTTCTGTTTACCCCATGGGTGAGGGAGGGATTCTCATTCTAGGGTTATGGGATTGCCTGAATACAGGACATCCAGCACGGGACAGATTAGATTGACAACAGCAGTTTTTTAGTCACAGGTACTCACAGGCCTGGGAAGGAGGACACCTCATGCCATACAGAACCACATGGAGGTTGCACTTGGA